>NC_140933.1:120170815-120480815 GCF_014529385.1 Adiantum capillus-veneris
TTACGTGGATTGCAATTCATCTTTGGAACTATAACTATACATGATTTCTAGACCAGTCATATACCATTTTTGCTTTCCTCATAAAAGGATGCCCTAAGATCATCTCAAATGACATAGGATGCTTGGAGAAGTCCATAACGATGAAGGTATTCCTTACCTTGTGTCCAAGGACCTTGATCTTGAGATCTTTCAGCATCCCAATAGATGTAACGATAAATCCATTGGCCATTTTTACCACTACGTTCATGACTTCAAGATGAGGTCTTCCCATAGATTCCCAACAGCTTTTTGTTACAATGCTCACTCTTGCACCACCATCAAGGATTCCCTTCACGTTCAACCCTTTAGTAGTGATTGGTAGGGTTGCATTAGATTCATCACCTTCAAAGTATTGCCCCAACTTGTTAACAGGTATTTCAATAATTGAGCTCTCATCTAGTTTGGGTTGTGGGTCCAAGTTTTCCTCCTCAGTTGGGATTTCATTGGGCATACTCATTTGTGAAAATTGTGGTAGGCTGACTTTTAGTTCTTCATTGAGAAATGCCCGAAGAGCCAGGAATAGCTTTGGATGTGTTAGCCTTGCATATTCTTTCAGTAAAGTGTTATTGAACCTTAGTAGTTTATTTTTCAGTTTGTAATTAGGGAAGAGCTTGTGCCTCTTCATTCTTCCTAGTAGTTGGCCTCACACATGATGGTAGCGCATTGTATGAGAGAAGTACAATGAATGCAAGGCTATGGCTATGAAGATTCTATGCTTCTCTGTGTTATTTGTCTTCGGTATCCATTCAATACCCTGATTCTGTTCTGAACCTATTCAAGTACTGAAACTGTTCTGATTCTGCAATGTGATGATGTAATGCCTTAATGGTTGATTTAGTTGTTATTCCCACTCCCCTATGCCTCAATAACACTTGGCGATCCTGCTGATTGTGGAGCAAACTTTGATCAAAGCCCTAATGGGCAATGGGGTCTAGTTGGGGCAAATGGGGTTGTGAACCTGAAGATTTCCTGTAAGCATTCTCTAATTGGAAGTCAACAGAGGAAGAACAGGAAGATTACAACCTGATTTTCCTTCAGGATTATTTTCCTAAATTGCCTGGTGATTTAAAGCTTCAGGTTTTTTTGAAGGTTTTTTCAATTTTACAAAGCACAGTTTTTGGCTTTTGGATTAGTGAATGGTCCAATCAGTTTGGTTAACTGCACTAGTAGACAACTCAGTATTTTCCTCAAGATCACAAGTAGAAGGAGACATGTATGAGGGATTCAGGGGATGAACCACCAAAACTCTCCTGTGGCACTAGGTTTCAGAGAAGGAATGGCTGGAATCTCAACTTCAGAGGTCAGGGGTCATGCAGAGAAAGAAATTCCTGAAGTAGAGCAATTACAGGTTTGCCACCAATTCCTGAAGGAACATGACCTGGAGAGACCAACAACACAAGTGGAGACCAACAACAGGAGGAAGGGGAAACATCTTCACCTTGGCCAACAGTGCACGGAAGCAACCCAACTCTTAAAAGATTCATCCATCAGTTAGTTGGCATTTAGGAAGTCCAGCAGTTTTTGAGGGCAAGGAGGCAACTGCAGTTTCCTAAACCACCACTTTTACCATTGTTGAACTTCAACCCTTGGGGGGGTCCACAAATTCAACAAGTATCCATTATGGCACAACCACCACTCAACCCCAAAGTAGGGGTAGCCAAATTCAGTGGAAAAGACTCCCAAGATGCTGACAATCATGTGGGACAGTTTGAGACAAGATGGTCAGCTAGTGGGTGATGTACTTGATAATGATGCTATCAAGAAGGAGCATTTTACAGTAGCAATACAGGGAAAAGCCATATCTTAGTTCATGCAGTATGGTACTGTTGCATTCCTTGATTATGATAACTTAAAGATCAACCATCCTGCGAAAATGCAAATCTGTGCATCTTTCCAAGAACGCAACCTTCACATACATGTCTTGGTGGCATCTCCAATAAAGAAAAATCATGCACCATATTATGATGTTGTAAAGTCATCAAACTGCCATAACTAACATGCCCAAATCTAGCATGCCACAACTCAGCATCCTGCATGGCCCGAGTCTTTGTTTCTGCAATACATACCTGAATCTGCTTTTCATAACGATCTAGCACAAATAGTCCATTTTCCAGCGTATCTGTAGTGATAAGAGAATAACCATTCTCTCGATCTCGTACAACACATCTGCCATCCTCAAAAATGACCCGAAGACCATTTTTTGCAAGAGAGGATACAGACAACAAATTCTTCTTGATCCCTGGAACATATAAGACATCTGACAAGCATAAATCTTAACCATCTGAAATGGTAATCAAAATCTTACCAACGCCTTTGATTGGATAAGAAGCATTATTTGCACATGCCACCTTCTTTCCTGCTGGAGCTGCATCCAATGAACAAAACAAATCCTTCCTTGAAGTAATATGCTTGGATGCACCACTATCAAAGTACCAAATCATTTGTGTCTTGTCAACACTGTAAGCAGAAAAATCTGAATATACTAAGAAAGCATAAGAATCCTGCACAAAGTTTGCAGACTCTTCTTTAGCTGTAGAAGAATCACCAGAAGCTGAAACAACCAAACTTGACTCTTTCTTCTTTTCTTTAGCAATTCGCTTTTTACACTCACTAATGTAGTGACCAGGTTTCTTGCAGTAGTGACATTTACCTTTCTTCTTGGACTTGTCGGAATCACCTTTAGACTTCTCTGAAGACTGTCCTGCACCAGACTTGGAGTAATGAGCACTCTCTTTACCCTTGTTTTTGTTTTGTACAACAAGAGCATGATCCATACCATCCACCTGTAAAGACTTGTTCTTACGTGATTGATCCTCCTGCAATAGCAAAGCCACTAACTCTTCAAAATGAAGAGGCTCAGGATTAGCTCACAAAGACAGAGTCAAAGAAGTCTGAAAAGTCAAATAAGATGGTGGTAGTGAATTGAGTGTTTTGGAAACCAAGTCCTTCTCTAGAATCACTTCATCAATGCTAAGCAATTGCTCTTTAAGATCCCTGATTTTTGTAAGACGCTCAACGATATCGTCACCTTCGTCCATCTGTATTTTGTCAAGTTGTTTCTTCAAAAACTCTATTCTGACAGCGTTTCTTCCTCCAAACATAGCTTGCAAAGTGTTCCAAGCATCCTCAGAAGTTCTGCAAGATCTGATATGTGGTGTGATTGTCCTCTTTATGGTTAAGGCAATCACAACCATAGCTTGTGCATTGTTAGTATCCCATCTCTTTTGCTCTGGAGTGACTTGTGAGGGTCCTGGACCAACAACTGCACCACGACCAGGCGTGGCAAGTGCAATGCTACCTGGACGAACTTCATCTCCAGATACATAATCCCACAATCCTTTACCAACCAAAACATTTTTGTCCATAAAAGACCAAAGAGAATAGTTGGTACCATCCAATTTGTCTTCGGATGTAAACGCACCAAAAATCTCTTTCTCCGTAGATTGAGCCATACTGTAGATGCACACAAGAGAGCAAAAGAACCTCCAAGAGATTCACAAATCTCCTCTCCAATCCAAGCAAAACTCTACACAAAATCTCAGCACAAAGCTAAAACAAGCTGCTTCCCAAAAGAACTGTTTACTTGAAGAAAATCTGTCAAAAAGCACACCCTCTTGATCTAAACGCCTCCGAAAGGTAACTTCTGCTACGCTGCTCAGAAAAAAATTCTGAGGGCTCGAACGGCTTCAGAAGGGGGGTAAAACCACAGGTCACCTACTTAGAATACTCCCGGAACGTCGAGGATGCTCCCACGAGCAAATTTTTTGAAAACTGCCTGAAAACTGCGATTGCGCGCACGGACACGAAAACGCAAGTAGAGGCTCTGGAAATCACCTTGCTCTGATACCAAATGTTGAAGATGATGAAACAGGAAACAGAAGGAAGACAACAACTCAGAGTAGGAAGAAGATGGAGAAGGAGAAGACACAGAGCTTGCGTACCAGATCTCTGTAGTCTATCTCTCTGTATTAGAATAATAGAGTATATACAAACTCAGAGCTACAAAGCTTATATGAGACGCTAAGAGATAAGGTGTCCTTTCACACCAGATGTCCAGGGGGAAAAACCAAGTGGGAGAAAAGTGCCCCAGGTGAAGCGCGTATACACACTAACACTACTACATGTCTACAATTTTTGCATGTTTTTGCAATTGTGAAGCATACTTGCACTTGCTGAGAGCATAAGGAAGCATCAGGGACACTTCAGTCTCATAAAATCAACAGTAGACATCCTACGCGTAGGATGTCTACAGGGTGATCTGGGCACTTTTTTTGAAAATCTGAGGTTACCAGTGTGTTTAGAAGGTAAGTTTTACCCTATTTTCACCTGGAAAGGGGAACTTGACCATATCTTGACAGGATAAGGCCAAATAGACTCAAAATTGCCAGATATCCTACCCAAATTGTGCCAAGGCATTATTCCAATACCAAAACCATAGGATGGCTACAAGGCATGTTCTAAATGTTGTATTGAGTGCATGTGATAAATTTCATCTCATTTGGGTCAGTGAAAGGAAGATTGAACAGACTTTAGCATTTTGACTGAAAAAGGCAAGAACAGCTAGTTTTGGGGTCTTTTGACATCCAAATTAAAATCTAAGCATAGCATTGGGTTACTGACATCAAGGGGAAGCTGTGGGACAAGTCTCGGGTCAAACAAGCCAAAAACACATCCTACGCGTAGGATGTCTTCTGTGTGATTTTGGACTCTAAACAAAATTCTGAGCCTACCACAGTGATCAACACCTTAAGGAGAGTCTGTGGTTAAAATTTGGGTTCATTTTGAGCAAAAAGACATCCTACGCGTAGGATGTCTAAGGCATAATTCTGAAACCAAAATCCTAGTGTGACCATACCATGCTGTTGTATAGCCTTAGGCAAGCCTCCTAGAAAAATTTGGTCCAATTTGGAGTTGATTTGACTTGGGAATTCATCAGAACAGACATCAGTCTTTTGGAACAGATTCTTGATCATTTGACCAACCTATAGGTGTCAGAATCAAAAAGTAAAAATAGCTGTTAGTTTAGCACATCAAGGGGAAGCTACAGTGCAAGTTTGGACAAAATCTGAGCAGTTAGACATCCTATGCGTAGGATGTCTTCAGCTTGATTTAGGACTCCAAACCAACCTATGAGCACACCACTGTGATCAGGACATCAAGGAGAAGCTGGGGTGAAAATTTCAAGTCATTCTGAGCAAAAAAGACATCCTACGCGTAGGATGTCTCAAGGCCATTTTTAGGTCCAAATTAAAATCTGAGCATACCATTGTGTTGCTGGACTTAAGGGGAGTCTCTAGACCAAATTTTGTTAAATTCTGAGCATATAGACATACTACGCGTAGGATGTCTCTAGGTTAGTTTTAGGGTCCAACTGTACTTTTGACCATACAGAAGTGTTCACAGTGTCATTGAGATCCCAAATCTTCTTTTAAAATTGAATTTGGACTCATTTTGACCATTCTAAACTGCATTTCACTATTTTGGCCATAACTTTCACAAACGGTATCGGATTGGAAAAGTTTTTATATCAAAACGTACCCTGAGAGCGGCTCTACAGATCTTAGAGCAAAACTTGAACTAAATGTATGCCAACTTAAAAAAAAACGTCGTTTGAGGCCTCAAAATGCATCCACAAGTTAGGGGTGTCTAAAAGCGACAATTTGCGAGAATTGTGACGAAACGGTTGCGGTTTTGGACATAGTTTCGACTTTTCCCTAACCAAAGCACTTGAACACAGTGGACTAAGTCTACTTGAACCAAGCAAAATCTCTTAAGCCGAGAAATCATGTCTACCCTAGATTCAAACGTAGATTACACAAGCTTGGAGATCCCGACGATAGAGGAATATCCTCCCACAATGGATCTTCCAAACTTGCAATTGATAAAGACCCATCTTGTTGAGAGAGTTTGGATGATTGGTCATGAGAGTGAAGGACTATATAGATACATTGACTACAATGAGGTCAATCTTTATAGGTGCTCAGATTCATACCTAGGAGAGATAACGGATTACAAGCTCTTATATGTTTACACATACGGAGTCAACTGTCAATGGAGATCTATAGTTGTCGACAAGTATGGACGAGAATACAAAGTTGTAGAAAGCACAAATCCACAAACTGTACTAGAAAGAGGTGGATATTTGGTCAATGAAGGACCACAAATGCCTCCACCAAACACGAGAACTCCTATAGGAATTCCAAGAAGAGAGCCACCAGGATTCCCTTCAAGAGCAATAACGAGAGAAGAATTGGGAGAGTCTCTGGTTAGACTTGTAGACAATCGACGAGTTAGACCATCCCAAGTTTAGAAATGGGTAAACAGAAAATACTCCGGGGATAAAGATCCGAGAGATCACGTAGCGGCTTTTAGAAGAGTGATTAGAGCAGAGGAAGTTTCAGATTTTGTGACACAGTTTGTGGGATTTGGATTGACTCTAGAAGATGATGCAGCTACATGGTTCGACTCGGTGGAAAAATGGGATTTTGAGACCCTAGATGAGCTGTTTGAGGAGTTTATTGAACAATTCTCGCCAAAAGGCATTGCTCACAACAGGGTCTCACAAATCCATCGATTCAAACAGAAAGAGAATGAATCAGTACGCAAAGCATCATTACGGTTCAAGAGATATGTTAAGCTCTGTCCGAGAGCGGAATTACCTACGCAAGCACAAGTGATGCTGATCTTTATCCAGGGAATGAGACATGCGGGCCTTCAGAAGGATCTGCATATGATAAGGAGGATGACACTAAACGAGTTGATCAAAGAAGCTCTTTAACTAGTGGATAACTGTGAGGCATACAAAGAAATGGACTTAAAGAGTCAAGGAGATGACACATCCTCTCAGCATAGTGTTTCACAGATAAGTGCATCCATTGCCAAGCCAACGACACCTATTGATCAAGAAAAGCTTATCGACGACTTGGTCAAGCGGTTGATTCCTCTTGTAAGGTCTGATTCGGGAGAGCCGAAGTGGTGTGAAATTGAGAGAAAATGGACGAACCATACGGGGGAAGAGTGCTATTATAGCATGGAAAATGCTAGGGAGAGGTATGTACAACCTGTTCCAGAAGCACCTACTCCACCTAGATACATTACGGGGAATGCGCCAGAACCAGTAGGAGTTTTAAGGCCACAACTTGTCTTAGGACACCAATCTCCGCTGCCAGGTGCTAGAATGCAAGTAGACATGAGATACATGCCAATGATGGAAGCATCAAATAAACCAACGCCATTACCAGCTACAATGTGGTATAGCAACCAAAGTGGGTACTACCCTTCGGAGCAACAAAATGTGAGAGAAACACATGGAGTGGTGAGGCCGGTACAACCTCCACCTCCTGGGTTTCAATCGAAAGAAAGAAGGTATGAAATGGACGAAAGGACATTGCGATTCATAGCAAATAGCGGCTTATCTAGGTCAAAGCTTGCTTATAGCCAAGAGGAAATGCTAAAAGAATCTCCTCAACCAGAGACAGATTGTCACAAAAGTCGTGACAACCACTTGGTCAAACAATGTCCTCATACGGAGATCACTGAAGTAAATGCCTATTGTCTTGAGTGTGGCATCACTCACTTGATCCCTGATTGCCCGAAAAAGCCATACCAAATCAGGAAAATAACGACAAATGTATCAGGGATTGTTCAGCTACCTAGTATCTCAGAAAATGAAAATGTTGTACCAGTTCAAGTGGTTACGAGAGCACAAGCTCAAAAGAAATCTGATGAGAATCCAGAGACATAGAACACGGAAAGTGACACGAGTCCAAAGACAAATGATGGACCAAAGACAGACACACCTAGTCAGAAAACCAAGAGCAAACGAAATAGTTGGAAAGCTAGAAAGACTAGGATGAAAGCACGCAGGGAATGAGAGCAAAAATCCCTAGCTGCGAAGCTTACCGAAGTTGAGGAGAAGATAAAACAATGCAGGTAGACATGAGATACATGCCAATGATGGAAGCATCAAATAAACCAACGTCAGTACCAGCTACAATGTGGTATAGCGACCAAAGTGGGTACTACCGTTCGGAGCAACAAAATGTGAGAGAAACACATGGAGTGGTGAGGCCGGTACAACCTCCACCTCATGGGTTTCAGTCGAAAGAAAGAAGGTATGAAATGGACGAAAGGACATTGCGATTCATAGCAAATAGCAGCTTATCTAGGTCAAAGCTTGCTTATAGCCAAGAGGAAATGCTAAAAGAATCTCCTCAACCAGAGACAGATTGTCACAAAAGTCGTGACAACCACTTGGTCAAACAATGTCCTCATACGGAGATCACTGAAGTAAATGCCTATTGTCTTGAGTGTGGCATTACTCACTTGATCCCCGATTGCCCGAAAAACCCATACCAAATCAGGAAAATAACGACAAATGTATCAGGGATTGTTCAGCTACCTAGTAGCTTAGAAAATGAAAATTTCGTACCAATTCAAGCGGTTACAAGAGCACAATTTCAAAAGAAATATGATGAGAATCCAGAGACAAAGAACACGGAAAGTGACATGAGTCCAAAGACAGATGATGGACCAAAGACAGACGCACCTAGTCAGAAAACCAAGAGCAAACGAAATAGTTGGAAAGCTAGAAAGACTAGGATGAAAGCACGCAGGGAACGAGAGCAAAAATCCCTAGCTACGAAGCTTATCGAAGCTGAGGAGAAGATAAAACAATGCAGGTAGACATGAGATACATGCCAATGATGGAAGCATCAAATAAACCAACGCCAGTACCATCTACAATGTGGTATAGCAACCAAAGTGGGTACTACCTTTCGGAGCAACAAAATGTGAGAGAAACACATGGAGTGGTGAGGCCGGTATAACCTCCACCTGCTGGGTTTCAATCGAAAGAAAGAAGGTATGAAATGGACGAAAGGACATTGCGATTCATAGCAAATAGCGGCTTATCTAGGTCAAAGCTTGCTTATAGCCAAGAGGAAATGCTAAAAGAATCTCCTCAACCAGAGACAGATTGTCACAAAAGTCGTGACAACCACTTGGTCAAACAATGTCCTCATATGGAGATCACTGAAGTAAATGCCTATTGTCTTGAGTGTGGCATCACTCACTTGATCCCCGATTGCCCGAAAAACCCATACCAAATCAGGAAAATAACGACAAATGTATCAGGGATTGTTCAGCTACCTAGTAGCTCAGAAAATGAAAATGTCATACCAGTTCAAGTGGTTACGAGAGCACAAGCTCAAAAGAAAGCTGATGAGAATCCAGAGACAAAGAACACGGAAAGTGACACGAGTCCAAAGACAGATGATGGACCAAAGACAGACGCACCTAGTCAGAAAACCAAGAGCAAACGAAATAGTTGGAAAGCTAGAAAGACTAGGATGAAAGCACGCAGGGAACGAGAGCAAAAATCCCTAGCTGCGAAGCTTATCGAAGCTGAGGAGAAGATAAAACAATGCAGGTAGACATGAGATACATGCCAATGATGGAAGCATCAAATAAACCAACGCCAGTACCATCTACAATGTGGTATAGCAACCAAAGTGGGTACTACCTTTCGGAGCAACAAAATGTGAGAGAAACACATGGAGTGGTGAGGCCGGTATAACCTCCACCTCCTGGGTTTCAATCGAAAGAAAGAAGGTATGAAATGGACGAAAGGACATTGCGATTCATAGCAAATAGCGGCTTATCTAGGTCAAAGCTTGCTTATAGCCAAGAGGAAATGCTAAAAGAATCTCCTCAACCAGAGACAGATTGTCACAAAAGTCGTGACAACCACTTGGTCAAACAATGTCCTCATATGGAGATCACTGAAGTAAATGCCTATTGTCTTGAGTGTGGCATCACTCACTTGATCCCCGATTGCCCGAAAAACCCATACCAAATCAGGAAAATAACGACAAATGTATCAGGGATTGTTCAGCTACCTAGTAGCTCAGAAAATGAAAATGTCATACCAGTTCAAGTGGTTACGAGAGCACAAGCTCAAAAGAAAGCTGATGAGAATCCAGAGACAAAGAACACGGAAAGTGACACGAGTCCAAAGACAGATGATGGACCAAAGACAGACGCACCTAGTCAGAAAACCAAGAGCAAACGAAATAGTTGGAAAGCTAGAAAGACTAGGATGAAAGCACGCAGGGAACGAGAGCAAAAATCCCTAGCTGCAAAGCTTACCGAAGCTGAGGAGAAGATAAAACAATGCAGGTAGACATGAGATACATGCCAATGATGGAAGCATCAAATAAACCAACGCCAGTACTAGATTCAATGTGGTATAGCAACCAAAGTGGGTACTACCCTTCGCAGCAACAAAATGTGAGAGAAACACACGGAGTGGTGAGGCCGGTACAACCTCCACCTCCTGGGTTTCAGTCGAAAGAAAGAAGGTATGAAAGTTCTTAACAAGAAGATTGAAAGAAAAAAGAAAGATAGAGGTAAGATTACTGTTAGAGATGAGGATAGATTGTGCATTATATAGATGAGCAAAATAGCAAAGAATAAATTAGCGTAACCCAAAAGTTGAAGGTGTAACTTGTGGTTGAGGATTCACCACCGTCCTTTATCATTTCAAGCTGAGGACAACTCTTTCTTTTTATTGGGGAGCTTTTAAGGGCCTCCTCCTAGACCTTACTCTTGACCAACACATCTAAGCCACCGACTTAAATAATAATAATAAAATTGTGGATAAATTTAAGCTAAATCAAAGCACCAAGGCTTACTCACAAGACCCTTTAGGTGTAAACCATGGGAACATGGGCATAGGTAATGCATGTGAAATTAGATTTTCATCTCAAGAAAATTAGCATGAAAAGATAAAAAGATAAAGATAAGAAAAAAGAAAGATAAGATAAGATAAAGAGAATAGGTAACTTGTTAAAAAAGTTTTGATAAGAAAGATAAATTATCAAGTTAAGTAAGAAGAACTTATCGATAAGAAAGATAAGTATCAAGATAAGTAAAAAGAACTTATCCATAAGGAAAATAAGCTATCAAGATAAGTGAGACACTTATAAAAAATGTGCATTAAAAAAGGGCTTCTCTTCTCATTTTACACTTCTCTCCACCTTCTTTAGAGATGCAAACTAGAGAGTAAGCTTATAGAGAAAGCTTGGGGAACCCATAGTCAAGCCTCTTGCAAACACACACCTCCTCTCCAAGAGAAGCCATGGTCAAAATTATAACCAAGCTTGCCATAACTTGATCTTCTTCTTCTCATTACATTCTCTCTCCCCTCTCTCTTAGCTCTCAAGATTGCCATAGCTTGAATTTTTTTTTCTCTGATTACATTCTCCCATTCCAAGTAGCACAAATTGTGATCTTCAAGTGAAGGTGAAGAAGAAGAGGGTCGATTACGTCACCAAGATTCTTCAATAATCCTCAACGAAATGTGAAGACTCTACTATATATATACTAGGGTAATGTTTTTCTTGTCCTCTTCATGCTATTGTACATCTTGAAATGTTTATATAATGTTTAAGCTCTCATGTTTCCATAAGCAAGCTTTCCTCTTGCTTGCTTGAGAAGAAAAACAATTGTTGTCCCTTTCAAATTATGGTTCATTCTTACACTTTAACTAACAAACATTGTAAACCACTAACTACGATGTTGTTTTAAGTTCTTTAGATTACGAGGCTAATATGGCCTAGAGTAGAAAGCATTCTCTTTATCCATAGACTCGACGGGTTCACCTCTTAGACATGTAAGTTACCACGTGAGTTCAAATGAATGGGTTTTTTAATAGCCAACAATTTAAAATTTTAATGAGATTTCATTAATACAAGGGGGGTTTTAATTGATTTTAGAGAAAAATCTATAAGTTTTTGAAGAAGACGAGGTCATTTTATTACCTTAAGCATGTAAATAAAGGGGTTATTTTAATACCCTTTGAACACACGTTATATGAAGAGTTTCCTAAAGGTGCACCTCTCGAGTCCATAGGTGCGTAGAGATCATACTTATCTAAATAGTATACATGATGAATGGTGACTAATCTATAATCACCCCCTAATCCCTCGTAAAAATCTCTTATTGATTTTTATGTTACTCTTATTTTCTTATCTATATTAATAAAGATAAATGCCATAAATCAAAGGCTTTAAGGATTGGAATTTTTGTGTGTGTGTTAAACTTGGAACTAACCTTATTTTCTAAAAGAGACATTATAATTTTTCCAAAAAAATTCTCTCATGAAAGTAATGAAGAAATAGAATCTTTTTCTATCTGCAAAGTATTTGTGTAAGATGTTTATGAATTAATTAAGTTAGTAACTAGTTCTCTCAAGAGAAAGTTGATTTTGAAAGAATAATTTTATCATGATCAAAGGAGTTATTTTTTAAAAGAGAATTTTCATTCCATGTAACGTTGTTCTTCCCCCATCTTATCATTTGAAAAACCTCAAATCTTTAAGTCTCTCTTAGCTATGTGATTAATCCTCTCCACAGTAGTAGAAATATGCCTAAATCCCAATCTTAAAGAAAAATTTGTTAATCATTCATACTCCATTGCATGAGAATTTTTCACTACACTAGCATGTCCACTCTGAGGAATTATGCATTTTACTCTTACACTATCATTCATTGAAGGGTTCTACTCTGGTATAGTTAATAATATATTCTTACATAATCAATCAAAGAAATTTTTATGATTATTTATCTTAAGATTACAAGTTGATGCACTCTAAAGTTTTATATTTACAAGTCATGGTTCACACCAAAGCAAAGGCCATTGTAGAGAGCATATGCATTGTTCATTTCAAGTTTGTTTTGCAATTAAGAAGGCAGGAGCAAGGGAATAGGTTCACAGATATCATGACCATGTTGCTTGAACATAAAACTCCCACCGCTTCCATGGAGATACCCCATGGATGGAAAATGATGCAGATAAAAAAAATGGGATTCATTCAAAACGGGGTTAATTTAAAAACTTACATTGAGACAAAACCTTAAAACTCCCAAGAGACTCATTATTTTTCTTCTTAAAGTCTTGTTTGAGTAAAGAGTAAAAATAAACTAGGAACTAAAGAACCATGAATCAATGAATCTAATTAAAAAATCAACTAGGATAAGCCAAAATATATCAAGGAGATTTGACATGGATAGCCCTAGCACAACATATAAGTGTGAAATGTCTGAAATTTTAGAGAAATGATTAGAGAAAAGGCCAGGTCAGGTTTTACCTGTAAGGACTTAATGGGGGATACTCCTTTTTGGCTAGGATTGATAACCATTGGTTTAATGTCAAGCTTGGTGTTCATTCAATGTCCTAGATTGTGATTGAATGGGAGTGAGTTGATTGGGTGGAGGACCCGCAGATGCATCTCAAAATTGGCCTAGTCCGGGTAGGCCTGATGTCGACGGGAAAGGAAAATAAAAATTGATCCAAGAAGGGATGAGGTAAGGGAGGAATATGTGAGTTAATAAAAGAATAAAAAGGAACCTTGGAAAGGTTGGAAACCTAAATAGGCTATCTTACAATTGTCCTCTCAGCCAAACATTTGCTCTCCTTCTTTGATTATTTATCCAAAAGGAAATTAAGGTAGATTAATATTGTAAGCCTTTCCCAAACAAGATAAACAAAATAAGAATTGGAAATTGTGTAAAGGTGCCACCTCCACATGTGGCGGAGGAGACAGGATACCCGAGTCCTGAGACAAAGATAGGGATATTCCTGGAGAAGTATATGTGATTGCTTGAAAGATAACTAGATAACTTTAATAATTCTAAAGAAAAAAAGAATTAAAATATAAAAAAAGAAAAAAGGTGGGAATGACCTGATAAATGCACACTCGCAAGGATAAGCAACAGTTGCATGCTACTTTCAAATGCTTGAAATGTATTCTGTGGTTAAGTTGATTTAGAATTCTATTTTTCTAGTATTTTAGTACTACCTTGGAAATATGCATTTATCAAATGGTTTGGTGGGATCGTGGATTCTGGAGGGTTAACTTGTTGGTCGAAAAGTTGGACCCGACTATATGTTGTACATTAAGGTAAGTCAAGAATGGGGAAAGGGATTCCGATCTACAAAGTGGGGATCAAACTTGAGAATAATGGATTTATGTAGTTAGTAATAACACTCATCTTAGGGAAATGCATCAACGGCTGTGTTTAGTCATAACCAAGAAAAAGCGGTGGTAACGTTGAACCAAGGGTGAATAAGAGAACTCCCATGAGTTGCACCTGGAAGGTTGAGGTGACATTTAGTCTGATGACTTTGATTGGAAAGTTAAAACCGATAAGGAAAGATGTTTAAGCTTTAAGGGATCCTTATGAGAAAAAGTGAATGATATCACCCCCTTGAGTTGGCATTAAATATTAGGAGGAGTCCTATCTTGGTGTCGATCTCAAGCAGGAAGGATGTCAGAAATCGCGATATAATTATGTGAGAACATTGCAGCTGGCGGTAGCTGATATGGCCCTCACACGTAAAGAGGGAATTGTGGGGAGTTCTTATAGCATTGAGGTGTGCTAAAGAATATTTCATAAAAGGGGCATCAATGATTGTGGAAACTAGTTGTTTATCGCTCCTTGGAATGATTACAAATTGTTCAACTCCCCACAATTCCCTCTTTACATGTGCACAATTGGCTATTAAATTGGCCTTGGCTAAGAATCTATTGGTGTTTTCACACAAAAACACACATGAAGAAATATGCATCTAATAAGGCTTGAATAATTCTCAAGGGTGGAAAGACCCTATCCTTGTATATCTCTCTATACAATTAGGATATGGCTTCTTCCCACAATTGTCACCACCTTTGCTTGTTCCACTCTTCCTAGGGGACAATAGTTAGCATAGACAACGTCACGAGCCTTGTATCTTAGTGAAACTTTGCTTTGGCTTCCTCCCAAAATATCTCAATCTAAGCTCACATCCTCTAAAGGATTTTCTTGGACCAAAGTGTGGGTCCACCCTGCTTTAGAGGTTCTGCTCTTCTTCAATGTTTGGTACTATCAATCCACTAACTGTAGAGGCTTTGCCAAGTTTCATTAGTATAAGGTCTAAGACAACCTATGATGCATATTCTAAAGACATAGCTTATTTTAGTTTTAGTGTGAAATTAATGACATTATTGGATCACTAGTTATGATTTTGCGACACACCTATGGTGCAAAGCTTTGACAGTGGGAGATGAAGGTGAAAGCAGTCGAAGCGGGTTGTGGAGGGCATATGCATAAACTGGAGTGGAGGTGGCTTGTAGAAGGGGAAGGTCAATAGGGGCACAAAGGGCGTGGAAGGCTCAAGCCTAAACAACGGAGCAAGGACAACACATCTAATAGCAAATAGTCAAAGAGAGAGAAGGAAAGAAAGAAAGGAGAGAGAGAGAGAGAGAGAGAGAGAGAGAGAGAGAGAGAGAGAGAGGGATTAAGGAGAGGGAGATAGCTAACGGGTGGGACTATGAAAAATGATACTTATACTTAGAGTTTCATATGCATTGTCCGGGAATCCAAACTAATGAGCACACTAATCACATAACAAATCACTTAGACTTGCTAATCTCTTTGATTTGACAACTTGGAACTCTTCATGGGCCCAATCTACAATATACAACATTATATGTGAGAAAATTACGTGGGAAATTTTATTTAAAATGAATATATATTTTGCACTTCTACTCCAATTTGATCTTCACTTTCAATGTTGTATCTATGGTGTGCGTAAATCACTACACAACACCTCACAAGTCAAAATAAGTTGTACGTGACCTATTTCTTTTTACTATTGTGTGCATTGACATTTGTTATGGTAATGCATGGCAATCTATGCTACAACGATTTGTATTGGCGGTAAGCAGGGTGAATAATCCTTTAAATCCATTTGTAGAATATTTGCCTTCCATTTTTCTTCATTGCAAGAGACATTGAACCATGCTTTAATGCTTTAAAAGGGGGTATAAGAGGGGAAATCTTCAAGGTGTTTTAGGATATAAAGCCATGCTATATGCAAACTATTTATGCATTACATGTTCTTTTTGTGACGCCAATAAAATTGGATGTTCCTCGCTTGTTGATCAAGCGAGAGGCATGGAGGTGAGAGCAAGTGGTAGCCATCTCTCATTGTGTGGGGACACACAAGGTTCTTTTGCACCCAAAAATGGAATTCAATGCTTCATTGTGGGGATCTGGTCATCCATGAAACATCTAAGAAGTCGATAAACATCACCGACACGATAGTTATATGTCCCCACTTATTTGAGGGAAATTCTAATATCAATTATTTGAAAGACACGCTTTTTCCATATTTATATGGATTGTATTTTTGCAAATTCCATGTAACAGATTATGTACTTGCAAATCCACTTCAATGACTATATATTGTAATTGTCTCTCATGTTTTTTGTACCTTTAATATTCTAGAGGTTTGCATGTAAATTTCATTTTTAGAGAGATAGAGAGGGGGGGGGGGGGGGGGGGGGGGGGGGGGGGCACAAGAAGATTTTTAAAAATTCTCATGTAGGAAAATGGAGTCGTTTTCAGTGTTTTTCATACAATGCATAACATCATGAGCTTCTACTCAAAAGGCACCGCATACCTAGCTAGGTACGATTGGGGGCAGGGGACCGTCGGCCCCCCGGTGGGGGGCCGACGGTCCCCTGCCCCCAATCGTACCTAGCTAGGTATGCGGTGCCTCCCTCACAAAAGCTCATGATGTTGAGGTAAGTCATACTGTGTTAATTATTGTGAGAATCTGTCCAAAACTTCTTGTTTTTTTCGGGGGGGGGGGGGGGGGGGGGGACTTGTACTCGGTCAAAAAGATCACGACACGGTATATATTTATCTCTTCTTTGCATGAATGTTCATCCACTATGTAGAAAGAAGAAATCGGCTAGGATGTCTTCTACACTTTTCTTTGACTATATCTTGTCATAGTTGGAGTAGAGTATCTTTGCTTGATACGATTATAATTAGGCTAAGTCTTTACCAAACTACTCACCCTCAATGACACTGTTGTTCTCCAACCTAGCCAATTCTTGGTCAATGGGTACTAAAGAACCTCTAATAAATTGAGAATATTTCCACTAGAAGGAAATGATTAACGAGCATGTAGCAATCATACACTTCACAACTAGAGTTCTACAGAAATCTCACAGCATATACCCTTTGTTTCTTTCGCATATTATCACTCCCTACCAAGATAGCCTAGGGGAAAATGTGGTATCAAGGAATTTACAAACCATCATAAATGTAATCATTGGTGGTGCATAGCTTAACTACTTTACTATGTATAGAGTTTCAAAGGGACCTTTGTGAAGTCGCGGAGCGGAGTGTGGATCGACACACACACACACACACACACACACACACACACACACACACACACAGAGCTTACACAGTACGCAGAGAAGTCATTGAAGGGTTATATCTCAAAACCTTATTATCCACAAAAGTATAAGTGAGTATATACAAAGAGTTAGTGATAAGTGAGTTAGGCGGGCGGCTGGCCATATCCGTATAAGAGGCCACTTGAGCTTTAATCCCAACAACCTCCAACTTAAAGTCCAGTGTGGCACTTTAAGTAACTGTAAATCTATGAACATAAATGTACAAAGA
Source organism: Adiantum capillus-veneris (assembly GCF_014529385.1). Lineage (NCBI taxonomy): Eukaryota > Viridiplantae > Streptophyta > Polypodiopsida > Polypodiales > Pteridaceae > Adiantum > Adiantum capillus-veneris. The sequence goes on from NC_140933.1 coordinate 120,188,380, forward strand.
TTTACATGGCTGCCATCTATCCAATGCCCAATAACTCACGACAATGCACAAAGCCTTCTCCTGGAAGTCCCTTTGTGAGTAGATCAGCAAGATTGTCCTTGGTGTGGATCTTCAGCAGTTGTATCTGCTTGTCTTCAAGTACTTCCCTAATGAAGTGATATTTCACATCAATATGCTTAGTCTTCGAATGGAACACTGGATTCTTTGCCAATTGTATAGCACTTTGACTATCAAAATATAACTCTGGCATATCTGCTTTGATTCCCAAGTCTGCTACCAATCTACCAAGCCAAATAGCTTCTTTGCATGCCTCATTTGCTGCGACATACTCAGCTTCTGTAGTAGACTGCATAATACAATCTTGTAATCGAGACCGCCATGATATGGCACCTCTAGCCAATGTAAAGACATAGCCTGATATAGATGTCCTCTTATCCAAGTCTCCTGCATAATCTGAGTCAGTGTATCCTCTGACACTCAAATCCTGACTACCATAGCATATGTGCATACTCTTTGTATGTTTTAAGTATCTCATGATACCTTTCACTGCCTCCCAATGTTTCTTTCCGGGATTTGACATATATCTACTAACCACTCCCACTGCAAATGCAATATCCGGATGTGTAGCAATCATTGCATACATCAAACTACCCACTGCAGACACATATGGAATCTTATCCATTTCAGCCTTTTCTTCCTAAGACACAGGACAATCTTGTTTGCTAAGTTTCACATATGGTGGCAATGGAACACTCAATGCCTTTCCCTTCTCCATATTGAAACGTTGCAAAACCTTGTCAATATACTCTGTTTGAGATAACCAAACCAACTTCTTTGATCTGTCTCTCTCAATGCACATACCAAGAATATGACTTGCCTCACCCATGTCTGTCACGTCAAACGATTTTGCCATCTTTGACTTCAAAGCTGAAATTTCTTCCAAGTGTTTGCCAGTAATCAACATGTCATCCACATACAAAATAAGGATCAGCCAACTGCCATCCTTAGCCTTCTTTGTATATAGACAGTGATCGAACTCACTACGTTTGTAGCCTTGAGAAAGCATAAACTGGTGGAACTTATGGTACCATGCCCTCGGTGATTGTTTTAAGCCATAAAGACTCTTTAACAACTGGCATACCAAATCTTCCTTGCCTTTCTCAACAAACCCTTCTGGATGTTCTGCTGCATGCAAATTTCCACATCTAAATCACCATGCAAGAACGCTATCTTGACATCCATTTGGTGCAACACCAAATCCAATATAGCAACCAATGCAAGAAAGCATCTCAATGTAGTCATCTTGACCACTGGAGAGAAGACTTCATCAAAGTCAATGCCTTGTACTTGCTTAAAGCCCTTGGCAACAAGCCTTGGTTTGTACTTTGGCTGACTATCATGAGCGATGATCTTATACTTGTAAACCCATTTACAAGGTAGAGCCTTTTTGCCCTATGGTAATTTAACTAGCTTCCATGTCTGGTTTTTATGCAGAGCTGTCATCTCTGACTGCATGGCTAACTGCCATTTTTCCGAGTCAACCACTTGTAATGCTTCCTTGTAACAAGATGGTTCTCCGCAATCTGTGAGCATGACATAATTTAGAGATGGCACATAACAATCAGGTGGTTTGGAGACACGCTTAGAACGTCTCACCACAACTGATTCTACCTCTCTAGCCACTATAGGCTGTTTCTGAGCCTGACCATGCTGTCTTGATGTGCTAGCACTAGGTCCATTTTCCATGAAGACAACTCTTCTGATCTCCTCTGTCTTCTCTGGCTTAGCGTGAAACTTGGCTTCATTGAAATGCACATCGTTGCTACGAATAACTTTTCTAGACTCAGGATCCCAAAGCAGGTAACCCATCTCGCCCGATTCTCCGTAGCCAAGAAATATACACTTCTTGCTCTTTGGTTCTAACTTATTCCTGAACTCCTTAGGAATATGACTATAAGCTTCACAACCAAAGACTTTGAGATGCTTATACGAAGGTGCCTTGCCTGTCCATAGCATCTCGGCCACTGCACTCTTATCCAGAACCCTACTAGGAGACCTGTTGATCAAATGGACTGTTGTAGCCACTGCTTCCGCCCAAAATCCATCAGGCAACTCAGCATTTGATAACATGCTTCTGACCTTCTCTTGTATGGTCCTATTCATACGTTCTGCAACCCCATTTTGTGAAGGATTATATGGTGCAGTAAGTTCCTGCTTAATCCCTTTTGCTTCACAAAAGTCTTGAAAAGCTTTGAAAACGTACTCTCCACCATTGTCAGTTCTCAAGCACTTCAGCTTCTGACCACTTTGATTCTCCACAAGCTGCAAGAATGTCTTAAAGACCTTAGCACCTCATCCTTGTGCTTCAAGAAGTAAACCCATACTTTGCGAGAATAGTCATCTATGAATGTACAAAAGTACGCTGCTCCCCCTAGTGACAAACTAGGCATTGGTCCGCATAGATCATTGTGCACAAGAGTTAACTGTTCGTCCCTATGATTCCTCTTTGATCTGTGTGGCTCCTGTGTTTGCTTACCATAAACACAATGCTCACAAAACTTGAAATCTTGAAATGAAAAACTAGGCAAATAACCATAATGAGAAAGTATTTCCATTCCTCTTTTTGACATATGTCCCAGCCTACGATGCCACAGTGACACACTTGGCTGCTCAATCACATTAATTACATGGTTTTTAACCTCTGAAACATGTAAAGTGTACAGAGTTCCTGACTTGTTGCCATGTGCTACAATCATCGAACCTTTGGAGATCTTCCGAGCGTTGTTCCCAAAAACTGTCACATAACCCACATCATCCAACTTTCCTGTACTGATCAAGCTCTTTTGGATTGCTGGAATATGTCTGACATTCTTGAGCCATAAAGAAGAGCCATTTTGAAACTTCAACTGCACATCTCCCACTCTAAGTATGTCACAAACCTGCTCATTGCCAAGTCTGACATAATCTTTAGTAGCCACATATGATGTAAACCACTCTTTGTGCGAAGAAACATGTAAAGATGCCCCTGAGTCGATAATCCAATCACTCATAGCATGTCCATCCTCTGCAGTCAAGAAAACAGAATCAAGATTGCTTGTGAGGAAGATGTCACCAGCTACTATACCAGAATCACTATCTGAACCAGATCCTATGACATTCACCTCTTCAATCTTCACTGAACTCTTCTTTTCATCTTGCTCAGAACTCTTTGTTTTGCCTTTTTCTTGTTTCCACTTCGTACAGTCTCTCTTCATGTGACCCTTCTTGCCACAATGGTAGCATTCTATGTCATCCTTTGACTTCGAGTCACGAGACTTTCGGTTTTGTGCCTTCTTACCCTTCTTCTTTTTAGACTGTTGTCTCCCTCGAACGACCAAAGCACTATTGCCTTTTCCTTTGTCAATGTTCTTCCTGTTCACTTCCTCTGTGAGCAAGCTACCTTCTACATTGGCACTTGTAAGACCTTCTGGCGCGACAAAATTACTTAACGCTGTACGAAAAGTATCCCAACTGTCTGGCGAAGTGATTAAGAGAAACATAGCCTTCATTCAATCTGGAAAGACTATCTCCTGTGTTGTTAACTGGCTGCAAATTGTGTGAAACTCATTGAGATGATTTGACATGGCTGTCCCTTCCTTCATCTTCAAATCCACCAATTTCTTGAGCCTGTAAATCTGAGAAGCAGCACTTTCTTTCTCATACATACCACATAGCTTTTGCCATCGCCATACGCTGTAGTCTCTTCTACTACGTTGAAGCAAACATTTTCTGCCAGTGTCAGCATGATTGTGGAACAAGCTAACTCGTCAAGCTCTTCCCACTCATCTTCAGCCATACCTTTTGGTATCTCCCCTTGAGCTTCAGTGTCTTCACTTGTTTTTTCTGCACCAAAACCTGCCAAATCTGCTTCTTCCATAATGGAAAGTTTGTGCTATCCAGCTTCTTTATGTTGTAAAGAGTCTCACTTTGAGAAGATGCCATATTTGCCAAACTGTTTACTTTTGGAAAACATCCGGCAGAGTTTCCCTGTAAACTAGCCTTTGTACACAGTAAACAAGCTGTAAACAACAAGCTGAACACCTCTCCTCAGGAACTGTCAGTATTTTGAAAAATTTGGACGGAGTCTCCCCTGTAAACTGAGCTCTGGGAACCAAAAGATAGCTCAAAAAACAATCGTAAATACCTGACCAGTGACAAATCTGAAAATCTTTGTAATATGCTATCTTGTAAGCATGCATTGTCTCCTGTCTGGGCGATGACAGAACCTATATCTGTCTCAAGACTGAACCCTGAACAATGCCTCAACGGCCTGACGCATAAGATGCAATCCAGTGTCTACACAAAGTCATACATCCTATGGGATAAAAGTCGCCAAAGAGGATGCGTGTAGAGGGGAACTCCAGCAACCTAATCCACCTCACACTGGGTAACCCAGTCCCCCCCCCTGTGCTTGGCGTCAAAAAACCTCACGCACGACCCTCACAGATGGCTCAGCAAACTGCCCAGAACTAGCATACACCCTACAATAGACCAATCACTTTCCTATGATCGCTCCGACGGTCTGTCTGCTAGCGTGACTCACAACTAGCAGACCCACAATCACAGTACATCAATCTGCAATACATGCCAGTGGTGTCAAGCCGTTGTATGGCCACACCTCCCCTGGAACCTGGGAAGCACAAGAAGTAGCAAGGCAGATTGCAATATATATATCTGATGATATATATGTGTATCTGGTCTATAGATGATGCTTTGAAGACGAATGAGTGATGTATGTCGATGCCGATATTGATGCCGACCACCTCCTGCTTTGCCAATCTACACAAGATGGGTTTCTTTGCGGCTGAAACCTATCTTGTAGTGCTCAGAATGAAATTCTGAGGGCATAAACAGCTTCTAAAGGGGGGTAAAACCGATGGTCACCCGGGGGAAATGCTCCTGGAACGTCGAGTGTGAATTTTCAAGCTTCGGATCAAGAATCTGCCCGAAAAGTGCGCGCGCGTGCGATTACGCAAATACGCACTGAACTTGGCTCTGATACCAAATGAAGTCGCAGAGCGGAGCGTGGATCAACTCACACACACACACACACACACAAAGAGAGATACACAGAGAGCTTACACAGTACACAGAGAAGTCGTTGAAGGGTTATATCCCAAAACCTTACTATCCACAAAAGTATAAGTAAGTATATACAAAGTGTTGGAATTAGGGTTGCAGAGAAACACACACAGCTTGGAGAAGACGAAGGAAGCTCAAGGCACACAATAGAGAGTGTGTTACTTAGTGTGAAATGGAAAGATAGTTAGCCCTAGAGTGATGGACGTATATACAATGCACGGGGGAAAAAACCTCCTAAAGAGGGAAAAAATGCCCCGGCGGTCCTAGTGTGTTCACACACATCACTACCACATGTATATGGTAACAAATCCCCCCTGGAGTGATGCGGTGAACGAGAGCTGGCACATGAGTAAAGGGAAGTGCCATGCCCTGAGGACAGGATCAGTCCACAAAGGGGAGTAAGCCCAAAGCTTTGCGGAAAGCTTCAAGCTTCTCACGAGACAATGCCTTTGTGAAAAGATCTGCAAGGTTGTCCTGTGTTGGCACATAAGCCAAGCTTATCTCTCCTGCTGAGAGCCTCTCCCTGACATAGTGGTAATGCACCTCAATGTGCTTTGTGCGAGCATGAAAAACTGGGTTCCTCGCAACTGCCAATGCGCTCTGACTGTCAGTGTAGATAGTGTTGGTAGTGTCCTGTCCAACACCCAAGTCAGCCATAAGGCGTCTGAGCCATACACACTCAACCGTAGCTGTGAAGACTGCCCTGTACTCAGCCTCACAACTCGAAGTGGCCAAAGTAGGTTGCTTCTTGCTCAACCATGATATACATGAACTGCCAAGCACGAAACAAAAACCACTTGTGGACACTCGCGTGTCAAAACAACCAGCCCAATCTGAGTCCGAAAAAGCATGTAAGTCTGGCGGCAATGATCCCCCCTTGGGATAAAACAAGCCAAGATGTAAAGTGCCACTAAGGTAGCGGAAAATCCTCTTGACAGCCTGCTAATGCTTAGACCCTGGGCTATGCATAAATCTGCTGACCTGCGAGACTGCAAACTGAATATCTGGCCTCGTGTTGCATACATAAATGAGGCAGCCAACAGCAGTTTGGTAAAGAGTGACATCAGCAGGATCGCCAGCATCATGTAGACTCAACTTCAAACCTGTTTCCATGGGAGTGGCAATAGGTTTGCAATCCTCAAGTCCAAACTTACATAGCAATGTCTCTATGTAACTTTTCTGACACAAGGCAATACCACCATCATACTGCTTAAACTGTATACCCAAGTAATGATGCAATAGCCCCAAATCTTTCATCTTGAAAGTAGCATTCAAATCAGCCTTAAATTCAGCAATATGTCTCTCATTTGGTGCAGTGATCAGCAAATCATCAACATAAAGAACCACAATGAGAAATACATCATCCTCACGCTTTACATACAATGTGCTTTCTGTTGGACTGTTACGAAAGCCTCGTTTAACCAAATGAGTGTCAACTTTCTCATACCAAGCACGAGGAGATTGCTTCAACCCATACAAAGCCTTCTTACATTTGCACACTTTGTCCTCTTGTCCTTTTATGACAAAACCGCGAGGCTGCGTTACATAAACTTCCTCAAATATGTCACCATTCAAGAAAGCAGTAACAATGTCTGATTGATGTACATCCCAACCAAAATGAGCTGCCAATGCACATAGAAAACGCACAGTAGTCATACGACAAGTGGGAGCAAAAGTCTCTTCATAATCTATGCCTTTTTGTTGTGCATAACCCTTTGCAACAAGTCGAGCCTTATGGCGATCGATCTCACCATCCGGCTTGCGTTTCAACTTGTAAACCCACTTCGTACCAATGGCCTTTTTGCCAGGAGGCAAATCACATAAAGTCCATGTGTCATTCTCTATAAGTGCATCATATTCTGATTTCATGGCAGCAATCCAATTTTCTGAATTTTGTGCTTCATCAAAAGACAGAGGCTCCTCAACATCATGTAAACTAGACACAGCCAAAGCATAACAATCTGATGTATAAGATGCATGGCGAGAGCCTGAACGAGTACGACTAGATAAAGGTGCATCCAATTTACTGTCACGCAAAGTGTGCACCAGCCATTTTGGCATACCTCTAGCCTGCTCATTTTCAGCCCTTTCCTCATCAAGTACATCATGTACATCTGCATCAGTAATAGGCTGTTCTAAAACATTTTCAGAAACCCCCATAGGCTGTACATTTGCCTCATTGGAACTTACATTCGTATTTCCACCACTGAAAAGAGGCAACAAAGTGTCATAAATGTCCTGTGAGCTTACATTACTGTCTCTAGTACATGACAGCAAGGGCTGAACAGAGTCTTCCACAAACACTACATCCCGTGAAACCAGAATACGTTTTGTTTGCGGATGATACAACCTGTAACCTTTGCTTTGAGCACTATAACCAACAAAAATACATTTGACAGCCTTATCATCCAATTTTCTGCGCTGCACTTGTGGCACCAAAGCATATGCCAAACAACCAAAAACACGCATGTGCTCAATAGAAGGCTTTCTATCATGCCATGCTTCATATGGAGTAATAGACTGCAAAGCTTTCGTAGGACACCTGTTAAGTACATAAGTGGCACACATGATGGCCTCAAGCCAAAAAGAATGCGGCAAAGCTTGACTTTTGACCATACATCGTGCCATTTCCGTTAGTGACCTGTTTTTCCTCTCAGCAACACCATTTTGATGAGGTGTATAAGGCACTGTACATTGGTGTTTTATCCCACGACTAGCCAGAAATGCATTAAATTCATGAGACATATACTCCCCCCCTCGATCGGAACGGAGGGTGCCCATAGTACATTTTGAGACATTTTCAACCATAGTCAAAAATTGTTTGAAGCACATAAAAACTTCGGACTTCGCTTTAAGCGGAAATACCCATGCATGCCTGGAGTAATCATCAATGAAAGTCACGAAGTACAGGTAATTGCCCAAGGACGGAGTTTGCATGGGCCCACAAACATCACTATGCACAAGCTGCAACCTGCATGTGGCCCTAACTGAACCATCCTTTGGAAACTTAGAACACTGCATTTTACCCAGAATACAACCTTCACAAACATGTTTGACAGGTGCTTCAAGAGGCGGCAAAGAAGCAACCATATCAGATTTCTGCAAACGCAGCAAACTGGCAAAATTCAGATGACCAAAACGTGCATGCCAAAGTTTTGCATCTGAAATAGCCCTTGAATCTGCAACAGCATTTGCAAAATTTTGTCCACACTTGTCATACAAAGTGAGCTTATACAGCCCACGGCACAAAAGCCCAGATGCAACAATTTCATCACCAAAACTGAGATCATGAACTGTACATCTGTCATCCACAAATTTGACTACAAGTCCAAGTCTAGCAAGTGCGGATACAGACAAGAGATTCTTCTTGATCCCAGGTACATAAAGTGCATCAACAAGTGTGAAGGAACTGCCATTAGCAGCAGTGAGCACAATCTTTCCAACTCCCTGAACTGGATAAGAGGCGTTGTTGGCACAAGTGACTGAATTCCCATGAGGGACAGACTCGAGAGAGGTAAACAATTCACGATGTGCAGCAACTGACAAGCAACTGACAAGCATGCATCATGGACAGCAGGATTGTAAGTGCACTCTGCGCTAAAAGCCCATTCTGCATCAACATCAGCATCACAATCTCCTTTCACAGAAGACTCAACAATGGCTGCATTTGTAGTGGAACCAGCATTTGCAGTGGAACCACCCTCTTTCTTCTTAGCCTCTTTGGCCTTCAACTTAGGACACGACTTGATCAAGTGATCATTGGCTTTACAATAATGGCAACGCATCTTCTTTTTGCCCTTATCACCAGAATTGCCAGACGAAGTGCTGCCACCAGAAGCATTAGGAACAGAATTTTTTCCACTCGCAGCAGAACCATAAGAAGTGGCTGCATTACTGTTACCACCCTTTCTTTGAGAAGCAATAAAAGCCTGTTCAACTGCACGCTGCCTAGTCCTGTTTTTTCTAGAAAGTGACTCTTGCAACAGCAATGTGCATAATGCATCAAACTTGACAACTTCAGGATTTCCTTGGGTCATGAGTCTCCAAGTACTAGCAAAAGTTTGGTAGGAATCTGGTAAGGCATCAAGAACAGTCTGCACAAGGGAACTGTCCGAAATGACTTCACCTGCAGAAATGAGTTGCTCATTGATATCCTTGACACTAGCAAGGAAAGTGTCCATATCATCTTCCTCATGCATAATCTTCGACTCTAGCTCTTTACGCAACAAAGCAATTTTAGCCTCATTGCGGCTTGCATAAAGACCTGCTAGAATATCCCAAGCCTGTTTTGCAGATTTTGCTGAACGGATGTGAGGAATAATGGTGCGCTTCACAGACAACGCAATCAATGCATGAGCCTGCGCATCCTTAACATCCCAAGGAGCTTGTTCTGCCGTAGGCAAAACAACTCTAACAGCTGCAATCCTTGCAGCAAGACCTGCAACATCCTCAACATCGCCTACATCTTCAGAACCAGGACGTACATCAATGCCCTGCACAATGTTCCAGACACCTTTTGACACAAGAACATGTTGCATCATATAAGCCCACATAGGGTAGTTGTCCCCATCCAACCTGTCCTCAGAAGCAAACATCTTGAACACATCTGTGTTGTTGTTGTCAGCCATGGTAAATGCTGCACCTGATGTGAAAACTGCCCGAAAACAGGAGAAATGGAGCGGGAACAACTTGTGCTATATAGCACAAACCGTAGAAGACTATAAGGCACCTGTTATGCAGAAAATGGCACTGACAGAAAATCTACACAAAATGACGAAATAGCCTGTGCACTACTGCCCGTAGTGGAAACGGAGGCCGAAATGAGCCCAAATCAAAATTCTGAGCAGACCAAGCTCTTCGAGCTTGCCCAAAATATTTGTCGACCTGCGAACGCTCGCCAAAGCTCACTGAAATCGGAGAAAGTGAGCAGGCGTGTGCTGGAGCAGCTGGCGACTAAGCCCGGGAGGACGTGACCCGCTCTGATACCAATTGTTGGAATTAGGGTTGCAGAGAAACACACACAGCTTGGAGAAGACGAAGGAAGCTCAAGGCACACAATAGAGAGTGTGTTACTTAGTGTGAAATGGAAAGATAGTTAGCCCTAGAGTGATGGGCGTATATACAATGCACGGGGGAAAAAACCTCCTAAAGAGGGAAAAAATGCCCCGGCGGTCCTAGTGTGTTCACACACATCACTACCACATGTATATGGTAACACAAAGAGTTAGTGATAAGTAATTTAGGCGGGCGGGCGGCCATATCCCTATAAGAGGCCACTTGGGCTTTAATCCCAACACTTTGAATATCTATATCTTAAAACAACTTATTACACAAAGCTTTGGTAATTGTGGTGACTAGAACCAACCAACCATTAGGAAGAGTATGGAGTCTAAGACGGCCTCTTTATATGCCATGAGCTTATGGATGTGATTAACATATTGACAAATAGATGTACGCCATGTGTGTAAGAATGGTGGGTCTATAAGAGATGTATAAGAGTGGTCAAAGGATGCACCCCCTCCCCACCCCCCCCAAAAAAAGGAGGTTGATTTTTTTTTCAACCTTCCATAACTCCCACATACGATCTTCGATTTGAGCGATGATTGTAGATCTCGAATCTACTCATTGAGCTATTTCCATAGATATGCTACATGATATGGTTTTACACATTAGATTTTAAATTCCATTTTGGGGGCTAAAGTTGAATTCAAATAAACTAGTCGTTTTGTTTGTTTGAATTCAAAAGCTATCCTTTGGTTACTTTCTAAATACTAAAGGTGTGACTTCCTTAAACTGCCAAATAAAGAGGCCAACCTAGACCCCATTCTCTTCCTAATGTAAGTGACTTACAATCTATTAGAGGTGGAATCTTCACCAAGGATCCCCTTTGATTCTTCTAGTTTAGATAGTGGAAATGGTCATAGAAGAATATGCCTTTGTCTACAAGGGTCTTGCTGCTACACATGCATATTGCAAGACTCCAACATGGGAGTGCATTACATATATGATATGTATAGTACACTCCACTAGCTCCTAATCTTTATGAGAGGAGGGGAGCATAGTTATAGGAAAGCAAAAAAAAAAAAAAAAAGCTAAGAATATGCCAATGTTGATGGAGAAATATTTGTTTATCGATCCTACTTTTACAGTAGCTAATATGATAGCAATTAATTGTAAAATACTTGTAAAAAGATACAAAGAAAGATAGATTATAATTACTTAAGGGGTTTTTTGTACCAAGAAGAAATACCCATTGTGCAGAACAACATTAGTGTAGGGTGAAGCATATTGCACCAAATCCTCCTAAAACAATTTCCTACCTATCTCCACTTTGAAATCCAGCATTGTAGCTTTTTAAGAAGTTCAAAATAGATTGCCAATAGAGTCGTGCTTTCTTCGTCAGGATGCATGAGGACCTGTGATCCCTTACTTAGCCTCATTTCCTACCATTGATTGTTTGCATTAAGAAAAGTAGAAGGGAAGATTGAGCTTATGTTAGTGCCTAGTCTTCTTGGTGGAGGCACAATAAAAGTGCTCGGGTTTATTGTAGAGTATTCTCTAGAGCTGGAAGAAGAAGACATAGTGATTTGCGGTGTAAGGTTTGAAAGAGGAGCTAACAGAGAGAGAATGATGGAGGGAAGGAAGTTTGTATCGATATTACTCGTTGGAAAGGTGTATAGGGGGTTTAAGAAGCAATGAAACGACAATAGGAAGGAAGTTTCCTCCCTGCATCTACCAAAAGGGGCACATATTAAAGAGCATGTCAAGTAGAAAAGTGAAATAACCTTTCCAAATACTATCTTTTTTGGCTTGAATTTATCAATTTCAACTATTCTTTTAGTCCTTTTAAGAAAAATATACACAATGTTTCCTCTATGCTCATTAAAGGTGTCCCTTTTTCTCTCTTCCAAAAGGACATCAAAATATCATATGGTGTGTGATTGGAACTAAGGAGAACCTTCTATATGGAATGTAACATGGAGGCAGATGTCAACTCACAGATTTTACATTATACATCGTTTCCTATTCTTAGGAGTAAAAATGCAAGTCCTTACGCAACACACGTCCAACATATAAAAGTTTTAAATAAAATTAAAAATAATTCAATACACAATTATACAAGGCATGCATGGATATATCCACGTGTTATTCTTTAATGTTTGGTACCATGAACTCCCAAACTGAAGAGGCTTTCCTGAATTGCATTAGTATAGGCAACCTAGAATTCATATTCTATAGGAACACCTTCTTTGTGTTTTAGTGTGATATTAATAATTGGAACACTAATTATGATTTTGTAGCACCTCACAACTCAAATAATGTGTGTGACCTAGTTATTATAGTTTTGGGTGCATTGACATTGGCTATGTTAAGGCATGGCAATTTGTGCTACGACCATTTGTCATGGCAATAAGCCATGAAGCAGTTTAAGTTAGAAGATCTAGGGTGAGGGTGAGTAGCAATTTATATTCATTTCTAGACTGGTTCCCATCCATTTCACTTGACTAGAAGGGACAATGAAGTCAAGATCTAATGCTTTAAAATGCGGTAGATGAGGAGGAATCTTGAATTTGGATTAGATTTGACTATCGATGATACGTTTGAAGACCGTGAGGTTCTCAATGAGATAAAATTGAGCATATGATGTCGAATTTTTAAAGAGACTGCCCAAAAATGTGTTGTTGGTAAGGAAAATGGACAATGAACTGTGGAATTTGGTTGGGATATGGAAATTTTGCATGATAGATTTATAGAGACAACATACTTTGGTTTAAAAATGATAGATTTATAGAGACAACATACTTTGGTTTAAAAATGTAAAGGTTTATTTGTGTTTTTAGGAAACTTACAACCATGTAACCGACATATCTAAGTTGCTTGCAATGTTCTCTCACAAAGTTGCGAGGTACATATTCCACCCACAAATTTTAAACACGTTCAAATTCGGTAATTAATTAGTTGGTTTCTCTAGGCAGCTATAAAAGGATTTCCCAAGCTTTTGATTGGTGTTAGAATCCAATATGGAACATATTGAATAAAGGCTTTGAAATCAATGTTTCTAGTTAAACTTAGTGCGCTTCAACTTTATCGATTCAATAAAGTATCAATTGTTTTTACATGATTATACCTACTCAGATAGCTTTGCATTTACCCTAACTTGGGCGGTTGAGTTTAATTTTCCTCAAGGATTGCACCTCCTTTTGAGAAATTTTCTTTTAATTTCTCCAAAATTTAGCATCAATCAATTAGTTTAATTAGTTTAATTTCACCAAAGGCATTTTAGAGAAGATAAGGACTTGTAAACATGACAAGACTAAGTCATACTTAGAACCATCACATTTGCTAGAAAATAATTGATCCACCTCATAGAAGAACTAAGAAAGTTGCAGCTATCTTGTATCGAAGCCTCAAGTTCGGTAGGGGTATACCCAAGGTATTAGGTTTGACGTCACATGAATGGAGATTGTATTACTCTTAATCAAAACCTTTTGCAACATACTTCAAACTTTTCGTACAATCTACATACATACTTACATTGAAACTTTTGCAACACATTGAAGGTGTCAATTTTTTTACGTTGGAGATTGTGAAGCCAATTCATAATCACCACTCTTTCAAAAGGCAGAATTATTTAAGTTTTGTAAATTTTTGTTTTGTAGAAAATCACAATAAACATCTTAATATTTGCAATCGTTAAATGTTTGAACTTTATAGTGTTCCTAGTCTCATTAATAAGGAGATAAAGATAGGTGTTGCAAGAAATAAAGACCGGGTAAAGAGACTCTCCTTTCACTATGCTCTAGGAATTGGCAATTCCCAATAACAGTATAACTTGAAGCTTACATTGAATTATGTTACACATAAACAAACACAAAGTATACTCTTAAAGATTTTTCCATTGATATTGCCTCTTTGAATGATTATGTAACCTTTAATAGATGTAACGTACACAAGAAAATCCTATATGCTTGCCTCCAAACAAGCAGAGACTTATCGTGAAACTGTGTCACTTGAGTTTAGGAAAGCATTAATTGCACAATATCCTTCAAAACACCACCCTTCCATTGACAAAAATTCTTGTTTTTTAAATTAAAGGAAATAAACTTCGTGATTGGGCTATGATAAAAAAGATGCACAAGGCAACAGACCATGCTCAACAAGTATCACAACTTGAGAACCAAATACTCCTTCAAAGGTTAACACTAGTCCTATAATTAGACACTTAAGTATCCTGTTTTCCTACCATATTTTGGCAATTTATTTGTCAAGCTAAAAAGAAGTTTTTAACACCTTTCTTCTACCATAGGTTGGTTCTAAAGGGAAAAAAAACACAAGATTTTTTTCCACATCAAAATACAATCTCTATGGAGAGAATTATGGTAAGTTCTAAGTCATAAATTTTAGTAAAATTTCAAGATGTTTTGCCAAAAAAACCATAAAATTCTTATATCTTTCTATAGAGATGCCCTTTTTTATGTTTATAAAAGCAAAGTGTTAGTACTTAGTGTTACAAAACAATGGAATACCCTTCAAAGGCTAGTTTTCAAGTCACATGCTAGCTATAGACATAATTTCATACTTAAACATGTGTTGAATAAGAGCATAATATTGGTCGTCCAAAGGTCTCCTCATGAAATTGAGGCTATTCTAGTGCAATTTGACGACTACAAATGACTTTATATGTTAAAACCAAGAAACTATGCATTTTTTCAACTCCCTAACTCAATTAAATATAGTTGCTTGAACTCTATCTTCAATTTTTTATTATGCAAAAACTCTTGAAAATTTTGAGTTCTCCATAATAACATTAAAACCAAGGTTTTAGGCGTTCCAATTGTGTATGTACTACGTATTTTAATACATTTAGTTTATCTATGTAAAAAGTTTGAAATTATTTGAGGTTTTTAATGCTTATGTCTCAAGAATGAAAGTTTTCCCTTACACAATTTTGATATTTAAAATGATCCAATCATCATTGCATACCAAAGCCCTTCTACTTGCCACCTTGAGTCCTCAATGGAAAGGGTAAGCAATGTATCACTTTCTAAAACTCACACATACATCAAAAACAATTTTTTTTTTTGTATACAACGATATGCTTGAAATGGCCACATCAAACACTTAGCACTTTCCATTATTTTATATACTCTAAAGTGAATTTTTTTGCACATGAAACTTTCAATTATCTATAGTATAATTATGAAAAAGTGACGTAAAATTTTCTACAAGGTCCCTTCATTTTTTCTTGTGCTTATAAAGTCAATTTCTCCAAAGCATCAATCACAACCTTACGGGCGTCAACTTGATGAGTATAGTTCTTGATCATGGTAGATTCTAAAATGCAAGGTATATTTTTAAAAGACCCTCTAGCTAGCATATTTAAGTATATCAAGAGGGTTTTCTTAAATACACCATCTAATGCAATAGCATTTAATTTAAATTTGTAAAAAAATGACACTTAAGTGTTCTGTTTGGTACCAAACTAGTATTAAATAGCTTAATCAAAATGCTCCCTAACAAATGAATAAGCCATATGAAATAATTACAATGGCCAACATATCACAGTAAAATTTTAGCTACATACATAATTGATTCCATTACCTCAACTTGAATTCTGGCTTTCATTGACACCATTCTAGATTCCATGTTCATCAAGCTTCTCATTTCAAGGATTGTCTCTGGTCTTTCCTTCGCATGTTCTTTTGCTACATTATATAGCAAGAGAGGCTCACACAAAGATTACAATGTCTATTGTTCTTGTTTTGAGCTTCAAACTTCAATGATTAATTCAACTCAAGCTACATGTGATTTATCAAAGAAATAACGAGCCAAGAACAAGCATTTACATGGAGTCTGCAATGTAGAGCACTTGGAGAAAGACCAGCACCCATGAATGATTTTATTCATGTGAAGTGTACCTACCTCAAAGTTCACTTAGTCAAAATCCCGAGTCATCAAAATGAATAATGTATGAATCAATCAAATGATAAGTTAAGTGTCTACTCTTTCCTCAACTTTTGAGACAAGCGCATCAAGGCTAGTTAGATAGGTCTTTCTGGGCTCTTGGGATTGTTCCTTTGACATTAATAATTCTCCTTACGTTCGTGCATGCATGTGAGGGTGAATGGTGGGGGGAGATGTCTGTGTATGTGTGCGATTCCGAGCTACCCCTTCGCTTCCAATCTTGTACTAGCTGATTGAAAACAAGTAACCAATCATTTGTCATGACATGGTCGAGATGGTGATAGTGGCAATTTGCTCGAGCTACAGATAGGTCTTTCAAGGCTCTTGGGATTCTTCTTTTGACATTAATAATTCTCCTGACGTTCATGCATGCAAGGGTGAATGGTGGGGGGAGATGTCTGTGTATGTGTGCCATTCTAGGCTAACCCTTCGCTTCCAGTCTTGTAGTAGCTGATTGAATACAAGTAACCAATCATTTGTCATGACATGGTCGAGATGGTGATAGTGGCAATTTGCTCACGCTACAAAGAGTGATTTTTTTATCAAACTCTGGTTCAACAAACTCCTGGACAAGCCGAAAAGGAATTACTTCGATCTCATATGTTACCGATACTAATGGGCATGCACTTTCACTTCGGCAAGCAACCATCACTTTTGGTCTTGGTATGCATTATCGACATGCATGGCAAACTATTTGCAATCTTGTTGATTACATCTCCCCTATTCCACTGCTCTTTGATGAGGATCGACTCAATGATGCTATGCTTTCCCTAGCAATCATCCTCTTGGATAGTGGATCATTGGAATATGGTATGGATATGCATAAATGTGATGCATGGTGGCGCAATAGGGTCATGGAATTGTGGCATGCTAAACTTTCCCTAAAAGAGCAATTATTCATGTGGAGATGTCTCATTGGAATTTTCCCCGCTACATCACAATGTATTCGTTGCACTGCAAACTGAGACTATCCCGCATTTACTGTGGCATCATCATACCCATCGGTTTGTTGATTAAATCTCCACATACCTTCACACTTGTTCCCCTGCGATGGCATTTGGTCGATCATTTCGGCTTTTTGGAGTGCTGCTGCCGTTGTATTGGATGTATGCATACTTTTTGGCTTGGGTTCCATTTAGGGTGCTTTGGAAAGTTTGAAGAGCGCAAACTGGTAGATTGGTTATCCTAGTCCTCTTACTAAAAGGCCTTCAGTTCAAAAGTCATCAGTTAGATCTTCCTGGGATTGTTCCTACAATGTTGAAACCTCTCTCTCTCTCTCTCTCTCTCTCTCTCTCTCACACACACACACACAACTGAAAAATGGGCTTCTTTCATCTGGTAATAAAACAATTACAATACACCAAAAATACAACTTTGCACTCCATATACATTGCATTGAATTATTATCTAAATTACATGGCCTCCTACATGCGCGATTGCGCACACAGATCAGAAAAGCCATTTTGATGACTGAAGGCTTCTTCCCAAGTTTTTGCTCACATCCCTAACTATGGACTTTCCATGTAAAACCAATGTTGAATGACTTTGTCTAAAGTCATACGATCGATGGGATCTGTAAGACAGTCAAGTATTAGCCACTTGAAATAGCATTTATGACATGGTGAGCATGAAACCTCAAATTACATCCCATTTGACCCACCTTTACAAAGAAGTCCCTCCAGTAGGTCTGCCAGCTGAGGGGTTAGTCCTTCCGGGAGCTTCAAAGTCCCATGAACTATCTGTCTCATAAATAGCCCCAACAACAAAACTTTCCTTATTGAAACAAGGTGAAAAATTGCAATGGCCGACATAGATCAGAAAAAGCGTGAGTGACCCACTACTACCCATTTCCTTTTTATGTATTTTTCAAGAGGAAAATTTGAAAATTTGAGCTAATTATTTACAAATTTTACACTATTTCCCTCAAAATGTAGGCAGTATTTTTCCTTTTCCTCTCAACCGGCACTTTTTAATTCCAAAGGGGCACAATTGTAAGCTAAGACACTTTTCCTGAATACTGATCCCATGGTTTACTAAGGCCTGTAGGCTGGAAGTATAGTTACTTACCTTCCTAAGGTCAGAATAGTCTGAACTTACGAATCATATGAGAGGATAAAACACTTGCAAAAATACAGAAGCAAGGGACACAATGAAGCAGAAAAAGGAAGAACAAAATCACTTTATTTGTTATACAAATATAGTTTGCTGATTGGCTAGTAGCCAATACACTTGCACCAAAAAAATTTATAGAAAGTTAACGTTTCCAACAGCCCGCTTCTCTAGTACTCAAATAAATAAAAATTTGGAAAAAATTTATTAAAACAAGTTCAGAAATTACCTCATCATAAGTGCTTTGTAATGTATCTCCTATAAATGGGTATGTACCCATAATCATACAGTACAATGTAACTCCTAGAGCCCAAACATCTGCTGCTCTCCCACGGTAGGTTGCCCCTGAACGTTAAAGAGAACATATCAGATAACAAAACCATTTATTAAAATACACCATTTGGAAAACAGCTTGATAAATGCCTGCTTGAAAGCAATCTCCTATAGCAGGAAGTACACGATGCAAAAAAATCAGCGTGTCTACCTTCATTAATTTTCAAGTATTCAAGCATAAGTCTACCATAACGATATTTCAGGGAAACCAAAATCAGTAATAAATTACCCAATAAATAGACAGCTATGGCCTGCGTGCCTGCTTGACAACACATGTAAAATCAAGGAAAACAAGCACTAAATATACGGAGTTCATAAGGTCTTGACTCTTCTTGTAAGTGGAGGAGAAGCGAGGCATATTCTATTCTTACTAAGGTTCACTAAGCTATCTGTCTCAACAAATGCTCATGCACTCTGCAAACACTTCAGATTAGTGATCAGATAATAAATCATAAATCGATGTTGTATGCTATGACAATCTACAGACTGCAACGATTGAATAATAAGTACTGCACACGAGAAAACGGTGGCACTAAGCTGCCCCTCTCAGTGCCTCAGTTGGGTATTTGTCTAAAATATGTCGGTACGAAGTTTGAACTCCATATGCGTACGAGTGCTTTGTCTTCCACACTCCACAAATGTGAGTATGGGTGCTTTGACTTACACATTCTGCACAGTGCACCCATATATTTTACCAACTTCCTTGATTTTCTTATCTATGAGAAAAATGTGATTGTAAATTGAATCAAGAGGGCATCCAGCTTTGGAGAAACCCAGACACGCGCGCACGCACCCCCCCCCCCCCCCCCCCCCCCCACCCCACCCACAAAAAAAAAAAGGAAAAACACAGAAACACCACAGACACCTCATCCACCCACCCGCCAATCCGTACGCATGCACTTGCACTGAAATGCCAAGTAAAAGAAAAACTGCCCAAGAGAATAACAGAAACAAAAGCAAGACCAAACAAAAAAAGGCAAAGGGAAGAATTCATAAGAGCAAAAGAGACACTAAAACAAAGAACAGAAACAGAGGAAGGTAGCGGAAAGGCGAAAGGAGAAGGGGCAAGTGTGGTGGGAGAGGTGCATCAACACAACAGCATCACAGACATGAGCAGCGATAGAGGGTGCAACCTCCGTAATAGACTGTATGATCAGCATGGATAGCAAGACTGATGTCTCATCAAAGGATTACTAGACCGTTGTAGACGAAGTATCCCTTCACCAAAGGGATGACTAGAGCACAGTGAACGGGAATATCTGGTAGATGGTTGGAATAAATTTATCCGATAGGACAGGTGACTAGAGCATAGTGAAGGAAATATGACCTAAATCCGGCCCAGTAGGATACCACAGTATGAATATTCTTGATGCACAGATGGGCTACAGAGTATCGAGATGGGAAGATCTCAAGGACACAGCACATGTCACAAACTGGTGACGTGGCAGTGCTCCCGGATACACACACACAGCTCCTCCTGACGTGGCAGCAGCAGCCAGAAAATGCGCCACAAATCCCGCTGACAGGCTGACAAGGCAGGCAGTACGGACCTCCGCAATTTGCGCTGGGCTGATGACGTGGCAGTCCGTACGATCTCTGCAAATTACGCTGGCTGATTTTTTGAACAGCTTATGGACTACAATTGCTTTGAGTTTAAGAGCTTTTGAGTTTGAGATTTTGGGGCTCTGCTATTGGGCATCCCTTGTAACAATAAATAAGTTTGTTGGGACCTCATTACTCAGAGCATCTGGATGCTGAGTGTGAGTGTGAGTCCCCGTAGACTCCCTTGTACTTTGCACCAAGATTAATATAAAAAGAAATATCGAAAGGGGCGCCAATCTTTGGGGCCAATACCTCTTGGCACGAAACTACGCCGGACCGTGTCGCCTTTTGTGAATTGTTTTAAAGTGAATCTCTGCTATGCCACGGTAGAATGTAGACTTGGGGTGTCCAAGTTTGTTACAATGGTATCAGAGCACAAAAAGATTCTCCTTTTACGGAGGATCTGATCCTTTCAGCAGCACACGCAAACTTTTTATGAAATTTTGTGAAAGAATCTTCGTGTTGCGGCATCTGGACGCTGAGTCTGAGTGTGAGTCCCCGCAGAATCCCTTGTACTTTGCACTAAGATTAATATAAAAAGAAATACTGAAAGGGGCGCCAATCTTGGGGACCAATACCTCTTGGCACGGAACTACATCGGGACGTGTCGTCTTTTGTGAATTGTTTAAGAGTGAATCTCTACTGTGTCGCGGTAGAATCTAGACTTGGGGTGTCCAAGTTTTGTTACAGTGGTATCAGAGCGCAAAAAGATTCTTCTTCTACGGAGGATCCGGTCCTTTTAGCAACACACGCAAACTTTTTGTGAAAGAATCTTCGTGTCGAGACCTCGGACTTATTAGCCACTCCCACCCTTCATGCATCACGCATTGGGCGTACTCCCCTCTTCATCGCTCTGTCTTACAGGGCATAAAGCCATAAAGAATCCCAAATTACACATGGGTTCTCGTGAAGAATTTGACAGAGATGACACCTTTGAGTGGGAAGGCAAAGAAAAGTTGAAAATATGATGCAGGAACTAAAGAAAAGAATGAAGATTTGGGCAAAAAAAAATCGGGCAAGTTTGCCAAAACGGAGTACAAACGTCAAATGCAGATTGGCATATGTGTGAATAGATTGATTAAGTACTCCAGGACCCGAGATTGACGAGACACCTGAAGAATTACCAATTGATAAGGTTTACTCAAGATGGCATGTAGCCATTGCTTCTTCTCTCAGGTAGGGAGGAAAGCCGAAAAGACAGACGAGTGCAGAAAAGCGGAACTTGTACACGCAGAAAGAGATAGACCAGAACTCAAAGGACCACTAGAAGATAAACTTGACAGTTACAGAGCAGCAGCCGAGTGCGGAAGAAAAGGAAAGATGAAAGCAGAACTGGTTCCACATTGAGTGGGGCTTGAACCGAATCAGATGAACGAAATACAAAACTTAGCCACACTTGGGGCAAAGTGAAAGATCAGGAAGCCCTCATTTTCTTTGATGGAGGAGCCAAGGCCAACTTCTTTTCACTTGAATTGGCGGCTCGACTTGGAATTAATCCCGACAGGCTGAGGCCACAGGCGGAGACAGTTCTAGCTGCACACAGACGGGATGTTTCCATTACACCGATCATTGGCAAACTTCGTTTGAATTGTCAAGGGTATTTAGGGCACGAGGACTTCTACGTAATGCCCTTAGGAAGGTTGTGACGTCCTCCTCGAAATCCCTTGGTACCACAAGAACAACACCGTGGTTGACTATCGGCCTAAAAAATCGACTTTGACAGATGAAGGGCAAAGAGATTGTACTTGATGAAATTTAGTTTCTTTACTCAGAACTGAATGATGATTGAAGGTCGAATATGTTTGACCTCGAAAAAGAACGACAAGATTTTCTGCAATAGGGGCTGAATGTTTCTCTGAAGGCGTATAAAGTGAGTTGCCTCCTTTACGTCGTGAAGATCACATGATTGATTCCTGGTAGTACACAACCAAACCGGCCACCTTACAGAGTTAGCCAAGGCCAAAATAAAGAACCAATGAACCAGAACAGATTTCCACCTTACAAGGATCGATGATATACTCCGCAAACTTCAGAATTCTACTTGCTGAATTGATATGAAGAGTGATTATCATCAGATCTGTATTGTTCTTAAGACGTCTACAAGACAGCTTTCAGGACGACTTTTTAATTTTTCACAGAATACCAATTATTTGTGGGTTTCCCAGACACTGAGGAAGCATAAATTGCTTATAAATGTGAAAAAAAAAATTGCTTATAAATTGCTTATTTGTGGGTTTCCCAGACACTGAGGAAGCATAAATTGCTTATAAATGTGAAAAAAAAAAGCAAGTTTTTCTTGCCAAAATACATTCCTTGAGACACATCGTCTCAGTAGAAAGGGTACAGATAGACCGGGCCATATACAATTTGACGTCGCCTTCTCTGGAGAGTGGCTCTCAAAACATTCCAGGGAGCGACATGCGGCATATTACTTCAAAGGAACGGTGCGGATGAATGTCATCACGACTTGGCATCACTTGAAAATGATTGAGAAAGATACATTGGGTGACTACAGCCAGAGATTTTGGGATACTTGTTTGCCAACGTCTTTGTTTCCGTAGATTACTTTGAAAGACCAGATTGAGCGGTTTTGTTGTGGTTTGCTAAAGAGATTCAAAACTATGCTTTAAGCCAGAAATCTGACTCCATTCAGAGACTTATGGCAAAGCAACGATTTGGAATGCATGACAGCTCATTAACTTATACGGAGGGCAGGATAGTATCCACCTCAAAAAGGCAAGAGTCTGCCAGTGAAGAGAATGAATCAAGGGAACCAAATGATAACTCATCACATGATTCTGGAGAATCAGAGGGTTCTGACAAACTAAGGGAACCAGATGCAAGTTTATCAAAGGATTCCAGAGAAAGCGGAATCAGATGATAGTACGTCTTAGGGTTCCGATAATTGACTTTGACATGCCAATGGACAAGGGAAGCGAAAGACGCTACCCGCAAGTCCCAAGGCACAAGGAAAGAAAAGATAAAGGGAATCAACTAGTAGATCATAACATTCCCCAGACACACGATAAGATTCAAACTATTCCCAATTGGCCAGATTTGACGAAAGTTCATGAAGTTGGAAGCTTCTTGGGCTTGTGTTCTTAGTACCGGTGGTTCATTCGAAAGTTTGAAGAGGTAGCTTTCCCTTTGCACATTCTGACACAGAAAGGAGTCCCTTTCTCGTGGGGACCCACAGAGGTGACTCCCTTTCGGACATTGAAAGAGAAATTGACTACTGGACCAGTATTGACTTTGCCGAATTTGCAAAAGTCATTTGAAGTATATTGTGATGCTTGCGGTCGTAGTCTGGGAGGCCATGTTATTGCCTATGAAAGCCAATTGTTTTCAAAGCCAGAATTGACAGCACTGATATATGAGAAAGAGATTTTGGCAGTGATCCATTCTCTTACTCAATGGCGACATTACTTACTCGGAGCCGATTTTCGGTCTTCACTGATCATCAGAGTTTACGCTACTTCTTGTCACAGAAGCAGCTTTCGGAAAAGCAGATACGGTGGGGCCTGGGCTAACATCTTGTCACAGTTTCACTTCCATATTGTCTATGTTCAAGGACAAAAGAACTTGGTGGCAAATACTTTGTCCCAGAAGCCGCTAGTCTTGGCTATTTCCGGGATTCACCATAGAAGCTTCGAGGACATGGTTGATCCGTACGCCACAGATCCATATGTCTTGGATATATTCACACGAATATAGAATGGGGAGGTAGTAGCGGGATATTCCATACGGGATGGCTACTTGATGAAGAAAACGATGTTGTGCGTTACACAGCTGTTGAGGGAAAAGGTTCTGACTGAATGCCATTGTCCACCTTTTATGGGTCACCGTGGCATCGACACCACCTTGAAAGCTGTGGAGCGTTACTTCTTTTGGCCGAGACTCAAGAAGGATGTGGACGACTTTGTACGCAGTTGCTTGGTATGCTAGAAGGTCAAGTTTGACAAGCATAAAGCACAGGGATTGTTACAACCTTTACCCATTCCCACCCGCCCCTAGGAAAGTATTGCTATGGATCTCATTTTTTATCTCCCGAAGACATAGAGTGGGCATCGCATTTGGACTGTCATCAACAGATTTAGCAAGCAAGCTCACTTCGTTGAAGTGAAGGAAACAGTCAAGCCAGATCATTTAGCGAGACTGTTCATTGCACATATTTTCAGATTACATGGCATGCCTGAGACAATAGTCTCTGACAGAGATCCCCCGTTCACGAGTTTGTTTTGGAAGGCTATTTGGGAGAACATTGGCACACGGTTGCAGTTCTCGTCATCTTTTCACCCGCAAACAGATGGGCAATTTGAGATTGCAAATTCAGTCGTACTGGATTTATTGAAGTCTTACATTTCTGATCAAAAGACTCAATGGGAAAAAAAATTTCCCTTGGTGGAATTTGCCTACAATAACACGATCCACACTTCGACGGAGAAGGCGCCATTTGAGATCATTGAAGGTGCTCCGAAGGTTCCACCCTTCCTTAGCACGAAAGATAAGATTTTTGAAGCTGACCAGTACACGAGGGACTTCGACATTGCTTTTGCCAAGGTCCAAGAGGCTTTAGCAAAATCTAAGGAACGACACAAGAAGGCAACAGATCGACACCGTTGCGATTTGAAATTAAGGAAGACGATTGGGTGCTCTTACGTTTTGAGAAGGCACGCCTAAGAAAGAAAAAGGGAAAAGAGCGACTTTTTCCAAATTTAGCATGAGGTGCTATGACCCTTTCCAAATAAAAGAAAAAATAAATGATGTCTCTTAGACTGAAGCTGCCCGATACTTGGAAGATTCACAATGCTTTTCATGTGAGTCTATTGAAGCCTTTTAAAGGCGATGTGCCCGATGAGCAACCCAAAGTGGAGAAAAGCGAGGAGATACTCGTTCCAGAACTGACGTGGCAGGCAGTACGGACCTCCGCAATTTGCGCTAGGCTGATGATGTGGCAGTCCGTACAATCTCTGCAAATTACACTGGCTGATTTTTGGGACAGCTTCTGGACTACAAATGCTGTTAAGTTTAAGACCTTTTGAGTTTGAGATTTTGGGGCTCTGCTTTTGGGCATCCCTTGTAACAATAAATAAGTTTGTTGGGGCCTCATTAGTCAAAGCATCTGGAGGCAGAGTTTGAGTGTGAGTCCCCGCAGACTCCCTTGTACTTTACACCAAGATTAATCTAAAAAGAAATACCGAAAGGGGCGCCAATCTTTGGGGCCAATACCTCTTGGCACGGAACTACGCCGGGCCGTGTCATCTTTTGTGAACTGTTATAAAGTGAATCTCTGCTGTGTCGCGGTAGAATCTAGACTTGGGGTGTCCAAGTTTGTTACAGCACAATACTGGATTAAGTAGTAAGTAAAGATTGCACGCTAACACAAGCACATAAATAATGGTCCGCAATCTATGTTGAGCTCTGTTTTCCAGAGTTGAAATAAGTAAGGGAGTGTGTTCCCACGTGAAATTGAGCCTGGGGACGCCCGGATAACTCTGACACAGGTTTTAGAATTGGTGTTTTTGTGTCTAGGTCAAAGATACAATTGGCCATTGCATCCACCTGGCCAGACACGGATACTTTTTCTTAGAAAGGTGGTCAATGTTAAACTCAGAGTCAGAGCCAGAATCCTCCTAAGCATAGCTCATACGAATTACAACACAGTCTTCAAAAACTTGACATTGTGCCACCTTAATATGCAGACAGAAAATAAAAATCACCATCTCTTTATAATAGCTTGAACAATAGCCATGATGTCCCTAATCCTGTCATCAGTGCCCAACAGCAGGAGCAGGTTTGTCTAAAATTAGTTGATTAACAAAAACCAATGCTATCCCACTCTGAAGGTAATATGCTATTAAAAAACATACAGACCATATTCCAAAATCAGAAAAAAGATATCAATGTCAGTAAGGCATCTTCTCATCGGCACCTTCTCAACCAGGTAAGGTACGTGATGTATTGAAACAAATTTAAAATACATTTTATATCTGCATTGTTGATCAAAGTGAGGCTACAATGATGCTATCAGACTAATAAAAAGAACTTGAAAATGTGAAGTACGGCTCTACACGCCACACCTTTTCTAATTGTACAGAATATAATATGAGAGACTAACCAACCGATAGAATGCATAAGGTACGTATGGTACCTATGGTATAGGAAGAAGGGGTTAGGCGTGCGAATGGATGCAACCATGGGTGAGTTTGCGTGGAGAGTAGAGCCACACTTTAACGTCCTAGCGGCATCAATCTTGCAGCCCAGCTCATGGGAAACAAGCTACTAGCCTGGCTGCTTTTGTTCATCCAAGGAGCTGTTTGTAACTTACCATGAACAGTGTATCCAAGCAAGCAGCCCCTCAGTCTTGAACTTGTAAGATTACCATGGACAAAGTGTTCATGGCTGGACCACGCAGAGCCCCAATACATTTTTCAATGCACTGTTACCTCAGATGGAATTTATCTGCTGGATACTCAGAAAAGGGGTATGCAGAAGGTACAGTCAGTAATAATGGTGAACAAGTCTGTGTAGTAGACCATGTATTAGCCAGCTAGCTGGCTGACCAGCCGGTATAATATTGCTGCCACTACGACCATCACTAATTAGAAGGCCAGCCCCACCATTACCTCATACAAAAGGAGCACCATAAATTTTTCATTCTAAGAATCAACCATTAAACAACTCTAAAAAACTCAGCAATACCTTCAGCAGTTAAACATTATGAAGTGAACTACAAGTTTGAACATCACACCCTCGCATACATATTACCATAATCAAATAGGTTACCTGTTATACATTCTGGTGCCGTGTAAACAGGAGTACCAGGGGAACGTCGAAGCTCATCATTGTTGCCCTGAAAAAACAAGTATTAACAGAAGTCTAAAACACAACAATTCTCCTAGGGTGGAGGTCTGACTTGGAGAGAAGATCATAAGCAATCAACCTTTTCATTCATGATTAAACACATCCACCTAGCAAGTCTAAAAGCCTCACCTGAAACCTTTGGCTGACACTAAAGTCGCAAATCTTGACATGGCCAGAAGCACTTATCAGGAGATTCTCAGGTTTGATATCACCATGTATGATCCTCTACAAAAAAAGACTGGATTCATGTTCATCGTGACTAAAAGTGTGCATTCCACAAGAAACATAAACAGGTAAAACACCAGCTTATACTTACACGGCTATGCAGGTACACAATCCCAGTAACTACGTCCTTAAAATATCTTCTCGCAGTTGCCTCACCAATTCCACCAGGAGGGCCTGAGCCTTCAAACATACATCTGCCTTCAATATACTCTAAGACTGTCCATACAGCAAAACGGTGAGAGCTTAGAATCAACAGCCAAGTCATCCTCACACTTTTCATAAGATCACCTACATCATCAGGGCGCTCTTGAAAACCATGGCATAGACCTAGACTTCATCGGTCACAGCATGTAAAACCCCAGCTTTTTAACCATAACCAGAAACAAGAAACAGAGGAAGGAGATGGGGAATTTGCTTCACACAAGGCCTCCAAACATATAGCATACAATGAGAATTTATTAGAGACTTACTCATGTATAGACGGTCACATTCAGAATCATCAATCACTTCGATCAGCTTAACTATGTTGGGATGATCCAGTTCTTTCATTATGGAAACCTGATAATAAACAAAATTATGTCAATCACTCCACCTTGAACTGATCCAGTTCTTTTTTGTTATGAAAACAATACAACAAACAGCATTGTTATTGTTGCCAACCATATTATCAGCTACGGAATCTTTCAAAAGTCCAGTCTTAAAAGGTAACTAACTGTAGTCTATAATTTTTCATTGAAAAGAAAGTGCTGCCTCTACAAGACAGAGAACCTATTCTATGTACCTAGACAGGTCCAGGATAAACCTAGATACACCTTTGAAAGGAATTGCAAGGTACATACTCATGGTAGTCATCCACAAGACAATATAATCATCACCTCCATCATGCATAATATTGACTAAATACTATGAGATCCCCGCTAACTTTATCAGTGCCTAATAGTGGGTGTAGAACTAGGTACCAATATTTACTCCCACACACATACATCAATACGAAGATCTGCTTACTCAGTTACATTTACAATAAAACTATCACAACTGCTGCACAACCAGCTATGCAAAAGACATGGTCCAAGAATGCTAAATTAAGATGAAGATTAAATTTGATGGACTCAAAAATTACCTCTTTGTATACATCGGTCAAAGCGGTCTCCGTGGGAGCCACCTTGATCCTTCGCAAACGAGACTTTTGAACAATCTGCAAACAAGCCATGTTTGGATTGTTTTGAAATAGCATTTGAGCCAGAAATGTGTGCAACAAGTCAAAACATATCTTTCAAAATCCTAAAATAAAATAGCTATTACAACTTGTTCCCTGCAAAAGTAGCTAGTGACACATGGACCATGTAATGTTTTCACCTTGACATAATGCTCCTTACCACATTCTAAATGAAAAACAGGAAGACAGACTACTAGCAGTGGCATTCTACATTAAAGAGATGGAGATCATGATCAAGCTCTCAGCCTCAAGGAACATGTATGCAAAGCATGAGGATGAGTTGACATGAACACAACACATGCAGACCATTAGTAGCTACAGAAAAGTAAGAAACATAATGGTAAGCTTCTCAACAGGACAAGAGTTGTGTAGTGGCTATTATTGCTCATAAATGTGAATGCTATAACTCAGGAAGCTAACCTTCATGGCATATAATTCTTCATCGGCGACATTTCGACAAAGTACCTGATGACACAAAAATGGCCCTTATCAGTATCTGACATGAAACCAAATCAACAAAGCCAGAAGGGCATCCACCTCTACTGACCACTTTGCTGTAGCTTCCGATACCAATGTTCCCTTCCCTCACATAGTTATTGATCATCTTCTTCCCACTATAATCCTGCCGTAAATGATGCCCAAAGCACATGACTTCAAAGAGCATCAAAGTGAACCGGCAAGCCAAACTTCAATCACAGCATACCAGCCTGTCCACCTTCTATCACTTGACAAGATTAACTAACATTCATCTTTGAAAGTTTTGTGCATTGACCAGGCTAAGCTCCTTAGAAGAACAATCACAATTGAAGAAAAAGAAAAATGACAAGATCAGTGTCTACGGTTCAGATAGCCCTATAGAAACATTGACAATTGTCAACGTCTTAGTGAGATTGTTTGAGTTAATTCCAGTGAGACTTAGTAAGGCTCTAGGGCTATCTGAACTACTGACACTGATCTTGTCATTTTTCTTTTTCTTCAATTGTGATTGTTCTTCTGATTCATGAGATTGAAAGTTTGAGTTAGTTCCGGTGAGACTTAGTTAGGCTCTAGACCTTATGGAGAAAGATTGACCAACACTTGCTTCCTAACTTCAAGCTAACAGCTGAGTCATCCTGCTAAGTAAACTCTCTGCTTGGAGATAAGCACAGAGGCACCCCGCCCAAGGAACTTCCTGAGGAACTCATTATATGTGTTGATAATTGAAATGGTAAGCAAGTTTGTCTTTTTGGCGCAAAAAAGATTCGTCAATGAGTTTCCTATCTGCCAAGCGGGGCACGGGCTATATCTCCCCTATCAAGAGCGTACCCTCTACAAAAGAAAAGGGAGACTCTCCCATGATCAACAACGTATGTACAATGGCTAAGTCATAAAATGGGAGGGGGGGATGGGCACATAGGTAGCCTGTAGTGCCAGTGGATATTGTGGTCCACCATAAAGAAAGGTCCAGGCCACCACAGCCAAATTAATGCCTTGTGCTGTCCCTCAGCCTTGTCAGAGCTCCCCTTGTCTACTATCATACTGTCCTCTGAGAGTGTGAATCAGCTCAAGCCACCTGCACGCTCGTACTACGGGCGGCTCTACTCTACCCTCAAAGACTCTGAAGCATCGGACCCGCCATGCAAACCATAAGCCAAGGCCTTCGGCTACTAATCAGCTTCCAATCTAGAGTCTCTCGGTTTTCTTTTTTTTTGAGAAATGACAAGTCTGTATTACTAAGTACTCTAGGTCCTCGAGGATACTTGGGTCAGCCTGTCCTCAAGGAGCCATACAAATCAACACACGTGTACAAGGACTCCAAGCTCAAAGTTGTTTATACTATGTAGGAGTTGAAACCGGCCTGTTCAATCCAAAAAGGGCGGTAGACTTTACTTCAAACCTTGATTTAGCTTTCACCCATTATTAGTCGTCTATTTTACCTGCGCTATAGTGACACAAGAGAGGGGAATGGGATACAGATGCTAGAATGCACCTGTATGAGAAGACCGACACCAGATTGGCCCCTAACTTAGGCGCCCCTTTCGGTATTTCTTTATTGTTTAAAAGAGGGAATATACGTTGTGGTTCTTTCCAAGCTGCCCCGTACAACCTTGGCTGAATTTTGAATGTTCTAGCTTGATTTCGGCAGCATAATTGTACTAGAACCCTTCACAGTCAGTATTCCCACGCATTGGCCGACTTCCCCGACGCATACGGGCACTTTGCAAAACCTGGCGAGAATCTGCAGCACGCTGAATTCTCTGTTTTCAGCCCTGAAAATGCGCCAGATCGCCTGTACAGCGGTCCCCTTGCGTCCCCGAACCTCCTGGGGGTATTAGGGTCCGCTTAGGGCCAAAACCCTAAACCTGCAAAAATACACAGCAGGCTGTAATTTACTGTTTCGGGCTCCGTTTCGCGTGCCGGTCGCATCCGTAGCAAGTCCTAGAGCTCCCGCACCTGTAGGGCTACTTGCCCTTTGAATCGGACGAGATTTCTGGCGTGAAACCTCTCCGAATTCACCTGTACCTGCGGGGGGATTAGCCGCTAGCTAATCCAGTACCTGTGCAAGAGGCTCTTGCCTCGGCAATCGCGCATGAACCCACACAACTGTACATTGGTCAAATGAAGAGCCCACTAGAGGGGCATAACATATTGCCAAAGGGGAGAGAGAGCGCAGTGCGTAGCGTGCAGGGCATCACTCCTGGCACCGCACTGTGCATAAGAGGGAAAGCAAGCACTCCATAGCTCTTAACCTGTGACAAAACTGAAAATGAGGCTCTCCCCCTCCTAAATTCAGCGCCAACTCTTGTTGCATGAGGCAAGTGCACCAGAAGGTGCCACTTGGCACATTTATAAGCATTTTCCCATTTCGGGGTTGCCGCCTAAAAATCTCCCAACCGGTTGCCTAGTTGACTTCACGGCAGAGTAAGAAAATGTTCCCTTTGTCATTCCGGAGGTAATGACGCCAACACATTTTCAAGTCCCAAAATAGCAGTTCCCTAAATTTTAGGAGATGCTGCCATTGTATCTTTCTAGGTCATCCGACCCTCTTTGTACACTGCGGCCACATCCAGAACTGAAATGTAGCCTCTGTAGCAAAGGATTCCACTTTGGCTAGTCAATGACCCCACTTGGCTAACCATAGTCCTTGTCCAACCTTAGTGCTCTCTTGCCCTCAGGCCTGGACTCCCTCTGGACAGTTCCACACTAGCTATGGAATGCAGGGCAGTTAGATTTCCCGA
Organism: Adiantum capillus-veneris; assembly: GCF_014529385.1. Taxonomy (NCBI): domain Eukaryota; kingdom Viridiplantae; phylum Streptophyta; class Polypodiopsida; order Polypodiales; family Pteridaceae; genus Adiantum; species Adiantum capillus-veneris. Next base: position 120,220,033 of record NC_140933.1, read on the forward strand.
GGGGTGTTTCCAAAAATTGAAAGTAAATAGATAATAAGAAAGAAATCAACAAAAAGGATAGATAGTAGTCGTTCATGCTCATTGTCAACCCTGGTGTATTCAACACCTCGTCGACTCATGTATTGCCTGCGTGTGAACCCTGTCCCAATGACATAGTGGTAGCTTCGCACTCTGCCATTGCTTTGAGTCACTAACTTTCCAATGACAAAATGGTAGCTGCACATTTTGCCACTGTCTTATAGTACACGTTGGATTCCGTAACACTTTCGAGCATACCCAAACCGACAGTTTAAGAATGCAGTTACACATGTACTCTTCAATAGAAGCAATCACTGTATCCTTGACAAACTGACAAGAAATACTCACTTCTATAGCACTAACCAAACTTTTGGACATTCCATAAGAGCAATTGCCAAACTGACAATCTGTACAGCTCTAACATTCATGTAACAGGTATTTCATTTGAGCTCACTTTAAATACCTTGTACATCATTTGTTTCAGAAGCCATTGTTACACTGACAATCCATGTAGCTTTGAAACTCAAGGGGTCAAGGTAGGTTGCAAATTGAGGGCTTCAAGGTAAAGTGATAACACAGTTGGTGACTCTGCAAGTTCACCTTCTTCCATCCACTTAGCATCCATTGGTGGATAGTTTTTGAACTTTACCAAGTAACGCCTAGCAACCTTGCCTTTCACTTTCCTTTCTTTGTGTGCCAAAATCTGTTCTGGGACCAAGATCTCGTCAAGTTCCTCGACTTCCGGCTCATCTTCAGCTGGCATATCTTCTGGCACATCACCCACATAGGGTCTGAGAAGACTCACATGAAACGCATTGTGAATCTTCCAACTGTCAAGCAATTTCAGCCTATATGCAACATCACTGATTATGCCGCATACTTGAAAAGGCACATAGTAACGCATGCTGAGCTTTGGAAACAGTCTTTCCTTGCCCTTCATCTTCTTTAACCTTGCCTTTTCAAAGCGTAAAAGCACCAAATCACCAAGTGAATATACCACTTCACGACGGTGACGATCAGCTGCTTTCTTTTGCTTTGCCTGAGTCCTTTCTAAGGCCACTTTGACCTTCTTGTACATTTCATCCATGTCCTGAACATACTTATCTGCTTCAAATATCTTGTCCTTTGTATGCAGTATGGGAGGAACTTTCTTGCCACCTTCAACTATCTCAAAAGGTGCCTTGCCAGTTGATGAATGCACTGTATTATTGTATGCATACTCCACCAATGGCAAATACTGCTCCCACTTTCCTTTATGCTCTGACACATAACACTTCAGCAGATCTAGGACAGTAGAATTTGCCTCTTCTGACTGCCCATCTGTTTGAGGATGAAATGACGAAGAGAATTTGAGCGTGGTGCCCATATTCTCAAACAAACCTCTCCAGAACAAACTTGTCATGCGTGGATCACGGTCGCTAACAATCGACTGTGGCATGCCATGATACTTGAAAATATTGCTCATAAACAAGCGTGCCATCTGATCTGGCTTTATCTTCTTCCTGACAGGAATAAAATGAGCCTGTTTGCTGAATCTGCAAATAATGGTCCAAATACCATCGTTTCCTGTCTGCGTTCTCGGAAGATCAAAGATAAAATCCATAGCAATACTTTCCCATGGTTTATCTGGAATAGGTAGTGGTTGCAATAACCCAGGTGCCTTTTGCCTATCAAACTTGACCTTTTGGCATATTAGGCATTCTCGCACAAAGGCATCCACATCCCTTCTCAATGTAGGCCAATAGAAGAATGTCTCAACCGCTTTAACTGTAGCATCGATACCACGATGCCCTGCATACGGTGGGACATGACTCTCTTCCATAACTTTGCGTCGCAATGGCTTTGTGACACACAATCTGCCATGCATCATCATGAACCCGTCTTTAAGAAGATAGTGTTCATGACGTTGTCCATCTATTAGTTGCTCGAAGACCCTTGCAAAATCTTCATCATTTGCATACTGTTCTCTCATATCATCAAGTTCATGATGATAAGGAATCGACACAGCTGAAATTTGTGGCTTCCTTGACAAGGCATCAGCCACAACGTTCTTCTTGCCTTCCACATGCACAATCTGAAAATGGAACATGGACAAGATATTTACCCATCGCATATGCTTCTCAGATAACTTTGTTTGTGTCAAGAAGTATCGCAAGGTTTGATGGTCCGTTTGGACAACGAAATCTGCACCTAGCAGGTAGTGTTTCCAACTTAAGAGCGCATGAATCACAGCCAATAACTCTTTCTCATAGACCTGCATGGTCATCTCTGGCCCTTGCAAAATTCTGCTCTCATAGGCTACTACCCTGCCATCTTGCATTAGCACTGCACCAATGCTACTACCGCAGGCATCACACTGGACCACAAATGACTTCCTAAGATCTGGCAACACAATGACTGGATCTGACGTCATCTTTTCTTTAAGAGATTAAAAGCTGAAATCTCTTTTTGTGTCCATCTAAAGGTGACTGCCTTCTTTTGAAGAGCATGTAAAGGTGAAGCAATCTCAGCGAAATTTCGGATAAACCTTCTGTAATAGGAGCATAGTCCCAAAAAGCTTCGGACATCATGCACCGTCTTCAAATTTGGCCATGACTTGATCGCTTCAACTTTTGCAGGATCCATTCTGACACCATCCTTTGAGACAATGTGTCCCAGAAAGTGAATCTCTTCCAGAAAAAACTCACTTTTCTTTGCATTGATGAGCAACCTATGACTGCGTAGCTCTTTGAACACAATGGCCAAGTGATGCCTATGCTCCTCTTCATTCTTTAAGTAGACTATCATGTCATCAAAGAATGTACCAACAAACTGCTGGTGTGGACGGAAAATTCTGTCCATCATCCTATTGAACGTAGCAGGAGCATTTGTGAGACCAAAGGGCATCACTAAAAATTCGTAAAGGCCAAACGTTGTTCTAAAAGCAGTCTTGTGCACATCCTCTGATCTAATGCGGATCTGATGGTACCCACTCTTTAGATCTATCCTGCTAAACATAGCTGCTCCTTCTAATTTGTCCATAATATCATCAATTCTAGGTATAGGGAACCTATTCTTGATGGTATTCTTGTTCAGTGCACGGTAGTCTATGCACATACGCCATGAGCCATCCTTTTTCTGCACCAACAACACTGGAGAACAGAATGGAGATGAACTGGGCTGAATCAGCCCCTTTTCTAACAGCTCTTGTACTTGGCCCATTATCTCTTTCTGCTGAGCCGCACTAACCCTGTACGGAGGCTTATTTGGTGGGCTACTGCCTGGCACCAAATCTATCGCATGGTCCTCAGGTCTCTCTGGCGGTAATTGAGATGGTAATGAATCGGAGAAACAGTCACTATACTGTTGTAAAAACATTGACCTTTCTTTATCTAGCACAGATAAATTTGATTCATCACAATCTGACACTTCACGTGCAAAAACCAAGTACGCAGAAAGATGCTTTTTCATTACAGAAGTAATAGCAGAAGCTGATACAGTAGGAATAGACTCCCCTTTAAGCTTTACATCCAGAATATGAGTCTTTCCCCTGCTCTATACAGTGATCTTTTTGTTGTAGGCATCCATGATTCCCTGTACACGAAACAACCAAGGAATACCTAACAACACATCACATCCGTCCAATGGCATGATGTAAAATTCTTCAGCATCTACATAGGACTGGATATGTAGGCGCAATTTTCCAATGATGGGTGTCACAGCCTCTGTATGGCTAGGACATGCCAAACCTGCCTCTGCTGTATACCCCATCTCTTCAGGTCTGATTCCCAACTTTGAAGCCAATTCTGGGGAAATAAAGTTGGCTTTGACACCTGGATCAAAGAAGATAAGCACTGTTTGATCCCTGACCTTTCCCCATGCTCTGCAAAGCTCACTTGCATCTGAGTTTGGCTTGTCGCCCACCATATCTGGCACTAGACCAGCCATGGGCTTCTTTCCTTTCCTGTCCTCCTTGTCTTCAGAATCAGCTGACCTTTTCCTTTGTAGGACAGTTGTAAGCAATGTGGCCAGGCTGCACACATATAAAGCATTTGTTTTCTGTCCTCAGGACCTTCTTTTGCTCTTCTGACTTGCGAGGAAAACGTCTTTTCCATTTCTTTGCTGGTCCTTTTTCTGATTCAGCCGTAGCTTTATCTTTCCCTGCGTTGGCCGACTCTTAAGTCCCTTTAGGAGCCTCATTGGGAACGTGCTTCTTGGCTGAATTTTTCTTGCCTGATCCTGCCTTGACGCTAGTGTTAAATTCACAATCTTCTCCCTTGAGCAAACCATTCCCAGTGTTTGCTACCTCGATGAGCTGCGTCAAAGTAGTGACTTTTGTCTTCGTGCAGTATTTTCTCAATCCTTTGGGTAGGCCACAACAGTATTTTTCAATTTGTTCTGTCAATGGCACAAACCTATAGGAAGTTACTGGAGGTAGAGCTTTCCAAAACTTCCGATTGTAATCATCCAGATTTCTGCAAGTGGCAGCATTAAGCTGGTGCCATTCTGTCATGACATCTGCTTCAAAGTCATCAGATAACCATGCTGCTGCAAAAATCTGCTTGAAGTAAATCCATGTGGACGGAGCTTTCCCTTGAAGCAATAAAGTTGTCCACCATTGTCCCGCATTCCCTGTCAAGAAAGTGGCTGCCTTGCGGACCTTTGAAGCCTCTGTAAAGTTTCCCCCTGCATAGGCCATGTCAAACTGCTGGAGGAATGAGAGAGCCTTCTTCCTGTCATAAAACCCTGTAAAGGTCGTGAAAGACACACCTTTGCCACCTTCTTTGTACGGAGTTGGCCTCTCCAGCGGCGTTAAATTGTCATATGGAAGTGACTGAAACATGGGAACACTATTAGGGTTCATCTGTGTTCCTTGGCCGCTATTAACTTGACCTGAAAATGCCATATTTGGCTGCTGATTTGTAATTCCAGCCATACCAAAATTTGCCTGTGGCATCCCAAATTGGCCCTGAGTGCTCTGAAACCCTGGTTGCATACCCATGACACTGTACATGGGATTAGGCATCATCGTTTGAGCACCCCCGAACACTGTTCCTGGCGTGTAAAACTGATTTCCAGGTGCATGACCAGCCATGCTCTGGAATACGGATCCACCTCCAAAATAGCCAGGGTGTACTGAAGGTGGTGGGAAGACCTGTTGCATAGCCTGTAGGTTGCTTCCCTGCCCATTAGAACCAACTATAGGCTGCTGAAGGTGGCGGGCTGAACTGGTACAGCTTGAAAGACTGGCATCTCAGCCACCTGTTCTTGCACCTTAGGCACAGGTTGTGGAGACTGCATGTTCTCCGTCAAGTGTACAGGTGTTTCCATTGACTGTGCAGTATGAATCACCTGTGTTCGAGCCTTAACAGGCTTTTGAATATGATCCAGTGACCCAACTTGCTGAGACGGAACAGGAGGTTGCAAAAAGGCTAAAACCCTTGGGTTCTGCATTACTTGTGTAAACATAGCCACAGCAGTAGCCAACTGGGTCCTGAATATATCGTCATCTGTCTGTGGTGGTCTTGAGGACTCACCCACTTCATGTGTCTGTTGACCCTGTGAAGAGGAAACCTCTTCAGTCACATCATCTGGTCTGTCAGCCATAATTGCAATTCCCTGTGTCTGGTCTATGATCCCCTGTGTCTTCAAGCCCAAAACTGACCAAGGCTCACTTCTATGGGAAAAAGTGATTTAATCCTGTCGATGGAACCATGAAACCGGCCTGTTCAATCCAAAAAGGGCGGTAGACTTTACTTCAAACCTTGATTTAGCTTTCACCCATTATTAGTCGTCTATTTTACCTGCGCTATAGTGACACAAGAGAGGGGAATGGGATACAGATGCGAGAATGCACCTGTATGAGAAGACCGACACCAGATTGGCCCCTAACTTAGGCACCCCTTTCGGTATTTCTTTATTGTTTAAAAGAGGGAATATACGTTGTGGTTCTTTCCAAGCTGCCCCGTACAACCTTGGCTGAATTTTGAATGTTCTAGCTTGATTTCGGCAGCATAATTGTACTAGAACCCTTCACAGTCAGTATTCCCACGCATTGGCCGACTTCCCCGACGCATACGGGCACTTTGCAAAACCTGGCGAGAATCTGCAGCACGCTGAATTCTCTGTTTTCAGCCCTGAAAATGCGCCAGATCGCCTGTACAACGGTCCGCTTGCGTCCCCGAACCTCCTGGGGGTATTAGGGTCCGTTTAGGGCCAAAACCCTAAACCTGCAAAAATACACAGCAGGCTGTAATTTACTGTTTCGGGCTCCGTTTCGCGTGCCGGTCGCATCCGTAGCAAGTCCTCGAGCTCCCGCACCTGTAGGGCTACTTGCCCTTTGAATCGGACGAGATTTCTGGCGTGAAACCTCTCCGAATTCACCTGTACCTACGGGGGGATTAGCCGCTAGCTAATCCAGTACCTGTGCAAGAGGCTCTTGCCTCGGCAATCGCGCATGAACCCACACAACTGTACATTGGTCAAATGAAGAGCCCACTAGAGGGGCATAACATATTGCCAAAGGGGAGAGAGAGCGCAGTGCGTAGCGTGCAGGGCATCACTCCTGGCACCGCACTGTGCATAAGAGGGAAAGCAAGCACTCCATAGCTCTTAACCTGTGACAAAACTGAAAATGAGGCTCTCCCCCTCCTAAATTCAGCGCCAACTCTTGTTGCATGAGGCAAGTGCACCAGAAGGTGCCACTTGGCACATTTATAAGCATTTTCCCGTTTCGGGGTTGCCGCCTAAAAATCTCCCAACCGGTTGCCCAGTTGACTTCACGGCAGAGTAAGAAAATGTTCCCTTTGTCATTCCGGAGGTAATGACGCCAACACATTTTCAGGTCCCAAAATAGCAATTCCCTAAATTTTAGGAGATGCTGCCATTGTATCTTTCTAGGTCATCCGACCCTCTTTGTACACTGCGGCCACATCCAGAACTGAAATGTAGCCTCTGTAGCAAAGGATTCCACTTTGGCTAGTCAATGACCCCACTTGGCTAACCATAGTCCTTGTCCAACCTTAGTGCTCTCTTGCCCTCAGGCCTGGACTCCCTCTGGACAGTTCCACACTAGCTATGCAATGCAGGGCAGTTAGATTTCCCGAGGGGTGTTTCCAAAAATTGAAAGTAAATAGATAATAAGAAAGAAATCAACAAAAAGGATAGATAGTAGTCACACACTGGTGAGAGGAGTCCTAGAATATGAACCAGGGCTGTGGAGAATACTGCCAAGTGATCTAGGCCCCAGCCCTGTGCATTGTAAGGAGCGTAGTAGTGCATGTGCATCGTCTTTAAGAAAGAGTGGCAGCGCTCCTCTGCTAGAGAAGAACTAAACTGAAAGAGAAGGACAACACGCGAAACAGAGTGGCGAAATTCCACCCTACAGAGTATTGGCCCCCAAACCTTGGCGCCCCTTTGGATATTTCTTTATATTGTATCATCAAAGTACAAGCTCGTACTCCATCCTCTGCACCTTCGTGTCACGAGGACGTGGCAGCTGTTAACTATGTCACAAGGGTTGGTTTCTTTCCAATGATTTTTGTTTTAGTTTTGAGACCCTCTTTTTGAAGTAGCAAACAGTTGGACATTGTATGGTCAATGTGAACGGTAGTTTCACCAGCAGACGAGAAATGGTCGGTACTGGAATCGTATAGTAAGAGGATGTCTAGGTTCAGAGCAAGATCATGTAGGTCTCCCCGTCGCACTTAGCAAGTTGGTGGATACTAAGAAGTGAACTCAATAAAGGCATAAAGTCAAGGTGGGACTACCAACAGAAAGTATCCGACACTTGGGCCACATTGCACTTTTGGATGCGGTCCCAATGAGGATAGATGGTCAGATGACCAGTGGGAGCCCAACGGAAGCATCTCCTAAAAATTAGGGAACGGCTATTTTGGGCCATGAAATGTGTTCGCGTCATTACCTTCGGTATGACCAGGGAAACATTTAACAACTCTGCCACGAAGTAAACTGGGCAACCAATCGGGAGATTTTTAGGCGGCAACCCCGAAACACGAAACGGTCTGTAAATGCACCAAGTGGCACATTCCTGTGCACTTTCCTCATGCAAGAAGAAGTGGCGTTGAAATTTAAGTTGGGAGAGGCCTCATTATGCATTTCTGTCACAGGTTAAGAGCTATGGAGCGCTTTCTTTCCCTCTCATGTACAGTGTGGTGCTAGGAGTGATGCCCTACACGCTACACACTGCTCTCTCCCCTACGTGCAGTTATGTGATGCCCCACAAGAGGGCTCTTCATTGACTGATGTACAACTATGTGGTTTCATGCTTTTGTGTTGAGGCAAGAGCCTCCTTGAGCAGGAACAGGGGTAGCTAGCTGCTACTCCAAAGCAGGCACCGGCGAGGGTCATAACCTCACCGTACAGGTGCGAATTCAGCATTGTGTATGCGCTGTAAATTGACTGGTTTTCAGCCATACCGATGCCAGAACCCTTGGAAATCGAGCCCCACCGGCAGAGGACAGCTAGGGGACTGTTTGGGACTGAAAACTGAGCAAAAACCAGTAAATACAGCGTACTGAATTTACTGTTTCTGAGCAGGAATCAGAGGGTATACGTCAGTGGAAGTGAGTTCTAGCAGGGGAATTGGTTTCGTGCAAGTTTCGGGGCTGTTATGTTGCCGAAATTTGGCCAAAACTGGTAGTATCTAGCAGGATACAGGTAAAGGATTCCCAAGACTCTACTTTGTAATTTACCTCTCAAAGTATAAAGAAATACCGAAAGGGCCGCCAATTTTGGGGCCTACAGGTTGTCGGGTTTGCTCCGAGCATTCTAGCTTCCGAACCGTATGTGTGCATAAGTGTTAATTCCCGTCGCAGGTTTCCTTTGCACGTTCTCTCTGTGTGTCTAAAGTAAAGAATTTCAAGTGAAAGCCAAAGCCTACCACCCCATGGGCCGGTTTCAAGGTTCCATTGCCGGGATATCAATCACTTTTTCCTCAAAGAGTGAGCTTCGGTTGTTTTGGGTAAAGACACAGAGTACAGGAACGCGGGAGCCGACAAAGGGAAGGGCATTATCGAAGAGGGTTCATCTTCGAAAGACAGACAAGAAGTTCCTATGGTGTTCGAGGTTGGTGAGAGCTCACGGCCACGTCACTCTATACCTCCTGTTGATGTGAATGTCCCTCCAGTAGTACAGGGCTTTATGACTGGGCAACTTGAGGATGATGCGTTCAAGACTCAATTAGTTGCTGCGGTGAATGTCTTTTTGCAACAGGTGCAGAATCCAAGGTTTATGGAGTTCTTGCAAGCGTCACCAGTGCAACAACAAAGTAGGCAACCTACACCGCGTATAGAGCTTGTTGAGGCTCAAGCCTAGGTACTTCATGCAACTTAGCAGGATAGGGAACTGTCACCAGCTTGTGGCAATTCCATTTTTGTTTATTTTCTCTTTCTTTGGGGAATTTCGTTTGTTTTACCTTTTGGAAACACTCCTCTAGAAATCTAACTGCCCTGCATTGCATAGCCAGTGTGGAATTGTTCAGAGAGAGTCCAGGCCTGAGGGCTAAAGAGCACTAAGGTTGGACAAGGACTATGGTTAGCCAAAGTGGGGTCATTGGCCAGCCAAAGCGGAATCCTTTGCTACATAGGCTACATTTCAGTTCTGGGTGTGGCTGCAGTGTACAAAGGGGGTCAGATGACCTAGAAGAATGTAATGGCAGAAACTCCTAAATTTTAGGGATTGCTATTTTTGGACGGCAAAATGTCTTCGCGTCATTACGTGCAGTTTGACATGGGGATCATTTTGTTACTCTCTGGCCAAGTCAACAGAGGCTGCAAGTGAGATATTTTTAGACCCAAGGATCTAAAGCGGGAAAATGTACAAATGAGTGACACTTGGCACTCTGAGGCCAGTTTACTACTTAAAGAGAAGACAAAAACGTGATTTTCAACTGTGAGCTCGTTTTTGAGTACTGTCACAGGCGGGAGAGCTTCAATGGAGTGCTGGCCTACCCTCTATGTACAATGAGGTACAGGATGTCATGACCTGCGCACCTCTCACTGCTCTCTCTCTCCCCTATTCTTTATGGTTATGCCCCTCTAGTGGGCTCATCAGATTGACCAATGTACAGTTGTTAGGTTCATGCGCGATTGCCGAGGCAAGAGCCTCTTGCACAAGTACTGGATTAGCTAGCGGCTAATCCCCCGCAGGTACAGGAGAATTCGGAGAGGTTTCACGCCCGAAATCTTGTCCGATTCAAAGGGCAAGTAGCCCTACAAGTGCGGGAGCTCGAGGTCTTGCTACAGATGCGACCGGCATGCGAAACGGAGCCCAAAACAGGGAATTACAGCCTGCTGTGTATTCTTGCAGGTTTAGAGTTTTGGCCCTAAACGGACCCTAATACCCCCAGGAGGTTCGGGGACGCAAGAGGACCGCTGTACAAGTGATCTGGCGCATTTTCTAGGCAGAAAACAGAGAATTCAGCGTGCTGCAGATTCTCGCCAGGTTTTGCAAAGTGTCCGTATGTGTCGGGAAAGTCATCCAATGCGTGGAAATACTGATTGTGAAGGATCCTAGTACAGTTATGCTGCCGAAATCAGGCCAGAACAGTTGAAATTCAGCCAAGATTGTGCGGGGCAGCTTGTAGGGAACCACAGCTTTTATTCCCTCTATTAAAGAATAAAGAACTACCGAAAGGGGCGCCTAATTTAGGGGTCAGTCTGGTGTCGGTCTTCGCATACAGATGCATTCTAGCATCTGTATCCCATTCCCCTCTCTTGAGTCATTATAGCACAGGTAGAATAGACGACTAATAATGGGTGAAAGCTAAATCAAGGTTTGAAGTAAAGTCTACCGCCCTTTTTGAAGTTAACAGGCCGATTACATGGTTCCATCGACGGGATTAAATCACTTTTTCCTCAAAAAGTGAGCCTTGGTCAGTTTGGGTTAAAGACACAGAGAGAGTTTGGGATGACCTTGAAAACACAGAGAGTTTGAAAGTAGATCGAGTGGATTTACAGGTGAGAAAGACTACGAGTCTTTCTTTGGATACAGGTGAGAAAGGCTACGAGTCTTTCTTTGGATTTACAAGTGAGAAAGGCTACGAGAGTCTTTCTTTGGGTTTACAGGTGAGAAAGGCTATGAGAGTCTTTCTTTGGATACAGGTGAGAAAGGCTACGAGTCTTTCTTTGGATACAGGATGGATGGCAACAAGGAAGAGGGTTCCTCTTCAGAGGATAGACAACCTATTCCAACTGCACATGAAATTGGCGAGAGTTCAGGCCAAGCAGAGAAAGCTTTGCAGGTTGTTACTGCTGTGACCATGTTCAAGCAATTGATGGAGCATATAAGATTTATGGAGTTCATACAATCTTCATCAATAGCACATCAAGTTCAAGGCAGTTTTGGCATGCCAGGAACATTGTTTAGGGGTATGCAAGGCATGGTGTCCAACCCCATGTATGCAAACATTGGTTTGCACCCAAGATTTCAGGGCACACAAGGTCAGTTTGGGGTGTCACCCACAGGTGTACCCATTATGCAAACTGTCTCTTTTGACAATTTGGAGTCAATGGATAAGCTAAAGCCATACAAAGAAGATGATCAGTGAGTCAATTGACACATTCAATGGCTTTGATGAGAGGACAAAGGTTTTCTCTTTCCTCGAACAATTTGACAAAGCATTTGTTGGAAACAGCATTTAAAGTCAGGAAAGCTACCACTTTTCTGGAAAAAACTTTTCTGGAAAAAAAAAATGCAAGTCAGTGGTGGAATACACTGTTGTTACAAGGACAGACTCCTTCCACTTGGAATGATTTCATACAGGTACCGAATTAGCTAAAGGCTAATTCAAAACAGGTACAGGATGATTTAACAAGATTTCTTGTGAGAAATCTCGTGTAAATCAAGGGCAAGTAGTCCTACTGATGCAGAAGATCAAAGGCTACGAATTGGTGCGATTGGCACGCAAAACAGAGCCCGAAAGAAGAAAATACAGCTTGCTGTATTTTTCTGCAGATTTAGGGTTTTGACTCTATTTGATGCCTTTTTGTCCCAAGAGCTTCGGGGAAGCTAGAGGACAGTAATACAAGTGATCTGGAGCATTTTAGGAGCTAAAAACAGAGAATTCAGCGTGCTGTATTTCCAGGACAGGTTTGCAAAAGTGCTCTATTATGCGTGGATAATCACTGGGATATGTGGATTTTTGGTTATGAAGGTTTCTACTACAGTGCAATCAGGGCCAATTTGGGGTGCCACAGGGTCACTTTGGCATGGCTGGTTTTTCTGGACAGCTGCCAGATGTTGCACCTCTGACGCAAAATATGAATGGTCAAGATGTAATGATCATGCCTACTACAGTGCCCATGTTGCAGACCATTCCGTATGACAACTTGGGGGCACTGGAGAAGCCGAAAGCTTACAAAGAAGGTGGTGCAGCTGTAAAGTTCAGCACTTTCAGTGGCTTTGAGGATAAAGCCAAGGCTCTCACTTTCCTCCAGCAGTTTGATACAGCTTATGCAAGAGGGAATTTTACAGAGGCCTCTAAGGTCAGGAGAGCTGCTACTCTCTTAAAGGACAATGCGCTTACATGGTGGACGACATTGTTAATGCAAGGGCAAGCACCCGCCACTTGGGTCTACTTCAAGCAAATGTTTGCATCTACTTGGCTGTCAAATAAATTTGAAGCCGATGTCATGACAGATTGGCACCAACTTACTTCGGCTACATGCAAGAGCTTGCTGCAGTACAATAAGAGGTTTTGTAAAGCGTTACTCTCAGTGACCTCCTACAGATTTGTGCCATTGACAGAGCAGATAGAGAAGTATTGTTGTGGGCTGCCTAAAGGGCTTCGCGATTATTGTACCAAGAACAGATTGGCTACCCTCACTCAGCTTATGGAAGTTACTGGTCTTGCCTTGTTGAAAGGAGAGGACAATGGGTTTCCAAGCAACAAGAAAGGAGGGCAACAGAAGAAAAATTCAGCGAAGAAGCCCTTTGTGAAAACGGCTCTTGAAGCGTCACAGGGGTCAGAAAAAGCCACCAACGACAAGGATTCAGCCGGGACTTCTGGAGCGCAGGCAAAGAAACAGAAAAGGAAGCCTTTTGTGCGCAAGTCGCTCGAGGAAAAGAAGGTCCTAATGGCTGAAAACAAATGCTTTATATACGAGCAGCCTGGTCACTTTGCTACCAATTGTCCACAAAGAAAAAGACCAGCTGACTCACATGATAAACAAGACCAGAAAGGCAAGAAGCCTAAACCCACGGCAGGTTTGGTGCCCGATATGGTGGGTGATAGGCCCAGTACAGATGCCAGTGAGTTATGCAAGGCATGGGGTAAAGTTAGAGATCAAACGGCACTTATCTTCTTTGATCCAAGTGCCAAAGCAAACCTTATCCCACCAGAGTTAGCTATGAAGCTGGGCATCTGAGCTGAAGAGATGGGGTACACAGCAAAGGCACGGTTGGCATGTCCTGGCCACTCAGAGTGTGTTACTCCTATTATTGGAAAGTTGCGTCTGCTCAAAGGGGAGTCCGTCCCTATTGTATTTGCTTTTGCTATCACTTATGTAATAAAGAATCACCTTTCTGTGTACTTGATTTTTACACGTGATGTCTCAGATAATGATCAGTCAAATTTATATGTGTTAGATAAAGAGAGGTCAGCATTTTTGCAAAAGTTTAGTGACTGTTTTTTTGATTCATTACCGTCGCAATTGCCGCCAGAGAGACCTGAGGACCATCGGATAGATTTGGTGCCAGGGTGTAGCCCACCAAATAGACCTCCCTACAGGGATAGTGCAGCGCAGCAGAAAGAGATTATGGGCCATGTTGAGGAGTTATTAGAGAAGGGGCTGATTCAGCTTAGTTCTTCACCCTTTTGCTCCCCAGTGCTCCTAGTGCAGAAGAAGGATGGCTCATGGCGCATGTGTATTGATTACCGTGCGTTGAACAAGAATACCATCAAAAATAGGTTTCCTATTGCTCGAATTGATGATATTCTCGATCGTTTACAGGGTGCTGCAATTTTCAGCAAGATAGACCTTAAGAGTGGATACCATCAGATTCGTATAAGGCCAGAGAATGTGCACAAGATTGCGTTTAGAACGACATTTGGTCTTTATGAGTTTCTAGTGATGTCGTTTGCGCTAACAAATGCTCCTGCCACGTTCAACAAAATGATGGACCGGATTTTCCGCTCGCATCAACAGTTTGTTGGAACATTCTTTGATGACATGATAGTCTATTCGTAGAACCAAGAGGAGCATAGTTGTCTGTAACAAACTTGGACACTCCAAGTCAAGAATCTACCGCGATAGCACCAAATAACTACTTCAAAACAGTTCACAATTCACAATTGATTCACCCAACGGAGTTCCGTGCCTAGAGATATTGGCCTCAAAGACTCGCACCCCTTTCGGTATTTCTTTTTGTATTAATCTCAGTTCAAAGTACAAAAGTGTGGGCAAGCGCTCAAACTCAAGACTCTACGTCCAGATGCTCTGAGTTGTGAGTGGCCTACCCACTTATTTAAAGAGTACAAGGGATGCCAAAAGCAGTGCCCCAAAAGCTGAAAATCAAATGCTCAAAGCTTTGCAAAAATAAAGCAGTTTTTCTTTCTCTCTTGCTTAGTAAATTGAAGCAAAGAGTCTCTCTCTCTCTCTCTCTCTCTCTCTCTCTCTCTCTCTCTCTCTCTCTCTCTCTCTCTCTCTCTCGCCAAAAGGCGTAGGAAAAAGCAAGCAAAAAGCTGCCCTAAATCTCCGAAACCTGCAACGCAAATCACGGGATTCCGTATTGCTGCCACGTGGCAAGTTCTTGCAAGTTCCGAGACTGTTGTACGGCCAGCCACGTCAGCTTTTCCATTTCAGAGTTAGGATTTCCGCAGAATTAGGGTTTGTACATAGCAGGCAGCCACGTCATCACTTTGTGACATACCCCCCTCTTGAAAGCATTGTAATCGCCCTCGATTACCCCTACAAAACAGAGAGAAGCCATAAACTGCCTTAGCAGACACTGACTGTTAGTACCTACGTACTAGGAACACACATCTAGCACATGTACCAATCGACAGTCACATGACATTCAACATTCATTCGGATCTAAGACCGTGATTTATCGACAATGTAGCTAGCAATCGCATCTAGATCCAGTCGGTACCTCATCGATGCCCGATTGACTAACCCTTATTGCAACCATGTCTATTCGAGATCCATTAGACCAAAATGCTACGGTCATTTCGTCTATCAGTTCCTGCACTTACAAACAAGTCAAGAACAAATCAGTTTCATATTCCGGGATTCCATTTCATGAAGTCATACAATAGAATACTGTCACCTCTCAGTATCCCTGAAGCTCAAAGAGACATCAAGGACTCTAGTATACAAAAATTCAGGCATCTGTTGACAAAGGAGCAGAGTAACTCCCCTCTTGTGCATCCCACTGCACAAGATCTCCGGCCAAGCTGAATTCTGGAATCCTTTTGGAATAGACTATGCTAAACCAAAAGCTTCGAGGTAAAGCTTCGAGGTAAAGCTTCACAATCTGAGGAGTATCTGCTACGTCCTCCTCCTCCATCCACTTCGCAATCAATACAGGATAGTTGAATTTAACCAAGAACCGCCTTCGGACTTTACTTTTATTCTTTGTGTCCTTATGTGCCAAAATCTATTCAGGAACGAGGATCTCCTCGTTTTCCTCCACTTCGGGTTGCTCATCGGGCCAGTGTGAATCAATTGTGAACTGTGAACTGTTTTGAAGTGGTTATTTGGTGCTGTCGCGGTCTGTAACAGACTTGGACACTCCAAGTCAAGAATCTACCACGATAGCACCAAATAACCACTTCAAAACAGTTCACAGTTTATTCGACACTGGCCCAGCGGAGTTCAGTGCCTAGAGATACTGGCCCAAAGACTGGCGCCCCTTCGGTATTTCTTTTCGTATTAATCTGTGTTCAAAGTACAAGAGTGCGGGCAAGCGCTCAAACTCAGACTCTGCGTCCAGTGCTCTGAGTTGTGAGAGGCCTGCTCACAAATTTAAAGGTACAAGGGATGCCAAAAGCAAAGCCCCAAAAGCTGAAAATCAAAAGCTCAAAAGCTTTGCAAAAAAATCAAGCAGTTTCTCTTTCTCTCTCTCTCTCTTGCTAAAATAAAGCAAAGAGGTTTCTCTCTCTCTCTCTCTCTCTCTCTCTCTCTCTCTCTCTCTCTCTCTCTCTCTCTCTCTCTCTCTCTCTCTATTAGTAAATTAAAGCAAAGAGGTTCTCTTTCTCCCAATTGCGTAGAAAAAGCATTGCTCAAAAGTAGTCAGCACAATTCACGCCACAAAACACGGAGATCCGTACATTTGCCACGTCAGCAAAATTCACGATTAGGGTTAGGGTTACAATTTGGGTAGAATTAGGGTTTTTGAATTTAGGGTTAGGGCTACGGTTAGGGCAAAATTAGGGTTTTTGATTTAAGGGTTAGGGTTTCAGCAGAATTAGGGTTTCAGATTTTTAGGGTTAGGGTTTCAGCAAAGCGGACAGCCACGTCATCACTTTGTGACATACCCCACTCTTGAAAGCATTGTAATCGCCCTCGATTACGCCTACAGGCAAAGGCCATAAACCGTCTTAGCAGACACTGATTTTTAGTACCTGCGTACTAGGAACACACATCTAGCACATGTACCAATCGACAGTCACATCACAGGACATCACATGACATTCAACATTCATTCTGATTTTACACCATGATTTATCGGCAATGTAGCTAGCAATCGCATCTAGATTCAGACGGGATCTCATCGATGCCCGATTGACTAACCCCTATTGCAACCATGTCTATTCGAGATCAAATTAGACTAAAATGTTGCAGTCGTTTCGTCTATCAGTTCTTGCACTTACAACCAAGTCAAGAACAAATCAGCTTCATATTTCGGAATTCCATTTCATAAAGTCATACAACAGAATATTGTCGGCTCTCAGTATCCCTGAAGCTCAAAGAGACATCAGTGACTCTAGTATACAAAAATCAAGGCATCTGTTGACAAAGGAACAGAGTAACTCCCCTCTTGTGCATCCCACTGCACAAGATCTCCGGCCAAGCTGAATTCTGGGTTCCATTTGGAATAGACCATGCTAAACCAAAAGCTTCGAGGTAAAGTTTCACAATCTGAGGAGTATCTGCTAGGTCCTCCTCCTCCATCCACTTCATATCCAATGCAGGATAGTTCTTGAATTTAACCAAGAACCGCCTTCGGACTTTACCTTTATTCTGTGTCCTTATGTGCCAAAATCTGTTTAGGAACAAGGATCTCCTTGTTTTCCTCAACTTCGGATTGCTCATCGGGTTCCCCATCTTCATGCACATCATCTTTGATGTCACGTGACACATCCAACCCTATGTGTCCGTGGACAAGCTACAGCATGACTAGGGTTCAGTTCAGTCAAGTCAATCTAGAATAGGAAGTGATATGGCACTTTTGTGAGTCTGTTCGCAGACCGTGCATGTCCAGACACTTAGATTAGATGCATATCCTTTGGTTGCACACAAGATGACCATCAGATTCCAGTCAGATCCCATCAGTAGCATTTTTACATTGCATAGACCTATTTTCCCTATTTTTGACATTTTCACTTATTATTTTTAACTGACTTTTGTTGGAAAGTAGGTAGGGCAATTTTGCTAAGTTTGTATATAAGCAAACCTAGCGCTAACACTTTCTGGCAGAAGAGGCAGCAAGAGCACCTTGCTCAACAGGCAACTTCTTAGCAAGACCAACCCCCGCGACAACTCTAGCGTTTTCTCTCAACAGAAGGCCTAGCGTTTTTGCACCAGATCAGCTAGCGTTTTTGCACTTGCAGATTCCCGGCGACAGTAGACAGAAGATCAGCCCTAGCGTTAGCAGATTCCCACAACAACACAGCAGATTTCCCGCAAGGTCAGTTTTCAGCCCTAGCGTTTTTGGTTTGCAGATCAACCTCAACGTTTTTGCAGATCTTCGCGACAGATTCAGCCCTAGAACCAGCGTTTTCAGTTTTCAGCAATCAGACATCGCAGAAGAAGTCCCAAACCTCGCAGTTCTCACCTTCCTGTAGCAGATCCTCGCCACACGGTCAGATCTCGCGAAGTTTACAGTTTCAGCCCGGAAAACGCAGATTCAGCATCTACGTTTTCAGTGCGTCGTCGTCGCATCGTCGCCATCGACACCATCACCGACATAGAGTCAGAATTCAGCAGATAGAAGATTGCAGATTTCAGCCATTAGCAGTTTCACATTTCAGCCCGTCTCGTCGTCGTCCTCATCGTCGTCGACATCGTCGGCAAGTCCAAGCATTGTAGAGATATGTACAATCATAAGTAGACCGCTCTCGCCATAGAGAGAGAGGGGCCTTCGGAGGAGGGTTTTACAACGTCTTTGGTGTCGTATTCTCTTCTCTCTCTCTCTCACTCTCATACACTTTCACGCACAGTGTCCATTCACTTGTTTGTGATCATTGCACTCTCTCATTCAGAACGGATGGCTCTCCCTTCCATAAGAACAAAAGGAACCTTGAGCACAGTTTGGAGCACTCATCTTGAGCAAAGTTCAAACATTCATTCAGCTGCACCTAACATTGGTATCAGAGCTTTGGCAGTGTTCTGTATCACTCAAGGAAAGAACCACAAGAACCACATAATTTTTTTTGCAAGACTGCTCTCGCCATAGAGAGAGGGGCCTTCGGAGGAGGGTTTTACAACGTCTCTGGTGTCGTATTCTCTTCTCTCTCTCTCTCTCTCAGTCTCATACACTTTCACGCACAGTGTCCATTCACTTGTTTGTGATCATTGCACTCTCTCATTCGGAACGGATGGCTCTCCCTTCCATAAGAACAAAAGGAACCTTGAGCACAGTTTGGAGCACTCATCTTGAGCAAAGTTCAAACATTCATTCAGCTGCACCTAACATTGGTATCAGAGCTTTGGGAGTGTTCTGTATCACTCAAGGAAAGAACCACAAGAACCACATAATTTTTTTTGCTTGGTGCGGTCGCACGAACCCAAGTTCACTTGGGCGTGTCGATTCCTAATCATGTTTTTGAAGAGTAATAGGAAACCCAAGAAAGAAGGCCTTGTCCAGCCTCCCCTTGTGCCTCTTTTCACTCATCGAGAGAGGACCGTGCACTTAGCGGCCGGCCAATCGGCGTGAGGTGCGAAAAAGCAACCTTGGTGTGAGCGCAAGGCCACCAAGGGGTGCACCTGCGGGAAAGAGCAGAACTCGGATGAAGAGAAGATCCTTCTCTAACACAGATTGCAAGCAAAAGAAGACCCTCAAGAACCCAAGAACCCAAGACCCACAAGAACCCAAGTTCCTCGTGAACTTAAGAACCCAAGATCACAGTGTATGGTCATCACTCGAAGCGGAATGAATACTTCGCTTGGAGTGATGAGCATGAGAGAGGCGCGAAGAATTTTCCCCACCAAGAGGTTTTTCCGAGCCTCCCCCGTTCCCATCTACGCCACGAGTTGTACCAAATCCTATGGAGGCGATGGTCAAGTCGATGTTGGAGATGATGGCACAACAACAAGAAATGAATCGAGTTGCGATAGCACAACTCGAAAGACGGGCAAAACAACAAGAAGCAACTCGCATTGCTTTGGAACGCGAGCGCGATGCACGAAAAGAAAGAAAAGTGCGAAGAAAGGAGGAAGCCGAAGCAAGACGAGCGGCATTGGAGGCCGATCGTGAGGTTCAAAGAGACCTCCACACTCAAGAATTGGTTCGACAAGTTCTTGCCTCGAAGTCCGAACCAGCCAAAGAGGTTGCTAGTTCCTCAAGTGGCGCAAGCCGAGATGCGGACTCCAACAACCCAGTCACAGAGAAGTTGACTTGTCCGTCAAAATGTCATCATTGATAGCCATTTTCATGTAGGCCATAGCCTTCTTATTTAACCTACCCCACTCTTCGTCAGACAAACCTGGCGGCTTATTCTCTTCCAATGCATCTTCACAATCCTTTAAGAAAAGGATACCTTGCATGCGTTCTTGCCAGAGGTCGAAGCCTTGACCATCGAACCATTTGATTTCCATCAAACTTTTAGTGTCAGATGCGGAGAGGAAGAAGCCATTTTAATTCAACCACAAGTGTGTATACAAGAGAGATGCAATAGGCTGAAAATTTCAGCAAATTGGAGTAACCACAAGACTTTGCATACGATAGACCACAATTTCTTTACATGAAATTGTTCAAATCAGAAATTTCAACTGAAAAGTGCAATTTCAAGCCCTGTACTCAGCTTTTCACTCAATTTGTCGCGACAAACATAAATAAATTTGGCTCGCTTGTAAGCTCCATCAAAGTATAGGGAGTGTGCTCCTTCTGCCATCAGTGGTTCTGGAGGTAATCGAACTTCTAAGTAGAGGGAGTGTGATCCCACAACTTTGGTACACCTACGCATTGTTGTTTTGACCTGCTATAACCTGTAAATCACCTGTTTTGACCTAAAAACAGCCTGTTTTGG
This sequence comes from Adiantum capillus-veneris, assembly GCF_014529385.1. NCBI lineage: Eukaryota > Viridiplantae > Streptophyta > Polypodiopsida > Polypodiales > Pteridaceae > Adiantum > Adiantum capillus-veneris. The sequence continues at coordinate 120,240,464 of NC_140933.1, forward strand.
GCTGTTTTGGCAGCTTTGGTGACCTTTTCGACTCCGGAAGCAAGGAGCTTCGCTATGGAAGCGAAATTGATCACGGGAGAGCAATTTCAACTCGCTGTCCAGCAGACTGCACAGGGCTGTTTTGAAACCCTAGGGCTCTAATACCAATTGAAAGCGCAAAGCAGAAGGTACCGGTAGGTGCGCGTCATTATGTAGTGCAGGATTGGGGCAAGAAGCAGGAGGCGGAGTGCAACAAAGAGGAAGCGCTAGGGATCGAAGGAGGGAGACAGAGAGAGCTCACGTTTTTGGGGAAAACTCAAAAGTGAGTTTTGGGTTTTGCCACTTTTATGACAAGTGACTTTAAAAAAATGTGTCCAGGTTCAATGTGAACCTAGAGTTTTGGGTTTTCCCACTTTTATGACAAGTGACTTAAAAAAAATGTGTCCAGGTTCAATGTGAACCTGGACGAACCTGGACAAAGTATAAAGATGTACAAAACGGGGTTATTTAGGCCTTTCACCCAACACAAATAACCCGGGAAGTCAATGCCTCTCTTCTGCTTTTTGCCGTGCTTTTTAGCTTTGTTTTGCGCATCAAAAAGCTGAGCAATCCGTGCATCAACCACCTCTTCTAATTCCTTCTCTGAATACTTCTTGTGAGCAGAAGGTTTCTTGAGAGCGGGTTTGGGGGGGGGGGGGTGTGGTTTTCTGCCACTGCGCATGCACTTCCTGAAAAGAATTGGGACCTTCGCAAAATTGAGCATCATCTTCGTTGCATCGCCGATCAATTGACGACGCTCCATCTCTCAACGCTCCGCCTGAGTAGGCTGAGGCGGGCCATACTCCTTGCCGGAATCTTCATTGTGATCCCTTTCTACATGTCCGGATGCAGAGGGAGTCGACTGATCTTTGCTTGAAGCCATAGGTGCCGCGGAAAAAAAAATTGGGATCGGATTTTCCGTAGACGAGAAATCGGCAATGCTCTGATACCATTGTACTAGATTTGGACACTCCAAGTCAAGAATCTACCGCGACAGCACCAAATAACCACTTCAAAACAGTGCACAGTTCACAATTTATTCGACACTGGCCCGGCGGAGTTCCGTGCCTAGAGATATTGGCCCCATAGACTGGCGCCCCTTTCGGTATTTCTTTTTGTATTAATATGTGTTCAAAGTACAAGAGTGCGGGCAGGCGCTCACACTCAGACTCTTCGTCCAGATGCTCTGAGTTGTGAGAGGCCTGCTCACAAATTTAAAGGTACAAGGGATGCCAAAAGCAGAGCCCCAAAAGCTGAAAATCAAAAGCTCAAAAGCTTTGCAAAAAAAAAATAAAGCAGTTTCTCTTTCTCTCTCTCTCTTGCTAAAATAAAGCAAAGAGGCTTTTCTCTCTCTCTCTCTCTCTCTCTCTCTCTCTCTCTCTCTCTCTCTCTCTCTCTCTCTCTCTCTCTCTCTCTCTCTCTCTCTCTCTCTTGCTTAGTCAATTAAAGCAAAGAGGTTCTCTCTCTCCCAATTGTGCAGAAAAAGCATTGCTCAAAAGTTGTCAAAAGCTGCAAACGCAATTCACGCCGCAGATCACGGAGATCCGTACAGCTACCACGTGTCAACCCAATCATCCTCCTTCAGTTTCAAATCGCGACGATGGCGATCCGCTACCTTCTTCTGTCGTTCTTGAGATTTCTGCAAAGCCTCGCGGACTTTGGCAAAAGCTGTGTCTAAGTCGCGCGTATACCATAGTTACCGGGGAACGCCCCCTAGCCCCCGTTCCGGCGTTCCGGGAGGGCAGTTCCCTTCCCGAACGTTCCGAAACGTCCTGAAACGTTTGACGTTCCGGGTGGCCAGTGCAAACCGGAACGGCCGTTCCGGAACGTTCCGAACGCCCCCAAAACGTTCCGGAATGCCCCTGGAACGGCCAACGGCTACAAACAAATTTGGCAAAAGTTGAAAAAATTGAAGTAAATGTTTGGGCTTCTTTTTGAAGTGCAAGGCCTCAAGGACTCATAAAATGCACCCCCCTCCCCCTTTCTCTCCACAAGCTAATCCTCAAGGCTCAAGCTCTCTCCCTCTCACTCTCAAGATCTCTCCCTCTCAAGACTCACTCTCTCAAGGCTCAAGGCTTTAAGCCTTCAAGCTCTCTTCCTCTCCCTCCCACTCTCTCAAATCTCTCCCTCTCCCTCTCACTCTCTCGAGTCTCTCTCTCTCTCTCTCTCTCTCTCTCTCTCTCTCACATCATCTAGTCATAGCAAGATTGAATGGTCTTCAAAACGAGTTTTTTGTGAGTATTAGAGTCAAAGCACTCTAATACTCCTTGTATTTAAACACAAGAAGCTAAAAAATGCACTATTTGGGTGTTTTTTATACCTCCCGTTCCGCGCCGTTCCCGTTCCGAACCCCTAGCCGTTCCCCCGTTCCACGGGGATCCCGTCGTCGTTCCCGTTCCGCGTTCCGGGTAACTATGGCGTATACTCATCTGCTTCAAAAATCTTATCTTTCGTGCTTAGGAAGGGTGGAACCTTCGTAGCACCTTCAACAATCCCAAATGGCACCTTCCCCGTCCAAGAGTGTATCGTGTTATTGTAGGCAAATTCCACCAAAGGTAGATCCTTTTCCCATTGAGTCTTCTGATCCGAGATATAAGACTTCAATAAATCTAAAACCACTAAATTTGCAATCTCAGATTGCCCGTTAGTCTGCGGGTGGAAAGATGACGAGAACTACAACCGCGTGCCAATATTCTTCCAAATTGCCTTCCAAAACAAACTCGTAAATCTGGGGTCCCTATCGGAGACAATCGTCTCAAGCATGCCATGGAATCTGAAGATCTGGGCCACAAACAGTCTCACTAAGTGATCCGGCTTAACTGTCTTCTTCACTGGAATGAAATGAGCCTGCTTGCTAAATCTGTCAATAACAGTCCAGATACCATCGTGAACACTCTGTGTTCCCGTGAGATCAAAAATGAAATCCATTGCGATACTTTCCCAGGGGCGGGTGGGTATGGGCAGGGCTATAACAATCCCTGTGCTTTATGCCTGTCAAACTTGACCTTCTGGCATACCAAGCAACTACGCACAAACTCTTCCACATCCTTCTTGAGTCTCGGCCAAAAGAAGTATCTCTCTCATAGTAATAGGGAATGAACGTTTTTAGGACTCCGTTCCGCGTTCCCATTCTAAGGTCCGTTCCGAATCCCCGTTCCGTGTTTCAAACGTGAGTACTCGTAATAGGGAATGCCATTTTTTGGCAGTTGTCGTTTCGTGTTTCCCGTTCCAGTTCCCTGTTCCTGGTAACTGTGATCTCTCTACCCCTTTCATGGTGGTAGCAATGCCGCGGTGACTCATAAAAGGTGGACAGTGGCATTCGGTCATAACCTTTTCCCTCAACGGCTGTGTAACGCACAACATGGTTTTTCTCATCAAGTAGCCATCCCGAATGGAATATCCCGCAATTGTCTCCCCATCCCGTATCCGTGTGAAAACGTCTGCAAAATCCGTCTTCGTGGCATACTGGTCGACAATATCCTCGAAGCTCCTATGATGTATCGCTGAAATAGCCAGAACCAACGGCTTCCGAGACAAAGCATCTACCACCAAATTCTTTTGTCCCTGAACATGGACAATCTAGAAGTGAAACTGTGACAAGATGTTCGCCCACCGCATCTGCTTTTCCAATAGCTGCTTCTGTGACAAGCAGTAGCGCACACTCTGATGGTCTGTAAAGACAGTAAAATCCGCTCCGAGTAGGTAATGCCGCCACTGAGTAAGAGCATGGATAACCGCCAAAAGCTCTCTCATAAATTTGTGTTGTCATTTCCGGCCTTGAGAACAATCGGCTCTCGTGAGCAATGACATGGCCTTCTTGCATTAAGACCGCACCTAGACTACGACCACAAGTATCACAATACACTTCAAATGACTTCTGCAAGTCCGGCAAAGTCAAAATTGGTCCCCTAGTCAATTTCTCTTTCAATGTCTGAAAGGCAGTCACCTCTGTGGGTCCCCACGAGAAAGGGACTCCTTTCTATGTCAAGATATGCAAAGGGGAAGCAACCTCTACAAACTTTCGAATGAACCGCCTGTAGTACGAACACAATCCCAAGAAGCTTCTAATTTCATGGACATTCTTCGAATCGGGCCAATCACGGATAGTCTCTATCTTGGCCGGATCCATTTGCACTCCCATTGCTGAGACAATGTGTCCCAAAAAGTGTATCTCTGGTAAGGAAAATTTCACTTTTCTTTGCATTAATCACTAACTTGTGATCTCGTAATGCCTGAAAGACGTGAAGCAGATGATCTTTATGTTCTGCCTCATTCTTGGAGAAAACAATGATATCGTCAAAGAAAGTGCCAACAAACAGCCTGTACTCTCCAAAAATCTTGTCCATCATCCGGTTAAATGTCGCAGGAGCATTGGTTAAACCAAAAGGCATCACCAAAAATTCAAATAACCCAAAAATAGTCCGAAATGCTGTCTTGTAGACCTCTCCCGGCACAATTCTGATTTGATGATATCCACTCTTCAAATCAATCCTGCTAAAGGACGAGGATCCCTATAATCTGTCGAGTATATCATCGATCCTAGGAATCGAAAATCTGTTCTTGATGGTGATTTTGTTGAGAGCTCTATAATCGATGTACATTCTCCAAGATCCGTCTTTCTTCAAAACCAACACTGCAGAGCAATACGGTGAAGTACTCGACTGGACAAGACCCTTTTCCAAGAGGTCTTTCACTTGGTTCATAATCTCTTCGTTCTGTGCTCGGCTCACACGGTAAAGTGGCCGGTTCGGTGGTGTGCTTCCAGGAATCAGATCAATGGTATGATCTTCAAGATGAGTGGGTGGTAACTCGCTGGCAAGCCCTCTGAGAAGCAATCGACATGAGAGTGGAGAAAATCTTGGCATTCTTTATCAAGTTCAGACATATTTGTCCTATCCTCATCACTCAACTCTTTCATAAATATCGAGTAAACAAACAGACTGGATTTCATTAATTTAGAAATGGCCGAGGCCAATACAATAGGGACAGACTCGCCCTTCAGTTTAATGTCAAGTACAATGGTTCTACCCTTCTCTGTAGTCAATGTCGCTTTCCTTGCCCGATAGTCGACCACGGCGTTGTTATTGTGGTACCAGGGAATTCCCAAGACAACATCACAACCTTCCAAAGGCATTATGTAAAGTCATCATGTCCCAAATACCCCTGACAATGCAACCTAACAAGGTAGGATCAAAACGTACGTACGGATCCGTTCCGTACCGTACGGATGTATTGAACGATCCGTACGGTACAGATCGATCCGTACAAGACGCTTTTTAAAATTTTTCTTTATGAAGTTTAGCGTGGCTGAGGGTTTTTGATGCATTTTTGGTGACTTATGGGCGACCAAACCAGTTCTCATTTGAGCTTTAGATGCTTGTAAAATCATCTATGTCGTCTAAACCTTGAAGTCTCTTGCAGTAGTTACACACTATGTTATTGTCTTGTAAAACATGTCTTTAAATGTCTCTGAAAGTTGTTGCCCTCTCTTGTTTTTTATCAGAAATGTCCTAGAACGCTTGGTAAATAGAGTTTTTTTTACAAGTGTACGTATTTTTACGTATAAAAAAAAAATCATGTACGGAACAACGTAGAATAAATACATATACGCCACATACAGTACATTTGGTACCACCTTGCAACCTAAGTTTGCCAATGACAGGTGTAATGGCTACATCCTTGCTAGGTGCCGCTAGAACTGCTTCCGCAAGTGGTCCCATCCAATCACGAGTGATCTCGAGCTGCGCCGCCAATTCCGGTGAAATGAAGTTGGTCTTGGCTCCTCCATCAAAGAAGATCAAGACCTCTTGGTCTTTCACTTTGCCCCAAGCTCGGCAAAGTTCCGTACTATCGTCCATCGTGCTGGGATCAGTACCCATGCAATCTGGAACCAGTCTTGTTTTCATCTTGCCTTTTCTTCCACGTCCCGCAGCTACTCTCGAACTCTCAAGCCTTTCGTCGTCCTTGTTATTTTGTTCTTTCTATGCCTTTTTAGGGCACTGCGCAGAGATATGTCCTCTTTCCCTGCATCCAAAGCACTTCCCTTCCCTGATGAAGCGAGCCCCCTCTTGAGGAGTAAGCTTGGGTCGTGCATCCTTCTTTTCTGGGTTGCTCTTTCTCTTTCTACTTTCATTTGCTGAAGTCTGTTCAGCTCTGTGTGTCATGACCTCATCGGTGTGGTAGGTCAGACTGCCAGAGTGAATGGCAAAACCCCGTTTCGCATGACTCATCAACTCCTGAATAGAAGCTGACTTCTGTTCCAAGCAGTGATCTCGGATCTCTGTAGGTAGACCCAAGGTAAACCGCTCAATCTGTTCTCTGAACGAGATCTTCTTGAATGAAGAGACGGGTAGAAAAGAGCTCCAGAATCTCTCGCAATAAGCATCCACTGTATCTTTCTCAGTCATCCGAAGATGGTTCCAAGCAATTCGTATATTGCGTTCATACTCTTGAGTCAGCCAAGAAGAAATAAAAAGCTTCTTAACTTTCAGTCATTTAACTGGAGCAGTCTTGTTTAATAGAAGCGTGGACCACTAAGTTCGAGCATTCCCCTTAGAGTAAGAGGCAACTCTTTGAATCTTAGAGTGCTTTGAGTAGCGTCCTCCCGCGAAAGCGATGTCAAACTGTTGTAGATAAGACAAAGCCTTCGAAGCATCTCTATATCCCGAAAACGTGTCAAATTTAATTGATTGTCCACCTTCCTTAAACTCTCGGACCTTCTTGCTTTTATCTTCCAGAAAGTCATATTGGTTGGCTTTATAAAAATTCTTCTTCTTTGCATAAAAGTTGTTGTCGTCAGAGTCTCAACTGTCTGTAGACGAATCCTCTGTAGAATTGTCACTCACTGGGCAAGATTTAGACTTCTTTGCCTTTTTCTTGCCCTTTCCGAAGCGTTGTTTCTTGCTTCGCTTTTTGCCTTTGCGGTCTTCTTCGCTCGAGTCAGATGAGCTAGAAGAATTGTTAGAAGAAGACAAACAAAAATCAAAAGCTCAAAGCTCTGCAAAAATAAAGCAGTTTTTCTTTCTCTCTCTTGCTTAGTAAATTAAAGCAAAGAGGCTTCCTCTCTCTCTCTCTCTCTCTCTCTCTCTCTCTCTCTCTCTCTCTCTCTCTCTCTCTCTCTCTCTCTCTCTCTCTCTCTCTCTCTCTCTCTCTCTCTCTCTCTCTCTCTCTCTCTCTCTCTCTCTCTTGCCATAAGGCGTAGGAAAAAGCAAGCCAAAAGCTGCCCTAAATCTCCGCAACCTGCGCCGCAAATCACGGGATTCCGCACTGCTGCCATGTGGCAAGTTCCCCGCAAATTATGGGACTGCTGGACGGCCAACCACGTCAGCTTTTTCATTTCAGGGTTTAGGTTTCCACAGAATTAGGGTTTTTGATTTTAGGGTTAGGGTTTCCACAGAATTAGGGGTGCTGATTTTAGGATTAGGGTTTCCACAGAATTAGGGTTTGCACATAGAAGGCAGCCACGTCATCACTCTGTGACAACGTCACTTGACCATTGTGTTCAAAGAGCTACGCGGTCACAAGCTACTTGTCAATCCTAAGAAAAGTGAATTCTTCCTCGAAGAGATCCACTTTCTTGGCCACATAGTCTCAAAGGATGGTGTCAGAATGGATCCCGCAAAGGTCGAAGCTATTAAGACATGGCTAGACTTGAAGACTATGCACGATGTCAGAAGCTTCTTGGGATTGTGTTCCTACTATAGAAGGTTTATCAGAAATTTTGCAGAGATAGCATCGCCTCTTCACGCATTGCAAAAGAAAGAGGTCACTTTCAAATGGACCCAAAAAGAGATTTCAGCTTTTAGTCTCTTGAAGGAAAAGTTGACTTCAGATCCAGTAATTGTTTTACCAGACCTCAGGAAGTCATTTGTGGTCCAGTGTGACGCGTGTGGCAATAGCATCGGAGCAGTGCTAATGCAAGACGAACGGGTAGTAGCTTATGAAAGCCGAATTTTGCAAGGGCAAGAGAGGACTATGCAAGTCTATAAGAAAGAGCTCTTGGCCATGATTCATGCGCTTTCTAGCTAGAAGCACTACCTCTTAGGTGCTGATTTTGTTGTCCAAACAGATCATCAGACCTTGCGATACTTCTTAACACATTCAAAGTTATCCGAAAAGCATATGCGATGGGCAAACATTCTTTCTATGTTCCACTTCTAGATTATGCATGTGGAAGGCAAGAAGAATGTTGTGGCTGATGCGTTATCAAGAAAGCCACAAATTTCAGCTGTGTCACTTCCTTATCATCATGAGCTAGATGACATGAAGGAACAATATACTGCTGATGAAGATTTTGCAAGGATCTTTGAACAGTTACAAGAGGGGTAACATCATGAGCACTACCTCCTCAGAGATGGTTTTATGATGATGCATGGCAGACTTTGTGTCACTAGGCCATTGCGACATAAGGTCATGGAAGAGAGTCATGTCACACCGTATGCAAGGCATCGTGGTATTGATGCGACAGTTAAAGCGGTAGAGACATTCTTCTATTGGCCTACCTTGATCGCATGACCAGTTTGTTCTGGAGAAGATTGTTTGAGAACATGGGCACTACGCTCAAGTTCTCGTCTTTGTTTCATCCACAAACTGATGGACAGTCAGAACAAGCTAATTCTATTGTCCTAGATCTGTTGAAATGCTATGTATCAGATAATAAGGGCAAGTGGGAACACTATTTGCCTATGCTTGAGTATGCGTACAATAATAAAGTGCATTCGTCAATTGGCAAAGCACCTTTTCAGATTGTTGAAGGCGGTAAAAAAGTTCCTCCCATTTTGCATACAAAGGGCAAGATCTTTGAGGCAGATCGATATGTTGAGAACATGGATGAAATGTATAAGAAAATTAATGTTGCCTTGAAGAAGACTCAGGCAAAGCAGAAAAAGGTTGCTCATCGTCACCGTCGTGAATTGCTATTATCACTTGGTGATTGGATTCTGTTAAGGTTCGAAAAGGCAAGGTTAAAGAAGATGAAGGGCAAGGAGCGGCTGTTTCCTAAGCTTAGTATACGTTACTATGGGCCTTTTCAAGTGCTTGACAAGATCAGCGATGGGGCTTACAGGCTGAAATTGCCTGATGCGTGGAAGATTCATAATGCGTTTCGCGTGAGTATTCTAAGACCCTTCGTGGGTGATGTGCCAGAAGATATGTCAGATGAGGATCAGCCAAAAGTTGAGGAACTTGATGAGATCCTGAAACCTGAGCAAGTTTTGGCACATAAGGATAGAAAAGTTAAAGGACACGTTGCAAGACGCTATTTGGTGAAGTTGAAGAACTATCCGCCTATGGATGCAAAGTGGATGGAAGAGCATGAACTGTCAGAGTCACCAAATGTATTACAGCTTTACCTTGAAGCCTTTGGGTTACAGCCTACTTATGCCCCAACGCAACGTGTGCAAAGGAGGGGTAATGATAGACCTAGCACATCAAATGTACATATGAATACAGTGTAACATATGGAAATGACAAAAGTATGAAGGTCTCATTAAGACAATTGTATCTATGTGTACGACCTTTCTTGCGGATACATGCCATTATAAAAGAGTGTTGATAGCACAAGATCATCATTGAAGTGTATTTATGGTATGCAATTGAGGACGTTTGCGATTTCAAGAGGGGGGTATGTCACGAGGACGTGGCAACTCTTAACTATGTCACGAGGACGTGGCAACTGCTAACCTTGGTTGTTGGTTTCTTTCCAATGATTTTTGTTTTATTTTTGAGACCCTCTTTTTGAAGTAGCAAACGGTAGGACATTGTATGGCCAATGTGAACGGTAGTTTCACCCGCAGACGGGAAGTGGTCGACACTGGAATTCATATAGTAAGAGGATGTCTAGGCTCAGAGCAAGATCATGTAGGTCCCCACGTCGCACTTGGCAAGTTGGTGGATACTAGGAAGTGAACTCAATAAAGGCATAAAGTCAAGGTGGGACTACCAACAGAAAGTATGCGACACTTGGGCCACATTGCACTTTTGGATGCGGTCCCAATGAGGATAGATGGTCAGATGACCAGTGGGAGCCCAACGGAAGCATCTCCTAAAAATTAGGGAACGGCTATTTTGGGCCATGAAATGTGTTCGCGTCATTACCTTCGGTATGACCAGGGGAACATTTAACAACTCGGTTACGAAGTCAACTGGGCAACCAGTCGGGAAATTTTTAGGCGGCAACCCCGAAACGGGAAATGGTCTGTAAATGCGCCAAGTGGCACATTCCGTTGCACTTTCCTCATGCAAGAAGAAGTGGCACTGATATTTAAGTTAGGAGAGGCCTGATTATGCATTTTTGTCACAGGTTAAGAGCTATGGAGTGCTTTCTTTCCCTCTCATGTACAGTGTGGTGCTAGGAGTGATGCCCTACACGCTACACACTACTCTCTCTCTCTCCCCTAAGTGCAGTTATGTGATGCCCCACAAGAGGGCTCTTCATTTGACTGATGTACAGCTGTGTGGTTTCATGCTTTTGTGCTGAGGCAAGAGCCTCCTTGAGCAGGAACAGGGGTAGCTAGCTGCTACTCCAAAGCAGGCACCGGCGAGGGTCATAACCTCACCGTACAGGTGCGAATTCAGCGCTGTATATGCACTGTAAATTGACAGTTTTTCAGCCATACCGATGCCAGAACCCTTGGGAATCGTGCCCCACTGGTAGAGGACAGCTAGGGGACTGTTGGGGTTGAAAACTGAGCAAAAACCAGTAAATACAGCGTGCTGAATTTACTGTTTTTGGGCAGGAATCAGAGGGTATACGTCAGTGGAAGTGAGTTCTAGCAAGGGAATTGGTTTCGCGCAAGTTTCGGGGCTGTTATGCTACAGAAATTTGGCCAAAACTGGTAGTATCTAGCGGGATACAGGTAAAGGATTCCCAGGACTCTGCTTTGTAATTTACCCTCTCAAGGTATAAAGAAATACCAAAAGGGGCGCCAATTTTGGGGCCTACAGGTTGTCGGCATCTACTCAGAGCATTCTAGCTTCCGAGCCGTATGTGTGCATAAGTGTTAATTCCCGTCGCAGGTTTCCTTTGCACGTTCTCTCTGTGTGTGTCTAAAGTAAAGAATTTCGGATGAAAGCCAAAGCCTACCGCCCCACAGGCCGGTTTCACCTTCATCCAAAAGCATGCCAAAGAATGAGCCCATGGCCTCATATTTAAAGGCCCTAGGCCCCAAAAGCAGTTTACACGAAAAGGCTTCAAACTCAAAAGCATCTGGTCCAAAAGCAATGCTCAAAACTGCCAGCGTGATTTACGAAAATCCGTACAATTGCCACGTCAATAGCTCAAATCGCAGAAATCCGTACACGCTACCAAGTCAGCATGCCAGCGCGAAATCCAAAAAATCCGTACAATCTGCCACATCAACAGGCCAGCGTGAATTGCGGAAATCTGTTGCTACTTATTTTGTTGCTTTTGCTTCTTCTAGGGTTTAGGCCCCTCAGCCGGTAGCTCCGTTCTTCAGTGGGTCGACACGTCAGCAGTTTGTGACATCTCCCCTTCTTGAAAGAGAGTAATCGTCCGCCATTACAGTATATCTGCAAAACAACTCAAGTTAGCTCAAATATTTCCAAGAGACAATCAGTTTGCTCTTTTTTTTTAAGGAGTTGGCTTCTCCTTGTTGGCTTCTCCTTTCGGCTCTTTTGTTAAGGAGGTGGCTTCTCCTTTCATCCAGATTGGAACTCTTGTCCGGCGTAGTAAAATTAGCCATCACACCCAGACCGCATTGATCTTTCACGGGTGTCTTGATGCACTAAAATTACATACCCATGCAATCTCATCCAATTAGGAATATTCAGTGGTTGGCACATCAGAATGCAACACAAATGCTCACGTATGCATGTTACAAGAAATAGAAACATAAAGTCGTCGATGAACACTCCTCCCGCATAACCTAACAAGGTCCAGCCGAGAGATATTCAACGACTCCCTCATCACTCCTCCCGCATAACCTAAAAGGTCCAGGCCGGGAGATATAGAGGCCTTTTACAACCAAACGCCCCCTAGACCGCAACCTGCGTCGTTTGGAGGTGCTAAGAGTAACCACTGCTCAGACTTCTTAGCCTCTCGCATAACCATCCAGGTCCGGGCCGAGAGTCACAACAACAATATTTTTCAAGCATACAACCAAACGCTTCCCCAGACATCCCGTCTGCGTCGTTCGGAGGTTTTCTAGCATACAGCGAAATGCTCCCCAGACATCCCGTCTACGTCGTTCCAAGGTTCAAACAATACCAAAACAGCATTTCTCACTACTCCACCCGGGAGTAAAAATCACCAATCAATGAAGCGAGTATTAAAACAAGAGTCAAAACATTTCAAATCGGCACCAAAACAGGTTCAAAACAGATACCATCCATTTCAAGCAAATTCCAAACAGGATCACCAAACAAGTTCAAACACAACTCAAACTTAAACAGCAATCTCAACATCAACCGAGCTCGAAAAGTCGACTGACTTTCCATCCTGAAACCTACATCAAAAATTAGGGTTAGGTTCCTTCCATAAGATCGTAGACAACCACAGCATGGTCCATCAGCTCTTGGATAGACAGTGTACCTCTGGCGGCGATGGTAGTCCCAAGACATAGCAATCACACCGGACCTCCGAGGTTATCAACAAAAGACACCTGCTAAGAGATGTCTAGAAAGTTCAAGTTATAGTCAGCTAGGGTTTCCATGGCAAGCATTTCAAGATACCCCACTCTGCTCGAAGTTGCACTCCAAAGGAAGATGTCAGAAACCATATAACTTCGGGTAAAAATTTTCTTGAAAGCTTGTCAAGTCCTTGAAGTGTGCGGCTTGGTAGCTATAGACATCAACATCAGCATGCACTGCTTTTGAGAAAAACAGTGACTCGAAACAAATCTTGGATCCTTCTCTTGCAAGTGATCTTTTTGAGGGGTGAAGAGGAGCGCGCCCGACGCGCGATGTGTGAAGGGTGGGAGTGGCTAATAAGTCCGGAGTTGGGACCCGAAGATACTTCAAATAAAACTCTAGTAGTCTTTAGTTTGCTCTATCTGCTCTTTTGTAGGACCAGTATGCTTTCAGAAAAGCACATGCCTGATGTTCTGATACCACTGTCACAAGACGCGCACCACGTGCCAATAGAAAAGAACAAACTGAACAAACTTTTAGCACTTTAATAACAATTGAACTCAAAGAGAGAGACGATGCGACCCGACGCGACACGAAGTGGCGGAATTCCACCCCAGAGAGTATGGGCCCCAAACCTTGGCGCCCCTTTCGGTATTTCTTTATATTGAATCATCAAAATACAAGCCGGTACTCCATTCTCTGCACCTTCATCCAGAAGCATGCCAAAGAATGAGCCCATGGCCTCATATTTAAAGGCCCTAGGCACCAAAAGCAGTTTACATGAAAAGCCTTCAAACTCAAAAGCATCTCGTCCAAAAGCAATGCTCAAAAACTGCTAGCGTGATTTACTAAAATCTGTACAACTGCCACGTCAACAACATGAAATCCAAGAATCCGTACAAACGTGAAATCCAAAAATCCGTACAATCTGTCACAAAGTGATGACGTGGCTACGAACAGCAAAAACCCTAATTTCTGCCAGAAACCCTAAAATTCTTGCAAACCCTAATTTTTGAAAATCGTGGAGGCTTTCTTTATTAAAAAAAAACTTTTTTTTTTTTTTAATAATGAGCGACGCAAATTTTGCTTTTTCTCTACAATATGAGAAAGAGAGAGAGAATGCTTTTGCTTTCAAGTTTTGACTCACTGTGAGAGAGAGAGAGCAATTGCTTTTGATTTGAAGCTTTTGGGGCTCTGCTTTTGGGCATCCCTTGTAACCTTTAAATTAGTGGTGAGGGCCTCACTTCTCAGAGCATCTGGACGCAGAGTCTGAGAGTGAAACCCTAACCACTCTCTTGTACTTTGATTTGATTAATATAAAAAGAAATACCGAAAGGGGCGCCAATCTTTGGAACCAATATCTCAATATCGCTAGGCACGGAACTCCGCCGGGCCAGTGTACATCTATTGTGATCTGTGACTTGTTTTGAAGTGGTTATTTGGTGCTGTCGCGGTTGATTCTTGACTTGGAGTGTCCAAGTCTGTTACAGTGGTATCAGAGCACGATCGATTTCTCTTCTACGGGAAATCCGATCCCCAATTTTTTTTCCACGGCACCTCTAGCTTCACGCAAGGATCAGTCGACTCCCTCTACATCTGGAGATGCGGGTTGGGATCACAACGAAGATTCAGACAGAGAGTATGGCCCGCCTCGGCCTACTCAGGCGGAGCAAAGAGAGATGAAGCGTCGTCAATTGATCGGCAATGCAACAAAGATGATGCTCAATTTTGCGAAGGATCCGAAATTGGCAAAATATATGAGCGAGACTTCTTTTCAGGAAGTGCATGCACACTGGCGCAAAACCACTACACCACCCCCGAAATCTCCTTTCAAGAAACCTTTTGATCCCAAACAATATTCAGAGAAGGAACTAGAAGAGGTGGTTGATGCACGGATTGCTCAGCTTTTTGACGCGCAAAAGAAAGCCAAAAAGCACGGCAAAAAGCAGAAGCAAAGCACTGACTTCCCGGGATATTTGGGTCATCAGTCGACTTTTGACAAGGCAAAGAAGCATGTTCGATTTGAAGGAGTACCCAGTTCTTCTTCTTCTTCTTCTTCTGACAGTTCTTCTAGCTGTTCAGATTCGAGCGAAGAAGACAAAAAAGGTAAAAAGCGAAGCAAGAAACAAAGCTTCGGAAAGGGCAAGAAAAAGGCAAAGAAGGCTACATCTGGCCCAGAGACCGACAGTTCTACTGAGGACTCCTCTACAGACAACTCAGATTCCGATGACAGAAACTTTTATGCGAACAAGAAGAATTTTTACAAAGCCAACCAGTATGACTTTCTCGAAGATAAAAGCAAGAAAGTCCGAGAGTTTAAGGAAGGTGGCCACTCGATCAAGTTTGATACTTTTTCAGGATACTCAGATGCTTCGAAGGCTTTGTCTTTTATACAACAGTTGGACATCGCTTTCGCGGGAGGACGCTATTCAAAGCACTCCAAGATTCAGAGAGCTACCTCTTACTTTAAGGGGAATGCTCGTACTTGGTGGTCCACTCTTCTTTTAAACGAGACTGCGCCAGTTAAATGGCTGAAATTTTTTATTTCTTCTTGGTTGACGCAAGAGTATGAACGAGATGTACGAGCTGCTTGGAACCATCTTCGGATGACCAAGAAAGATACAATCAATACTTATTGTGAAAGATTCTAGAGCTCTTTTCTAGCCGCCTCTTCATTCAAGAAGATCTCGTTCAGAGAACAGATTGAGCGGTTTACCTTGGGTCTACCTACAGAGATCCGAGATCACTGCTTGGAACAGAAGTCAACTTCTATTCAGGAGTTGATGAGTCATGCGAAGCGGGGCTTTGCCATTCACTCTGGCAATCTAACCTACCCCACAGATGAGGCCATGACACAACGAGCCGAACAGACTTCTGGAAATGAAAGTAGAAGGAAAAAGAGCAACCCAAAGAAGAAGGATGCACGACCCAAGCTTATTCCTCAGGAGATGGCTCGCTTCATTAGAGAGGGGAAGTGCTTTGGATGCGGGGAAGATGGACATATCTCCGCGAAGTGCCCTAAAAAGTCCCAGAAAGAACAGAATGATAAGAACGTCGACAGGCCTGAGAGTTCGGGAGCAGCTGAGGAACGTGGCAGAAAAGGCAGATAGAAAAGCAGAACTGGTACCACATGGCGTGGGACTTGCACCGAATCAAATGAATGAAAGTACAAACTTTGCCGCTTTTGGGGGCAAAGTGAAGGATCAGGAAGCTCTTTTGAAGGAGCCAAGGCCAACTTCTTTTCACTTAGAATTGGCGGCTCGATTTGGAACTACGCCCGACAGATTGACGCCACAAGCGGAGGTAGTTCGACTGGCACCCGGATAGGATGTTGCCATTACACCGAGCATTGGCAAACTTCGTTGCAATGACAGGGGTGTTCAGGACACGCGAGTGACGTTCTACTCGGAATCCCTTGGTACCACCAGAACTACGCCGTGGTTGACTACCGGGCCGAGAAAGCGACTTTGACAAATGAAGGGCTCAGAGATTGTACTTGCTGAACTTCAGTTTCTTTACTCATTCTTTTGGGAGAGAACTGAACGATGGATAAAGGTTGAATATGTTTTGACCTGAACAAAAGAACGCCAAGATTTTTCTCCACGCTCATGCCGATTGCTTTTTAGAGGGCCTAAAGATCAGACCATTGACTTGATACCTAGAAGCACGTCACCGAACTGGCCACCTTACCGTGTGAGTCGAGTACAGATTGAAAAGATTATGAACCAAGTGAAAGACCTCTTGGAAAAGGGTATTGTCCAGCCTGGTACTTCATCGTACTACTCTCCACTATTGTTGGATTTGAAGAAAGACGGATCTTAGAGAATGTGCATTGATTATAGAGCTCTCAACGAAATCATCATCAAGAACAGATTTCCAATTCCTAGGATCGATGATATACTCGACAGGTTACAGAGATCCTCGTGCTTTAGCAGGATTGACTTGAAGAGTGGATATCATCAGATCCGAATCGCGCCGGGAGACGTCTACAAGACAGCTTTTCGGCCGACTTTTGGGTTATTTGAGTTTTTGGTGATGCCTTTTGGCTTAACCAATGCTCCTGCAACATTTAACCGGATGATGGACAGGATTTTTTGAGAGCACAGGCTATTTGTTGGCACTTTCTTTGATGATATCATTGTTTTCTCCAAGAATAAGGCAAAACACAGAGATCATTTGCTTCAAAGATACACTTTTTGGGACACTTTGTCTCAGCAGCAGCAAGAGTGCAAGTGGATTCGGCCAAGATAGAGACTATACGTGATTGGCCCGATTGGAAGAATGTCCATGAAGTTGGAAGCTTCTTGGGACTATGTTCGTACTACAGGCGGTTCATACGAACGTTTGCAGAGGTTGCTTCCCCTTTGCATATCTTGACACAAAAAGCAATCCCTTTCTCGTGGGGATCCACATAAGTGACTGCCTTTCAGACATTGAAAGAGAAATTGACTACGGGACCAGTTTTGACTTTGCCGGACTTGCAAAAGTCATTTGAAGTATATTGTGATGCTTGTGGTCGTAGTCTAGGTGCGGTCTTGATGCAAGAAGGCCATGTCATTGCTTACGAGAGCCGATTGTTCTCTAGGCCGGAGATGACAGCACAGATATATGAAAAAGAGCTTTTGACAGTGATCCATGCTCTTACTCGGTGGCGGCACTACCTACTCGGAGCGGATTTTACTGTCTTTACAGACCATCAGAGTTTGCGCTACTTCTTGTCACAAAAGCAGCTTTCGGAAAAGCAGATGCGGTGGGCGAACATCTTGTCACAGTTTCACTTCCAGATTGTCCATGAGCAGGGGCAGAAGAATGTGGTGGCAGATGCTTTGTCTCGGAAGCCGTTGGATTTGGCTATTTCCAGGATACATCATAGGAGCTTCGAGGATATGGTCGATCAGTATGCCACAGATACAGATTTTGCAGATATTTTCACACAGATACGGGATGGGGAGACAGTAGCTGGATACTCCCTTCGAGAAGGCTAATTGATGAAAAAGACTATGTTGTGCATTACACAACCGTTGAGGGAAAAGGTTATGACTGAATGCCACTGTCCACCTTTTACGAGTCACCGCGGCATTGCTACCACCATGAAGGGGGTAGAGAGATACTTCTTTGGGCCGAGACTCAAAAAGGATGTGGAAGAGTTTATGCGCAGTTGCTTGGTATGCCAGAAGGTCAAGTTTTGACAGGCATAAGGCACAGGGATTGTTAAAGCCTTTACCCATACCCACCCGCCCCTGGAAAAGTATTGAAATGGATTTCATTTTTGATCTTCCGAGAACACAGAATGATCACGATGATTTTCTGATTAGTACTTTGATTTGATTAATATAAAAAGAAATACCGAAAGGGACACCAATCTTTGGGGCCAATATCTCTAGGCACGAAACTCCGCCGGGCCAGTGTACATCTATTGTGATCTGTGACTTGTTTTGAAGTGGTTATTTGGTGCTGTCGCGGTTGATTCTTGACTTGGAGTGTCCAAGTCTGTTACATAATCTGCCACGTCAGCAGGCCAACGTGAATTGCGAAAATCTGTTGCTGCAGTTTGTGATAATCCGTATGGTCGCCATCCAAGCGGTTGGTGCAAAGGTCTCCTCTAGTCTACACCAGGTTTCTGGGAAAAGCCTTTGGCAACTAGTCTTGCCTTATGATTGTCCATAGAACCATCAGCTTTGTACTTGGTCATGTAGACCCATTTGACCCCAATCTGTAACAAACTTGGACACCCCAAGTCAAAATTCTACCGCGACACAACAGAGATTCACTTCGAAACAGTTCACAAAGACGACACGGCCCAACATAGTTCCGTGCATAGAGGTATTGGCCCCAAAGACTGGCGCTCCTTTCGATATTTCTTTTTATATTAATCTGTGTTCAAAGTACAAGAGAGTCGACAAACGCTCACTCTCAGACTCTACGTCCAAATGCTCTGAGTAATGAGGCCCAACCCACTTATTTATTAGTACAAGGGATGCCCAAAAGCAAAGCTGCAAAATCTTTTAAAATTAAAATTAAAAGCAATGGGTCTTCCAAAAGCTGCAAACTTTCGAATGACCTGCCGGTAGTAAGAACATAAGTCCAAGAAGCTTCTAACTTCATGAACATTCTTCAAATCAGGCCAATCACGTATAGTGTCAATCTTGGTCACGTCCATCTATACTCATGTTGCTGAGACGATGTGTCTCAAAAAGTGTATCTTTCGAAAGAAAAACTCACTCTTCTTGGCATTGATAACTAACTTGTGATCTCGCAATGCTTGAAAGACCTGAGCCAGATGGTGTCTATGTTCTCCCTCATCCTAGGAGAAGACCATGATGTCATCAAAGAAAGTGCCGACGAAAGATCTGTACTCTTTGAAAATCCTATCCATCATTCGGTTGAAAGTCGTTGGAGCATTGGTAAGGGCAAAAGGCATCACTAAAAATTCATATAAACCAAAGCTCGTTCAAAAAGTGTCTTGTAGACACTTTTTGAAAGACCTGAGGCAAATGGTGTCTATGTTCTCCCTCATCCTTGGAGAAGACTATGATGTCATCAAAAAAAGTGCCGACGAAAGATCTGTACTCTTTGAAAATCCTATCCATCATTCCGTTGAAAGTCGTTGGAGCATTGGTAAGGGCAAAAGGCATCACCAAAAATTCATATAAACCAAAGCTCGTTCAAAAAGTGTCTTGTAGACATCTCCTCGCGCGATTTTGATCTGATGATATCCGCTTTTCAAATCAACCCTGCTGAAACAAGAGGATCCCTGTAGTCGGTCAAGAATATCATCGATCCTTGGAATCAGGAATCTGATCTTGATAGTGATTTTATTGAGAGCCCTGTAATCAATGCACATTCTCCAAGATCCGTCTTTCTTTAACACTAGAATGGTAACCTAACAGGACATAAAAGTGTCCTTTCAGGGTTTTGGGAAAAAATTCCAAAACCATAGTAGATCCACTCATTTTGAAAAATCCTTTCATGAGCTTATAGTTCAATAACTACTACATATGGAAAAAATGAGAAACTTTTAATTTTTCTCATCCCTTGGTCACTACAAGCCTCCAAAGTTGATGGACCAATGCATTTTGCCAAAAACAGCAATTTCTTAAGGTTGATTGCATATAAATAAGAGTGGAGATTTTTGTAGGACATGAGATAAAATGCCCCGTTAACTTCAATGGGTTGGTGACCAAAACATATGGTTGCTTTTACCTCACTAATTTTTTTTTGGGCAAAAAAAATAGGTACAAAAAAGTTGCATTTTTGCCATTCTACGGACCTATCATCAAAGTTTCTATAGTCATGCTCGATACAGATACTATATACATGTTTTCTTAGTTCCCTTTGGGCCTCTGGATTCAAAAGGAGCCATGGAGCATGTCAAAAGGATAATGGATCTCTTACAATTGGAACCTTGGGGGCAATGATAAAGTGCTAAATACAGCAAACATGAAAAAACTGGGTTTAGCATTATGACCTCTAGAAACCCATAGAAACTACTCAATATCTAGCCAAGTTTGTAGTCTATGATTAGATATGGTCACTACCTACAAAATACACACAATTGGCCTAAGAAACTAGCAATATTGAGAAAGTTATACTTGCTACTCTAAAATGTATCGTATTCTTCAGCAAAATCAAAAAACTCAACCATCATCAGATACTATGCTATATAGCATATTAGGTCCCCCAAAACTCAAGGAAGATTAGCTTTATGTTATACATTACACTTACACAATCAAAATTGAATTTGGATATCAAGAAAGCCACCAAAAAAATCATAAAAGTGCTAATTTTGGCCAAAAAACAGGATTATGCAATTCTTGTAAATTGGTCATAACTTTCAATTTTAACACTTAGCTCTCCCTACAAGCATCAAAACATGTTGAGAACTATGAAGGCCTAACCTCTAGCCATCTAAACCTCACAAACATGAAGTTTAGAGTGGTATAGTTGCCAAAAATTGAAAAAAAGCCAAAAACAAGACCCGTTTTTTCACACAGTTTAGGTTCAAAAATGTTGTGCAAGAGTAAGGTTAATGGTGAGATCGATACTCAAAAAAAAATGCTAAGTTTTTTTCAGCTCATAAGGCAACTTTGTGGATATATAGCACCTAGAAATTCATTTTCATACTCTTCAAATAATTCAAGCAAAATGGTCACTTAACAGGACACAAAAGTGTCCAAGGACATAAAAGTGTCCTGTTACCATTCTAGTGTTAAAACCAACACCGGAGAGCAGTAGGATGAAGTTCTCGGTTGGATAAGACCCTTTTCCAAAAGGTCTTTCACTTGGTTCATAATCTCTTCATTTTTGGCTCGACTAACACGGTAAGGTGGCCGGTTTAGCGGTGTGCTTCCAGGTTTCAGATCATTAGTGTGATCCTAAGGACGAGATGGTGACAGTTCGCCTGGCACGCCCTCAAAAAAGCAATCAGCATGAGTGTGAAGAAAATCTTGGCATTCTTTATCAAGTTCAGACATATTCATTCTGTGTTCATCATTTAACTCTTTCAAGTAGATCGAGTAAACAAACAGACTAAATTTGGAAACAGTCGAAGCCGATACAATAGGGACAGACTCGCCCTTCAATTTTACATCAAGTACAATTTTTCGGCCCTTTTCATTTGTCAATGTTGCTTGCTTTCTTTGCTCTATAATTGACCACCGCGTTGTTCTTATGGTACCAAGGGACTCCAAGGAGGACGTCACAACCTTCCAAGGGCATTATGTAAAAGTCCTCGAGCCCCAAATACCCCTGACAATGGAACCGAAGTTGCCAATGACAAGTGTAATAGGAATGTCCCGTCCGGGTGCCGCTAGAACTGCCTCTGTTGGTGGTCCCATCCGATTGGGTGTAATCTCGAGCCGCCCCGTCAATTCGGGTGAAATGAAGTTGGCCTTGGCTCCTCCATCAAAGAAAATCAGGGCTTCTTGATCTTTCACTTTGCCCAAAGCTCGGCAAAGTTCTGTACTTTCATTAATCGTGCTTGGGTCAGTACCCATGCAATCTGGAACCAGTCCTGCTTTCATCTTGCCTTTTCTGCCACGTTTCTCTGCTGCTCTCGAACTCTCTGGTCTGCCTTCATTCTGTTCTTGTTGTGCCCTTTTGGGGCACTCTGCGGAGACGTGTCCATGTTCCCCGCACCCAAAACACTTCCCTTCTTTGATGTAATTGGCCCTCTCTCGAAGAGTGAGCCGGGGTCGTGTATCCTTGTCTACTCTTTCTCTTTCTACTTCCATTGTGAGAGGTAAGTTGGGTTCTTTGAGTCAAGATCTCATCAGTGGGGTAAGTCAAATTTCTCGACTGTATCGCAAAACCCCGTTTCGCATGACCCATCAATTCTTGAATAGAATTCGACTTTTGTTCTAGGCACTAATCTCAGATCTCTGTAGGGAGTCCGCAGCAAAACCGCTCAATCTGTTCCTTAAAAGAGACCTTAAATGAAGAGGTTGGTAGAAAAGAGTTCCGAAATCTCTCGCAATAAGCATCCACAGAATCTCCCTTGGTCATCCGAAGATGATTCCAAGCGGTTGTATATCCCTTGGTCATCCGAAGATGATTCCAAGCGGTTGTATATCTCGTTGTGAGAGTGCACATGTGCGGAAGCGTGAGAGAGGAAAGAGAGACAGTAGACCACAAACGCAAGATATGGTGAAGAGGGGGCGATCAGCCCCCCATGGCTAGATTGAAGGAAGAGGTGGATAGGTCAATAACGGCTTGCTTCTTCTACCACGACCACATTGCCTTTCATGCGGCTCGGTGAGCAAAATTCATAGTTCTATACAACATAGCAACTTGCAAGGCCTCTTTGATTGCATACTAATTGAATTCTCTACTTCTAAATTGTAATGGGTCTCCATATTTCAAGGCTATGGTTACAAAAATACGGAAGTATGGTCCTCTTATGTGCCCCCATCATTAGAGACACTCCATACGACTTTGCTTGATAGGGAGAAGCGGCGTGTAAAGCAAGCCGCACAAACAACGAAAGAAAATTCCGCTAACCATGGGATCTCATCATTGTCGATGGATCGAGCGACACCCGCAAGAGGTCCATCCATGAATTGGTGACCTATTCTCGAGGAGAGATGTACTTCATCCACTCTTATGATGCATCCGGTAGTGGAAAGGCCGTCGACGTGCTTGCGGCCGAATGGGTGACGACCATTGGGGTCAATTAGGCCCAAGAATGTGGTGGACATGGTTGCGGATGGAGAGGCATCAAATAGGATAGTCGGGACTATCATCGAGTGCATGTACCCGCAACTCACCTTCTCGTTTAGCATGGCGCATTGCCTCAACAACCTTTTCAAGGACATAGGGGCATTGTCATGGGTTGCACCTACCATTGAGGAGGCCAACCATTTGTTTATCTTTTCCCTCAACCACTAAAAGGTGAGGTACCAATTCTCAAAGCGAAGCTCTCTCTCCCTCTTGAAGTATTCAGAAACCCGTTTTGTCTATAACTCCTCATGCTTCGCTGCTTGTCCACTTGTGGTGAAACGTTGAGAGAGCTATTTCTTAGTGATGAGTACGACCACATGCCAAAGTCTTCATCCACACTTGGCAGTGTAGAGCCCGATCCGACGATACCGAGTGGTGGGAGAAGGTGAAGACGCTTGATTTTATGGTGAAGTCCATTGTCGCAAACTGCTGACATGTCAAGCCACTAATGACCCTGAGGGTTTGGACCTAGTGTAACAAACTTGGACACTCCAAGTCAAGAATCAACCGCGACCAAGGTGGAACGGTACGTAAGATACGGTACGTGTTCGGTACGTACTGTACGTAGTACCGAATGGATTGAGTGGTAAGGTACGTAAAATTCGTAAGGTTTTTTTCAAAAACGTCAAAAACCTACAATACGGTCCGTACTTGATAATAAATTCATAAGTATCACTTCTAGGATATTAGCTCACTGTTCTACTATCCAAGGCTGTCATAAATAGACAATCCAAGGCGAGTCATGACCACTTTCTCGACATTCAATATTCACAAACAAATACAATTCAAAGCTTCAGTTCTCTCTCAAATATACTTCAACAAACTTCAAACTTCAAACTACAGAGAACTTCATATTCATCATGATTTGCACACTGTATAGTATTCGACAAACGAGACTTGAAACTTGAGAGGCAATACAATTCATAAAGTACTGAAATGACACAGAATCATAGATGGTAGACCGTAATCTCATCAAAATACCAAGATGAATCATGATAGAATCCATACAAAAAAATGACATCTAATAAACCATAATCCACAAAGAAAGCCACAAGTCCCGACCCAACAAAACTACGAAGCATGCTAGCAGTTGCACTTCTGCAAAGTACATACTGCTAACTGAATGAGAATCAAAAATCCACATCAGACTCTAAAGATGAGGAGTCCATGTTTCCATATATCAAGACATTGCCCTCCTCATCAAACTCTGGCTCAGTAGTGGTGGGATCTCCTGAAGCACCCGGCTCCAGCTCAAGTGGGTCGTCCTCCTCTGAAGTCTGAATGAGACACTGCCTCATTTGCTCGAACACGGCTACTACGCACAGACAGCTTCCCTCGCCGAATGCTCTCCCGTCGTGCTCTCTCTGGATCTCCAGTCTCCAGGCGAAGAGGGATGTTGTGAGATCGTGCTCGGGACCGAGTGACCCGCCGATCCACACTCTCAAGCTCTCTATGGAGCTCTCGTAGGATCTCCTCCTGCTCATCTCTGATCCGGCACTGCATCTCCTCCGCAGTAGGGTCTGGAACCATCTTGATTTCAGTCGGATCTACCTGCTCATAAGTACAAGTAGCCAAGCGTCAACTCACAAGTTGAGAGTCTACTAACCAAGTAACATTAATCTTTTAAAACTTACCAGCTTGGGTGACCCCAAAGCATGAAAGCTACGCACGAGCTTCATGTTCGCTCGGCAGTAGACCAACTTCTCCAATTGCGTAGTGCTCAAGCGGTTTCGAATCTTCGTGTGCACAAGAGAGTACGCGCTCCAATTGCGCTCACAAGCGCCAGCTGAGCAATCCTATGGACAATGGACATTCACACGAGAAATGGGAACATTCAATATATGAACATTGCCAAATGAGCATTGAAAACCACGAAAACATCCAAGAGATTATAATACCTGTGAGAGAATGCGTAGTGCAAGTGTGGCCAAATTTGGATGACCCGCTCTTCCATAGTTTTGCCACCAACTGAGTGGAAGCTTGGTAGCTTCCCGTCTCAAGGACACACTCCTCAAGAAAGACGGTCCCAAATTGTTCATGTAGCTTCTCATCTCATTGTCGATCTCCAGTTGCTCATCTTCAGTGAACATAATGTCCATATACCCTGATCGCAATGTAAGCAAACTACTCTCTGTAAAAAGCTCTGGAGTCTTGTAGAGAGGATGGAGTATAGCAGCCATCCCATGAATGGGACGACGCATATATATCCATCGGGTCTCCACAATGGCAAGAATGTCATCCCGCCTGCAACTCACAAGTGACAATACTTCAGAGTTAAGATTTAAAACAAATACTTGTTCCAAAGATCAAGGCTGAGCCAAAATATGATACATGACACAAAGACTTACCGCTCTGATGTCAAGGAGGCACATGCTGCTGTGTGCTGCTTCATCTGCATAAACAGATGATACACAAGACCAAGAGTGGATCCCTCCATGTCTGTCACACGCAAGAGAACGTAGAGAGGCTGGAGAGCCACTGGCAAGGAGTGCACCTCTGCCCAAAAGCTCTCATCCAGAACTTTCCTCTGTATGTACTTGGTAGGCTCAGTTTGTGAATGGTGCATCAATCGCCACTTAGGGTCCACGACTGTCTGCAACAGTGGATCCCTCAATCTGTAAAGCCTCTGAAGTACTAGGTACATGTATGCAAACCTAGTCCTCGAGGGACGCACCATGTCTAGTGTACTGTGACTCCTGAATATAGCAAGTGCCTGATGTTTTTTGCGGAAGAAAGTAGTCATCTTCGCCGCATCAGGAACAATAGGCTGTACCCAAGACAGCTTGCCAATATCCTCCATGAGCAAGTCGAGGCAATGTGCAGCACATGGAGTCCAAACTATGTGAGGGAACTCCGCCTCAACCATCTCCCCCATAGACTTGCAGTTGGACGCATTGTCCGTGACAACCTGCAAAACCATACGAACAAGGTGGCTTATTACTTACAAGATACAACTACTAAATAGTAAAAAGCAAAAGAGTGAAGACTGATTAGAGATAGCGTATACGAAGTGAGAGAGAGCCATGGATTGTGGAATACCTGCACCACATTATCCTTCCCGACCTCCTTGATGGCCGTCCGAATGTGTCCAAAAATGAACTCCGCATCAATGCGCTCACCAGCCTTGCTCGCGTCCACGGCACATAGGAAGTATGTACCAAGGCAAGAGGAAACAAGAATGTTGATAATGTGGCGTCTGCGAATATCACTCCACCCGTCAAAGATGATGGTACAACCAAGCTGCTACCACCCAGCTTTCATTGGGACCAATGCTCTGTCAATGATCTCTCGCTGCTCATCTAACATGGATGTGCGCATCTTTTGATAATCCAAGCCACTCCAAGAATCTGTGGCACCAACTTGTGCAATGGCTCGAACCATTCGCTTCCATTGCTCTCTCCGCAAGACATTAAATGCAATGTTGCACTCTATGAGAGTGCGAGCAATGTCTGTCTCTGCAATCTTTTGCCGCTCTTTTATCCAAGACTATACATGGACACGTGAAGGCAAAGTAGACTGTGTATACACGCGTGTCTCTTGATCTGTATCCTCATCTACATCTTGAGAACAACGAGCCCTTTTCCTGCTAGTGTCCTTTTCTTGCTGTGTCCCTATATCTGACAAATCTGTAAACAATGCATCTTGCAAGGCATCCTGTGTTGCCTGATTTGCTTTCTTACCCTTGGACGAGGGAAGACCCCCTCCCGAGAAGTGCTCCAACCTCAAAGCATCCTTTATCGCTGGCGGAATAAGCTTGCACCCTTCGCACTGGCCAATAGTGTCGATGCCAGTAAGGTGCCTCAACACACGCGTCACCGTACTTGTCTTCTGTTTTCCACAATATTTGCAGGCCCAAGTACGTGTTCCTGATCCTGCTTGCCCTCCTGTATTTACCACCGCAATGACAGTGGTGTGTGCACTCCATACTGGGTTGGGTTTGCGAGGCATGGTGTACCTACAGATTGGTGAACAAAAACATTGATGCTATCGCGAGAAACACACAAGGTATGCGCGAGGGAGACGGGAGAGACTCGCGAGGACGAGCACTTACCTTTACCGCGCACAAGGTTGCTCTGCAGGTGAGTTTGCAGAGCTCTGTCTGCAATAAACAAGCGCCCAAACTCTCTCTGTAGTACTCTGTAGTCAATAGTTTGCAATAAACAGGCGCCCAAACTCACTCTGTCTCAATAACCAGGCGGCCAAACCCCCAAAACAGAGGCGAAATTAAATCCGAAAACGCGAAGGGAAAATTCGGTTTTTTTTTTTTTGGTACAGTACGGATCCATACGGTACCGTACCGTACTGTACGGACGTACGGTACCGTACAGATCCGTACGTACATACGGATCCTACCTTGACCGCGACAGCATCAAATAACCACTTCAAAACAATTCACATATCACAATAGATTTGCACTGGCCTGGCGGAGTTCCGTGCCTAGAGATATTGGCCCCAAAGATTGGCGCCCCTTTCGGTATTTCTTTTTTTTTTTTTTTTTAATGATGAGCGACGCGAATCTTGCTTTTTCTCCATGCCATGAGAAAGAGAGAGAACTTGCTTTTTTTTTTTTAAAGAGACTCTCTAAGAGAGAGAGAGAACTTATGCTTTTTATTTTTTAAAGCTTTTGGGGCTCTGCTTTTGGGCATCCCTTGTACCTTTAAATACGTGGTGAGGGCTTCACTTCTCAGAGCATCTGGACGCAGAGTCTAAGAGCGGTTAGGGTTTCACTCTCAGACTCTGCGTCCACATGCTCTCTTGTACTTTGATGATTGATTAATATAAAAAGAAATACCGAAAGGGGCATCAGTCTTTGGGGCCAATATCTCTAGGCACAGAACTCCGCCAGGCCAATGCAAATCTATTGTGATCTGTGAATTGTTTTGAAGTGGTTATTTGGTGCTGTCGCGGTTGATTCTTGACTTGGAGTGTCCAAGTCTCTTACACCTAGCCGACTTGCAAATCCCAACCGAGGGTCCTAAACCCTAGCAGAATTAGAAGAAGCAAACGGATTTACCAACTTACAGATTCTCATCGAGTGGCCCAATTATTAAAATCAGTTAAGATTATAAAACCTAACCCCCAACCGATGGGGCCTAAAATAAAGCAAACACACACACACACACACACTCCAACTTGCATAAAGACTAATGACATGGCAAGGTGTTTTGAAATCCTCTGTATTGTTTGAAGTGTCATATGTAGACTACTTTTAGTGTTCCTTTTATGTGCAACGGAATGAATTTTTGCGCTTTGCTCAAGATGAGTGCTCCGAACTGTGCTCAAGGTTCCTTTCGTTCTTAAGGAAGATAGAGCCTTTCGTTCTTAATGAGAGAGTGCTATGATCACAAACAAAGTGAATGGACACTGTGCGTGTAAGTGTATGAGACTGAGAGACAGAGAGAGAAGAGAGATACGACACCCGAGACGTTGTAAAACCCTCCTCTGAAGGCTCCACTCTCGTCGGCAAGAGTGGTCTACTTATGATTGCACAAACTGGCACAAACTAAATGCATGTGATTGATGCAAGTCTAGACTATGTCGACGATGACGATGGTGATGACGAAGTCGACCTAAGGGCTAAAATCTGCAATCTTTCTACTGCTATCCAAAAACGCTATGGGCTGAAATCTACGACTAGTCCAAAAACGCTGATTTGGGGGCTGTCTTCTGTGGTTCTTTGACACTGAAAATCTGCAGGTTTAGGGCTGAAAACTGAGGTTCTTAAGGTTGAAAGCTGCTACTTCTTTATGGCTGGATCTGCTGGTCTTCTTTGCTTGGAATCACCAAGGTTGAACTTGCAAAGGCTGGGATCTGCAAGCGCTAGGTTATTCAAAACGCTAGGGCTGATGTTCTGCAAAAACGCTAGGCTGAGGTTTCTCAAAAACGCTAGGTTGGGGTTCCTCAAAAACGCTAGCTATTTGGGTCTGCTGGCGATGATGTTGATGCAGAAACGCTATGCAATGGGAGGTATGGCGATGATTTGCTAGTGCAAAAACGGCAGACAAGGCTAATAAAGAAACGCTAGGATGGGGGACACCTGCTGCTTGGAGGGAATCCACCAAGTCTTGGTCTTGCGGAGAAGTTGCCTGCTGAGCTTGGCTCCTGTTGCCTCTTCTGCCATTTAGTGCTAACTTTGGTTTCCTTACATATTTTCTTACCCAAATTGCCCTACCTACTTTTATTGGAAAGTCACTTAAATTAATAAGTGAAAAATGCCAAAAATAGGTAAAGTAGGCTAAATGCACTAGAAAATTCCCTTGATGGAATCTGATGGATTCTGATGGGAATATTGATGATCATGTTGTGTGCAACCAGAGGATATGCATCTACACTAAGTGACTGGGCATGCACGGTCTACGAATAGACTCACAAAAGTGCCAGATCACTTCTAATCTAGACTGACTGGACTGACTGAACCCTGATCATGTTGTAGCTTGTCCACAGACACATAGGGTTGGATGTGTCACGTGACATCCCTTTTCAAAGTGAGGTATTGGTACCGAACTGTATGGCGTCGAGGGAGATCGCCAATAGCATCCCGAATCCTGGAAGGGACTCTTCGCCGGCCCACTCTGATGTGTGGGTCGTGCGGTACTTGAACTTCATAAGGACTGCAATGTCTTCTTCTTTGGACCGCGCCGAAAGCGACACAAAGTCTTCTCTGGCTCCTTCGATGCTTCAACTTCGTCTAGACTCATGCTTCTTTCTTCTTCAAGAATCTCCATGGCTGAAAATTCCTGAAACCATTTCTAACACAAAACCATGAACATACTTATTCCATGTAAAGTGAGTGGAAAAAATCTTGTCTTCCTCAAAGACTGTGCATGCAATGTAGATGAACAAAGAGACGGAGTGCCAAACCGTTCACCACACACACGCAAACAATGAGATCGAATCTTTCTCTTCTGATCTAAAGCAATCAACTGTGGCATTTCACAACGAAAATGCCCATGCTTGGTGCTCATACTTTCATGTGCTCGTTCTACGAATGTGTCATGCCAAGGAAGAGACAGGGAATGTGACTTCCTTGAATGCATACTTTTCAACTTTTCATGAAAAATTCGCATACATTCGTGCTCATGCATGAGTGAAACATGCTCAACGTATAATATGTCATGCCTAGTAAAAGGGATCACATAAAGATGTTGACTAAAATACAGAAAACGATCACGAATGAAACATTCGAACAATGCGTGCGTATCAATCATGCGAACACATAATACTTCCTGTGAGAGTTCTTTGGACCAAGGCTCGAGAGCCAAGATCGGTTCTTCCTGAGGGTTCTTTGGACCTATGCTCGAGAGCCAAGATTGGGTCTTCGTGATTCATCGAATCTGCAATGAGGTTAGCTTCGCTAGAAAAAGCATCCACTAACTCATCCTCCTTGTGAACAATCACATCATCTTCATGCAACTCATCATGCTTGTGAGAAATCACATCTTGATCATGTAAATCATCATGCTTGTCAGTGTCATTCAAATCATCATGCTCATCATTATCATTTAAATCATCATCATGCTTCTCATAATCATGCAAATCCTGTGTGTCATGCTTGGGAGAAGAAGAGACTGAGAGTCTCCTTCTCCTGAATCCGTTCAATCTTGTCTTGCATATTAGCAATGAGAGATGGAGAATGAACAATGTCCTCTCCACGAATGACAATAGGAGAATCACTTTTGGCATTGAGAGTAAAAGTGTTAGCCTCCCAATCAATGAGAGGGTTAACATCACGAAACCATCAAATGCCCAAAATCATATCACATCCTGAGAGAAAAGACACAACAAATCTTCTAGTGAAGGCAGCTTGTTGAATTGCAAACAACACACCAAGGCACTCCTCCGTGATGAAAGCGTCCATACCGGGAACAAAGCCAGAGACCTCGAGAGGAGATCTCTGACTAACTTCTAGGCGGGCTCTCTCAACAAGAGGGACTGATCACATCATGCATACTACCTGGGTCAAACAATATGACAAAACGCTGCCCCGATACCTGACCATAACATTTAATGAGAGAATCATCAATGGGAGGGTCAAGAGAAACTTGGGGCACACTCGTGTTATCATTAATTGCATTGACAGAGGAAGTGGGTTCTGTGGGTTCTTTAGATTCATTCAATTCAAGCTTGGGACATGTTCTTTTTATGTGACCCTTAATGTGACAATGAAAACAACGACCTTCCTTAAAATAAGTGCTTTGCTCTTCTGACGTGATGTATCCTCCTACAATTCCTTGTGCTACCTTTTCATCTGGAGTAAGCTTAGGTTTAGCAATTGTGTTAGCCTTACCCTTAGATTCATTGGAAGAATTCTTTTCTGAGAGACTGTTGGAAGATAGGTTAGAAGAGTCACCATTCTTACCGTTTTGAGGATTCTGAGAAGTTTGCGAGGTACTTGTGGAAGTCTTTTTCTCCTTAGGCTTTCCCTTGTTGTGCTTCATCTCCTGCGCGAGAGCAATCGCTACCGCCTTGTTGAGATCGATTGGATCGAGCACCTCGATATCGTACTTGATATACTCGTCCAATCCATAAAGGAATGCTTCTTTGCGTTCATCATCCGACTTGCATAATTGGGTACCTAGCTGCAAAACACGATTAGAAAAAGACATAACCGGCATACCATTTTGCTTGAGAGCGCGCCAATCGTGCGAGGTACTGAGGTGGCATAAACCGCGCCTTGAGCTTGTCTTGGAAATCAGTCCAATTGAAGGAAAGGGCCGTGAATTCGTCGGCTTCCTCTAGGTGCGCGACTAACTGTGCCTCTTGCCATGCGTGGTATCAATTGATGGCATCACCGACAAGGTACATGGCTGCCGTCAAAACTTTGCTATTTCCTTTCTTCTTAGTTGTCGCAAAATAAGTATTAAATTGATGCAACCAAGAACGAATAGCCGTGGCATCCATCTTACCATCATACTTACTGAAAGTCAACTTCTTTGTGACTGGATGGTTGAAGTCCGCATCGTAGCTTGCGCCACTTGAGGAACTCCCACGATCTTTGGCTGGTTCGGACTTCGAGGCAACTACTTGTCGAACCAATTCTTGAGTGCGTAGTTCTCTTTGAGCCTCATGCTCGATATCCAAGGCCACTCTTTGAGCTTCACGCTTGGCCTTTCTTTCTGCTTTTCTTTCGTTTCATTCATCGCCCTCGCGTCCTAAAGCAATGCGATTTGCTTCTTGTTATGCCAACGCAATTCGATTCGCTTCTTGTTATTGGGCCATCATGTTCATGCGAGTCTCTTCTTGTCTGGCCATCATATCCATCATCTGCTTGACCATTGCCTCCATAGGGTTTGGTACACTTTGTGGCGTAGATGGTGAAGGGGGAGGGTCGAAAAATTCTCTTGGTGGGGAAAAT
The DNA here is from genome assembly GCF_014529385.1 of Adiantum capillus-veneris. NCBI lineage: Eukaryota > Viridiplantae > Streptophyta > Polypodiopsida > Polypodiales > Pteridaceae > Adiantum > Adiantum capillus-veneris. The sequence goes on from NC_140933.1 coordinate 120,272,643, forward strand.
TTTTCGTCGCCTCTCTCAGGCTCATCACCTGTATGCGAAGTATCCATTCCGCTTCGGGTGACGACCGTGCACTATGATCTTTGGTTCTTAAGTTCACGAGGGACTTGGGTTCTTGAGGGTCTTGGGTTCTTGGGTGCTTGAGTTCTTGAGGTTCTTGCGGGTCTTGAGGTTCTTCTTTCGCTTGCAATCTGTGTTTGAGAAGGATCTTCTCTTCACCCGAGTTCTACTCCTTTCCGCAGGCCCACCCCTTGGCGGCCTTGCACTCACACCAAGGTTGCTTTTTCCTACCTCGCGTCGATTGGCCAGCCGCTAACTACACGGTCCGCTCTCAATGAGTGAAAAGAGACACAAGGAGAGGTTGGACAAGCCCTTCTTTCCTGGGATTTCTATCACTCTTCGAAAACACGATTAGGAATGGACACGCCCAAGCGAACTTGGATTCGTGCGACCGCAACAAGCAAAAAAAATCTTGTGGTTCTTGTGGTTCTTTCCTTGAGTGATACAGAATGCTGTCAAAGCTCTAATACCAATGTTAGATGCAGCCGAATGAATGTTTGCGCTTTGCTCAAGATGAGTGCTCCGAACTTTGCTCAAGGTTCCTTTTGTTCTTATGGAAGGTAGAGCCTTCCGTTCTTAATAAGAGAGTGTTATGATCACAAACAAAGTAAATGGACACTGTGCGTGCAAGTGTATGAGGCTGAGAGATAGAGAGAGAAGAGAGATACGACACCCGAGACGTTGTAAAACCCTCCTCCGAAGGCCCCACTCTCGTCGGCGAGAGTGGTCTACTTATGATTGCACAAACTGGTACAAACTAAATGCATGTGATTGATGCAAGTATAGGCTATGTCGGCGATGACGACGGTGATGACGAAGTCGACCTGAGGGCTAAAATCTGCAATCTTTCTACTGCTGTCCAAAAACGTTATGGGCTGAAATTTGTGACTAGTCCAAAAACGTTGATTTGGGGGCTGTTTTCAGTGGTTCTTTGACACTGAAAATCTGCACGTTTAGGGCTGAAATCTGAAGTTCTTAAGGCTAAAAATTGATGGTCTTTCCGGGTTGAATCTGCTACTTCTTTATGGTTGGATCTGCTGGTCTTCTTTGCTTGGAATCGCCAAGGCTGAACTTGCAAAGGTTGGGATCTGCAAGCGCTAGGTCATTCAAAACGCTAGGGCTGATGTTCTGCAAAAACGCTAGGCTGAGGTTTCTCAAAAACGCTAGGCTGGGGTTTCTCAAAAACGCTAGCTGCTTGGGTCCGCTGGCGATGATGTTGATGCAGGAACGCTATGCAGTGGGAGGTATGGCGATGATTTGCTGGTGCAAAAACACCACACAAGGTTGATGAAGAAACGCTAGGATGGGGGGCATCTGCTGCTTGGAGGGAATCCACCAAGTCTTGGTCTTGCTGAGAAGTTGCCTTCTGAGCTTGGCTCCTGTTGCCTCTTCTGCCATTTAGTGCTAACTTTGATTTGCTTATATATTTTCTTACCCAAATTGCCCTACCTACTTTTATTGGAAAGTCACTTAAATTAATAAGTGAAAAATGCCAAAAATAGGTAAAATAGGCTAAATGCACTGAAAAATTCCCCTCATGTAACTGATGGATTCTGATGGCAATACTGATGATCATGTTGTGTGCAACCAAAGGATATGCATCTACACTAAGTGATTGGGCATGCACGGTCTACGAATAGACTCACAAAAGTGCCAGATCACTTCTAATCTAGACTGATTGAACCGACTGAACCCTGATCATGATGTAGCTTGTCCACGAACACATAGGACTGGATGTGTGACGTGACAGTTCCACACGGAATCCAACATATCGAATCCTACTAGGAGGTTTGATCTGTACTTATTTTGTACTTCCATATGTGTCTGAGTCCAACATACAATTGATGTATCGAAAAACTATAAAATATACATATATGTGGGTGGATGTGCGTGCATGAATATGTAAGAGAGTGTGTGTTTGTCCGATGTCGATCTGTGTGTGTGTGTGAGATACAACGAAACACCAGTTATACATTTGTCAAAATCCATTTTAATGACGGCTACTAATCATCCCCAACCAAGCCATAAGATTTATCTACCTATCTATGGTAAGAAAAGAGTGTGTGTTTAGACACAAACAGAAACAAGATCTTTAGAAACACATAATTTTGTCAAAAGAGGAACTTTAATTTCACCACAAGTCATCTTAATGAGCTTGTCAAAAATATCCTCTTGACACTTGGAGGTTAGTGTAAAGAAAACCTGAAACCTACCATATTAGAAACAGATAAATGATATGTAGTTACAAGAAAGTACCTCGCCTCTAATTGCACATCGGCTGAATTTGATGTGGCGTGGACGCCATACATGGTGAGAATTGGATGCAGCCAAGCCAAGGTTATCATAAGATAAATTTCTGAGAGAAGGATCCAGAGCCACTCTTCTGAGGGAAGATTTAAGAGCTACCTTCACAATGTGGCCAGCCTTGTCGCCATCACTATCAGGTGGTGATGGGGACTCGTACTCCTGTACATATGGTGAGACATAATCCTGGGTGGATGGAGGAACACACTCTTGGGCAGATTCTGTAGCAAGCTGCTTTGCTGCCTCATCTGCGAGCAAGTGTTCTTGCGAAGACCCTCCTGGGTAGCTGGAGATGGAGGGTCTGCTTGCCTTATGCTTGGAGTCCTGGCTAAAGAACAGATCAAACCAACTGCAGCAACCCATTCTCTACATGATAAAATGCGGAAAAGACGACTGCCGCCCCATGGTCAGGTAGTCTCCATCGCCACACGGACCTCTAGATCTAGGCACGTGCACAGCAACGCCTCCCACGAGGGAACTCTTAAGCGACTGTTTGAATGCACTCTGAAATTGGTGTAGAGAAGGGCGGGCGACGAGCTTCTGATTCGTTACACACTACTCCCTCGTTGTACACTTACAGGTCTCGCCCTCTGTCTCTCTCTCTCTCTCTCTCTCTCTCTCTCTCACATTAGGCCCAAAATTCAAACAAAGGTTAAGAGGCTTGTTTTCTATTTTGGTTAAAATCATGAAAAAACATTGCTTGTTTTAATACAACTAGTAAAACTGCGCCACCTTTGGCGGCAGGATGGCCCCTCTTACCCTCAAACCCATCGCTTTCAATAAATTTCATAAAAGCAGATCAAAAAAAGTTCTCTCTCTCTCTCTCTCTCTCTCTCTCTCTCTCTCTCTCTCTCTCTCTCTCTCTCTAGGCTTAGAGTAATCCCACCTCGATAACTTTTAAGTCACCTTTCTTATAAAGTTAAAGGTGAAAAAGCATACATATATAGTGATACATACATTTATCTCTCTTTTGACTCTATTTTCATCTTTACTGTAGTCCAAGAAAGGGCTAAGGAGGAGGGATGAACTGAATCTTGTAAAGTTGTAAGCAGGGAGCATCTTATAGCAAAACCTTTTGATTTGATAGCAGAGGTGAAGGATAAGAAATTTACATCCATATGAACAACACATGGCTTGAGGTGTGAGCCTTATCTTCGCCTCATCTTTGAGTGATCGCCTTATCCACATGATTGAGATACGACAAAGCAACCGGTTTGCAGGACCTTGCAGAGGCAACTATGGAATGGAGCTACAGGATTAGAGGCTATTGGAGGGGTTGAGTTCAAAGGTAGGCATTCGACTATGGGGGGCAAAACTACAAAGTGCAAGAGGTGCTTATATAGCATGGGGATAGGGCGAGGATAACCTTTGTTTACACGTAAGCATACCACCTACATGTGGCTAGTAGAGTGGAGGACACCGCGAGGATCAATGGCTAGAAATATTATGAATTCATAGATATTAACCCTTGCCTTTGTTGGAGAAGAATGGCTTCACCCCGCCCCGCCCTGTGCCTCGATAATAAGAGCTGGTAGCTATACACTTTTAAATTTCTTTGGACTATAGCCTTTCAAGACACAACTTGCGACACTTGGCAAGCCACATTTTTCCATTATACAACAGTATAGAAGTATATATAACGTCATGTGCCTTTGAGATGTAAGCATAACGCCTCTCTCTCTCTCTCTCTCTCTCTCTCTCTCTCTCTCTCTCTCTCTCTCTCTCTCTCTCTCTCTCTCTCAAACTGCCCCGAATTATGTTCGGGAAAAATCATTTGTCCAAACATACAAAATTCCTTTCCTTGAATTTTTCGAGAGGACATTTTAGGAATTAGGTTTTTTTTGGGATTTTTACACTATTTCTTCTCTATTTTGGGGTGGAATTTCTCCTTTTCACCTTGCCCTCAACCGGCATTTTTGAAATTGAAAACTCCAACCCGTCACCACCATTCTTGAGGTGACATGCTCTCTCTCTCTCTCTCTCTCTCTCTCTCTCTCTCTCTCTCTCTCTCTCTCTCTCTCTCTCCAAATATCTTTTTTCCAAACATGCAAAATTTCTTTCCTTGAATTTTCCAAGAGGAAATTTTAGGAAATTAGGTTAGTATTTCTCCTTTCCCCCTTGCCCTCAACCGGCATTTTTGAAATTGAAAATGACACGATATTAAGCCGAGACAAAATTTAGGAAATTAGGTTCATTTTTCTCCTTTCCCACCGGCATTTTTGAAATTGAAACCGACATGATATCAGGCTGAGACAAATTTTAGGAAATTAGGTTTATTTTTCTCCTTTTCCCCTTGCCCTCAACTGCATTTTTGAAATTGAAAACAACACGATATTTTCTAAGATGAAATTTTAGAAAATTAGATTAATTTTTCTCCTTTTCCCCTTGCCCTCAACCGGCATTTTTTGAATTGAAATCGGCACAATATTAAGCTCAGACACATTTTTCCCATGGTCACGACTCTCTCTCTCTCTCTCTCTCTCTCTCTCTCTCTCTCTCTCTCTCTCTCTCTCTCTCTCTCTCTCTCTCTCTCTCTCTCTCTCTCTCCCATACACAAATGCAGACAGAGTCCACAACAGTGTTCGGGAAAGTAAAAAAGGGGTGGTCATTTGGTCAATGTGTACAACGTGCTGCAGGACTTGCAGACGCATAGCCTCTCTCTCTCTCTCTCTCTCTCTCTCTCTCTCTCTCTCTCTCTCTCTCTCTCTCTCTCTCTCTCTCTCTCTCTCTCTCTCTCTCTCTCTCTCTCTCTCTCTCTCTCTCTGTGGGTGACCCAAGAGAGGAAGTGTGCCAGCAGTCGAGAAAATTCATTTTTCCAAACATACAAACTTCCTTTCCTTGATTTTGTCAAGAGGAAATATTTAAAAATTAGTTATCTCTTCGGGTTTTTACACTATTTTTCCTCATTTTTGAAATTGAAACCAGCATGATATTAAGCTGAGACACATTTTTTAGAACATTGCAATATTGCAACTGATTTTTTGAAGAGGAAATATTTAAAAATTAGGTTATCTTTTCAAGTTTTTACACTATTTTTCTCAATTTCTGGGCAAAATTTCTCCCTTTCCTCTTGCCCTCAACTGGCATTTTTGAAATTGAAACCAACACAATATTAAGTTGAGACCCATTTTTTACGAACACTGCAATATTTCTTTGATTTTGTCAAGAGGAAATTTTTAAAAATTAGGTTATCTTTTGAGTTTTTTAACACTATTTTTCTTGATTTCTGGGCGGGATTTCTCCCTTTCCTCTTGCCCTCAACCGGCATTTTTGAAATTGAGACCAGCACGATATTAAGCTGAGACACATTTTCGACATACACTGCAATATTTCCTTGATTTTGTCAAGAGGAAATGTTTAAAAATTAGGTTATCTTTTCGGGTGGAATTTCTCCCTTTACTCTTGCCCTCAATCGGCATTTTTGAAATTGAAACCGGCACGATATTAAGTTGAGACACATTTTTTACGAACATTGCACGATGCTAGACATCTCTCTCTCTCTCTCTCTCTCTCTCTCTCTCTCTCTCTCTCTCTCTCTCTCTCTCTCTCTCTCTCTCTCTCTCTCTCTCTCTCTCTCTCTCTCTCTCTCTCTCTCTCTCTCTCTCTCTGAAAGCGTGTGTGTGTGTGTGTGTGTGTGTGCATGTGTCACATTAACATTGCACGGTGCCAGACAATCTCTCTCTAACAAGTTTTCTACGACGTTAAAACTCTCTTCTTCTTCTTCTCCTTCTCTCTCTCTCTCTCTCTCTCTCTCTCTCTCTCTCTCTCTCTCTCTCTCTCTCTCTCTCTCTCTCTCTCCCCAAACCCTAGCGCGTCGTCTTCTCCAGCACCCAAGCTTCCCCCTGGGCGAGGGGCTGCCCTTGGGGGGCGTTAATCTACAACCCTGCCCCTCCCTACACAGCTCTACTCGTCGTTTCCCTCCTCAACCAGCAGCGCGTCAGACCGTCAGACCCTGTCAGAGCTCGCGTCAGACCGTCAGACCGTTTCCCTCCTCAACCAGCAGACCCTGTCAGAGCTCGCTCTGAGCCTTGCGCCGACTGCCTGCACTGTGGAGCCGACAGTTCGAATGCCTGCAATGTGGAGCCGTCAAATGCCTATAGAGTGGAGCCGATTCCCACAATAGGTCTGCTCCGCTCTCTGCTCAACTGAGGAGTGTCGATCCCCACTGCCTGCTCAGTTCTACATCGTGGAGCCGATTCCCACTGCTCGTCAACTCTGCAACGTGAAGCCGGTTCCCATTGCTCGCTCAGTTCTGCAGTGAGGAGTCGATTCCTGCTCAATATTTCCCGCCTGGCTCCACACTGGTGCTGATTCCCACCTGCCCGACAGAGCCACTGTTCTTGTCGGACAGTTTCGGTGTCGACCTGAAGTTTCACTCCATTGCCCATTCCAGTAGTGGAACAATACGAGTGCACATCAATGGCCACTCGCGCCTCGTCTCGGGGGAAGCTAACATTTGCCGGGGTTGTAGCAACGCCCCCAAAAATAGATAGCATCGCCCGTCTTCAAAATGAAGTCGAAAGACTTCGCCAGGAAAATGAAGAGTTGAAGCAAAGACTCGTTCTCATCGAGTCTCGGCTCACCACAATAGAGAACTTCAAGAAAGAAGGGATGGAACATATGGAAATCAAGTTCAATGCAACAAAAGTGGAAGTAGAAACCACCCTCGCAAAGAAGGTCAAAACTGAAGTGCAAGATGTCATCTCCCGCAAAGTTGAAGATCGTGTAGTATCCACGCTACGCGAACAACAACGACAAGACGATATCGCCCTCAATGTTCGCATTGGCGGGCTCCCAAGCGATTGGAAAGGAGAGGGGGACCCCAAGTTTCACGAGGCCTTTACTCGCATCCGAACAACAACTCCCATGATACAATGGGATTCAACAACAATCACCACTCTTGCCCACGAGCATCGCACCAACCATGCAATTCTTACCTTCAAAACCAAAGCGGATCGAGTCAAGCTTCTTGAGCAATCCAGGCTTCTCAAGGACACAAAAATTTGGTTTGCTGAAGATCTCACACCCACCCAACTCAAGCAGAAAAAGGCCGAACTCTAAAAGATGCGCGAAGCGCGCATAGCAGGGAAATGGGCAGTTTATCGAGGAGGTAAAGCCATCATCCAGGAGTTCCGAACTCCCAAACCGGCTCCTTCCCCCTCACCTACCTCATCTTAGGTTTTGTTCAGTCCACCTCATCTTTTTTCTCCACCCGTAGATGGACCCTCAGTCCTTAAATGATATGTATCAGACGGAATCCCTTGTAATGTTTTGTTTTTGGTCCCATAGGTCATATATGACCTCCGTGGACGATAATTCAATCTATCTATCTCTCTCTCTCTCTCTCTCTCTCTCTCTCTCTCTCTCTCTCTCTCTCTCTCTCTCTCTCTCTCTCTCTCTCTCTCTCTCTCTCTCTCTCTCTCTCTCTCTCTCTCTCGCGCGTGCGTGCGCGCGCGCGCGTGTGTGTGTGTGTCACATTAACATTGCACGGTGCTAGACAATCTCTCTCTGACAAGTTTTCTACGACGTTAAAACTCTCTTCTTCTTCTTCTTCTTCTCTCTCTCTCTCTCTCTCTCTCTCTCCAACCCAGAGAGGAAGTGTGCCAGCATTCTTCGAGAAAATTCATTTTTCCAAACATACAAACTTCCTTTCCTTGATTGTCTCAAAAGGAAATATTATAAATTAGGTTATCTTTTCGTGTTTTAACACTATTTTTCTCGATTTCGGGGCGGAATTTTCCCTTTCCTTATTTTTGAAATTGAAACCGGCACGAGATTAAGCTGAGACACATTTTTTACGAACACTGCAATATGTCCTTGATTTTGTCAAGAGAAAATATTTGAAACTTAGGTTATCTTTTTGGGTTTTTACACTATTTTTCTCGATTTTTGGGCCAAATTTCTCCCTTTCCTCTTGCCCTTAACCGGCATTTTTGAAATTGAAACCGACACGATATTAAGCTCAGACACATTTTTTACAAACACTGCAATATTACCTTGATTTTTTCAAGAGGAATATTAAAAAATTAGGTTATCTTTTCGTGTTTTTACACTATTTTTCTCGATTTCTGGGCGGAATTTCTTCGTTTCCTCTTGCCCTCAACATGCATTTTTGAAATTGAAACCAACACGATATTATACTGAGACACATTTTCGACGTACAAGAGGAAATATTTAAAAATTAGGTTATTGCTGGCATTTTTGAAATTGAAACCGACACGATATTAAGGAGACACATTTTTTACTAACAATGCACGGTGCCAGACAATCTATCTCTCTCTCTCTCTCTCTCTCTCTCTCTCTCTCTCTCTCTCTCTCTCTCTCTCTCTCCCCCCCCCCAAGAGGCAAGGATGAGGAGGGGTTTGGGGGGAATGCGAGGTGGAGCGCGCCTACAGCATTTGATTCAACGCCCGGAGTTAGGCCCAGGACCGTCCCTTCATGCAGTCTCTCTCTCAAACTCTCTCTCTTCGTGCATTCTCTGTCCGCTGCCGGGCACCAAGGCACACCAGCCGGAATGAACTGCTATTGACACGTGTTGGGGGGGAGGGCCAAAATCCCTTCCCCCATTATACTAGTATAGATTAGAAAAAGCCATGTCATGTCATGATTAAACTTGATGAGTGAAGTGGATGGCTACCATATTTCAACCACTTCCATTTCACTGAGCAAAAAAATAGGGCAGGTAGGTTGATTAGATGTGGAGGAAATTGAAGGCATATGGGTGTGGAGGTGGTATTATCCAAGTATCTTAGGGTTCTTGATAGCCTTATCATTTTGAATGGATTACTCCTATTCTTCCCTAGTGAGGATAGGGCCTGTGCGCTTTGAGAATTCCCTCTTGCTATGCATCGTCCTCCATCTCTAGGGATTCATGTGTGCTTGTTGCAAAGCATGGTGGGTTCTTAGTTAGTGCTCTTTGTTGATTTAGAAGTCTTTGTGAAGGGTGGGCCTTGTTGCATCATCACCTAACGCTTCCTAAGTCTGCAGATTGTGCACCGTTGATGGATGAGAGGAGGCCTGCAATAGTTTTTGCAATGCTCATATTAGGATTGGTGGAAGTTCCCCTTTTTGTTGTTTGTACTACTATGGGCTTCGTGATGTACATTTAAGGCTCGTCTTAAATAAGTGCAAAGTGGCTTGATTTTTGAGTTTTTGTTTTTTAATTTTGAGCAAGGCAATGTCCTGTGATGTTTGTTAACTGCAATGATTGGTGTGTGAAAGAAATGATGCTCGAATTTTTGCAACAATTTGAGATTCCCCCTCCATCACATCAAGATCCCATTCTCTATTCTCTAATTTGTCTCTCACATCATACCATTCTCTCTATCTCTTCTTTAAAAGATTACTTGTCTATCTAGGATGTCAATGCTTCCCTTCTCTCTAGACTTGTCTCCTCTCTCTCTCTCTCTCTCTCTCTCTCTCTCTCTCTCTCTCTCTCCCCCCCCCCCCCCCCCCCCCTAGCACTCCACGTTATTATGACTACTGGTATTTATTTTAAAGATTTGTATTGAAGAATTCCACTTATGAAGATTTATTGTTTGAGAATGTTTGCACTCATAGATGTTTGCTCTCTTCAATGCCCATACGCCTTCATATCCTCATAGCTCTCAACACTTCCACCTTTAAATTCCTCTTTCTCTTTTCAATCTTCCACTACTTCCTTCCCTACATTCAATCATTAATATTTTTGCATTATCCAACAAAAAGTAGCTTTTGTAGTCAGCTCATCCTTGCAATCGCCCATTAATATTGCTGCTAGTTTTTGTAGTCCAAACCTTACACTCGCTCATCAATTTTGTTGTTGTACCCATCAAAAAACAACACTGTATACTTTTTCAAGTTTGGCCAAGAAGTTCAATTTCAAGTTTGTTCGTGGAATTGCATATGGATTCTAAAATGGCTCGTTTGAATCCTTTGCTTGTCTCTCTTGAATGTGTATCATACTACAAATGTATTTCTTAAACTTGTAATGGTAATGGCCTATGAACTTTGAGAATAGAGGAATTAAGAGAATTATAGTGAGCATTTTTATGAGACTACTTTGAGAACATAGAGGGTGAACTTATTTAACAGTAGCAACACAACCATTATACTTAATTAACGTGGCATGAACAATACTTTTGCAAGAGAGAGAATTAGATAACATGACAACAGTTGAGGACCGGATTTATATGGGGCTGGTCCCCCCTCCAATAGGCTTTTGTAGTATAGATTCTCCCATCAAGAGAGACTTGATACAATACAATCTTTGTGTTCCTTGTGACCTAGGTGATGCAACGAAGATGGAAAGCTTCATGCATCACGAGCATAACATAAACTTTGTAAAAGCATTAACCATCCCGACCTCAGTCCCAAGGCCTCAAACACCTTCAAAGGTGGAGAGAGCTAGAAGGGAATGAGGGTAGGGAAGAGGAAGAAGAAGTAACATACGAGAAAGAGATAGTTCCTCACTTATCATCACTCTTCTTGCATAGCATAGCATAATAGCATAATAATGATGAAGAAGATGGAAAGCTGAAGCATTGAAGCATGGCTCTTGGTTGGATTTGCATTCCATAGTCAAGAGTGTTGGTGTAGGTTCTCAACTTCTCAACAAGCTTGGTGAAGGAGATGGAGCTCTTGCACTTTGCACTTCACACAATGAGAGTGTGTGTGTGGGGGGGGGGGGGGGGGGAGTATACCCCCCAAGCTAGCCTCATCCTTGTTTTGGTCGACCACCTCTTCTAGCTGATGATGGAAGGTCATTGGACCCCTTCAAGCCTAGCCAATCACATGGAGAGTGCATATCAAGCAAGCATGCTAGACTTGGGACAAGTGTCCTCCTTTCCCCTTTGAGAGAGAGGACTTGGAAAATTCTTTAGACAATTAGTTAAATAACTAAATGCTCATTGGATCACTCTTTAGCCTAGCCAATAGGATTCAGGCACCCCATGTGGCTAAGCATAGGGAGAGCTTGACATGTGTCCTTGTGCCCCTTGAGGAAGGGGTGTCCTTTGGGTGAGTAGGGGATTGGTCAAATCATTCCCCTAGCTTTGGGGCTCGCCTCCTCCTTTGTAGGGCACTTTTTGACTCAAGCTCCTCAAGCACCTTACCCCCCCAAGCATGGGAAGCTTCTTAAGCATCTTAGTCATCAAGTGCAAGCTTAGCAAGAGTATGGGCTCTCACTCACTCATTCCCCTAGCTTCAAGGGCTTGCCCCCTCCTTGTAGGAATTGATTTGACTTTTCAAGCTCATGCTTAGCTTAAGCATGCACCTTAGTTATCAAGCATCACATGCATTTCAATCATTAACCTTGGCCCCGTGTTGAGATAGATCCATAAGCACATGTCGATATTCTAACCCTTGTTCCCGTTTATTCTCCCACATTAAATGATCAGTTTAATATGAGAAAATCGTTTTGGTTGGTTAGATATTAGATTTATGACATTACATTTGCTTACTCTAAGGTAGCATTGTAAGCATTGACAAGGTTCATACTATCCTTAAGTTGTATTCCTTGCATCCATCTAGTATCTTCAAAAGGATAATTTTTGAACTTAATAAGATATTGTCTGATAATCTTACCATGTCATAGCATCTTGTCTTCATGCTGAAGGATAGCTTCGAGTTGTAGCACCTCTTCTTGGTCTTCAATTTCTGGGGGGCCTTCAATCATTGGTTCTGTTGGTGGCTCTCCTTTGTAGGGTTTAAGTAGGCTTACATAAAAAGCATTGTCTATGAGCCAATGGTTGGGTAGCTTGAGTTGATAAGCCATGTCATTGATTGGCTTCAAAATTTGAAAAGGCCCATAGTATCTTTTTGCTAGTTTAGCATAATACTTTTGATGGCCCATAGGATTTTTGCCCGTCGTTTGCCTCAATCGAGCCTTGGGAAATTTAAGTAAGACCCAAGTATTGTGTATGAGCCAATGGTTGGGCAGCTTGAGTTGATAAGCCACGTCATTGATTGGCTTCAAAATTTGAAAAGGTCCATAGTATCTTTTTGCTAGTTTAGCATAATACTTTTGATGGCCCATAGGATTTTTGCCCGTCGTTTGCCTCAATCGAGCCTTGGGAAATTTAAGTAAGACCCAATCATTTTCTTTGAACATTAAGGACCTTCTGTGCTTGTCAGCAACAACTTTTTGCCTTTGTTGAGAGATGGATATAGCCTCCTGAATCTTTTAGAAAGATTCTTGTATGTGACGGTCATACTCATCAGCAACGAAGATCTTTCTATGTACTTTAAATAGCAAGGTACTTTTAGGTCTTCCTTCTATGATCTCAAAAGGTGCCTTTCCCTTTGTAGTAGAATGGACAATATTATTGTACGCATACTCTACAAGGGGTAAGTATTTTTCCCATTATGAAAGTTGATCTACTTCTATAACATAATTCTTTAGTAGATTGACGATTGTAAGATTGGCTATCTCACTTTGGCCATCCGTTTGTGGGTGATAGGACGAAAAGAAATTCAATCTTGTACCTAGATTTTCAAAGAGACCTTTTCAAAAATTACTGGTCATTCTAGGATCTCTATCTGACACAATGGATCTTGGCAATCCATGGTGTTTGAAAATCTGAGATATAAAGAGGGTTGTATTGTAAAATGTCTCTCTTGATGGGGTAACCTATAATACAAAACCTTTTGGAGGGATGACCGGCTCCATGTAAATCCGGTCCTCAACTGTTGTCAATAGTTTAATCTCTCTCTTTTGAAGTATTGTTCATGCTATCTAACTAGGTGTTATACTTTTTGTTGCTCTCTCCACCCAAGCACTCTTGTTATGCTCATTAGAAATCTATTCTAATGAAATGCTCACTATGTTCATGCTATTTTCCGCTACACACAAGTTACTAGGCCATTAAATGTTACAGCTCTCATGAAGCACATAGCAGCGAAAGTTCAAACAATGAAGAGAAGAGAGCTAGAAGAGAAGAGATGAAGAAAAAAACAGTGGCTGCACACCAAGAGGAACCTCAGCAGAAGAAGACGAGGTTTGAAAGAGAAAAACAAACTTACGAAAGAAGCCGCCAAGCTGCAGGTGAGGACCCGACAAGGTGGGTTCCAAGAGATATAAGAGGACCCCGAACCAAGAATCCTGTCAGGAAAGAACCAGAAGATCCCAAGGATTCTCTTGAACACATGTACGAGGAAACAGAAGTCTTGAAGCTAAAAGAAGCTCAAGAAGCTAAAAGAAAAGCAAAGGCAGATGTGGTGGAGCAGCAGAGACAAGCTGAAGCGGCCCAACAAAGTAAACCCCAGCACGAACAGGGTGAGATGTCTCCTAGACCATCATCACCATATACGAAACATGAAGACCAACCTATGCCAAGCCCTCCCCCTTCACCAACAGTTAGACCCACTAAGGGCAAGCAAGCCAAAGAAAAGGAGTCTGAACCGCAGCAAGGAGCAGGTTTTGAACAACCGACAACAGCCACTTTTGAGCAAACCAAAGCAACAGAGGTAGGGGCCACCCTGTCTACAACCACCCAGCAGGAAACCACAGAGGCAACCACAAGGCCTCAAGTAACTCAAGTAACTCGAGCAACTCAAGCAACAGAGGCAACCGCACAACCTCAAGGAGAGGTACAAACCCCGATGCAACTACATGCAACCACACACAGAGACTGTTGAAACATCTCAGCAGCCTATAGAGCCTGAAGAGTGGCAGACAAATGACAAAGTCATCCTGCAAGTTAATGAATATGCAAAGCAGATGCAAGTAATGATTGAGAAATTGCGAACAGCAGCACTTAGCCGCAGTGCTAAGACAAATCTAGCTGGAGATGGTTATCAATGCTCTACAAGGAGGATTAGATGACATAATGAATGTCATCTCAAATTTGCAAAGACAAATTCAGGAGCTGAGAGCTGAAGCTAAACAACACCAGTTAGCAAAAGAGAAGCAACCGTAAAGGAAATGGCGGAACTAGGTGAACTTCTCACGAAGTTATCAGATGCCTGTAAGACAAAAGACCAACAATTGATGGAGGTAACCGATGAAATTTTAACTACAACTCTGTCAATACAAAAGATCCAAGTGCAGCTCAATGTAGCGAATGACTCTCTACAATATTTAGAGCAAAGGATCAATGATCAGGCAGCCTTCTTGAGGCAGATAAGGGAAACTCCTGCAGTTGCCTCGATCAAAGGTACCGATGAAGTATATAAGGCATTGGAAAAGAAGAATAAAGATCTTGAACTCGATCTAAAGCTAGAGCAGTCACAAAGAAGAGACCTTGCATTGATGCGGGTACAAAGAGAAGAACAACTGCTCAAGGAGATAGATGAGCTAAAGAGAGTCAATCAGCTGCTGCGAGACGGACAACCAGAGACGCAAGAAGAAGCTGGTACCTCAGAGCAACCAAGCATTGAAATTCCCTTGGTCTCTTTCACTGAGATGGAAACACAGCCAACAGAAGGGCTAGGAGGAGAGGAATATTTCTAGGTACCGCTAACAGATGTTGAGCAAGTGCCAATGGTCCAACTTTCTAAAGCTAAAGAAGATGCACTCAAGGAGCATGTTGCTCAGGAGACAAATGAACAATGGAAAGCAGCGATGGATTGGGAGTTGAGAGTTCTCCATTTAGTCAACGTCACTCAACCCACTCCCAACCAAATCAATGCACAATGGCATCAACAATCATTGCCATATCCTTTGATCAAGGTAGATCTTTTACATGTCAAAGAAAGATTATACAAAGATATGCACGCAGAAGGTGCAGAGGAAGTCCACCCCAAGTGGAGAAAGTGCTGGCCGAACAACAATCCCAGATATTCGATTCTGTTCACAAGAGCACTTGCAGCCCTTCAGAAAGACCTGACCTTTTGTCGTGTCCTATGGGTAAGGACATGGCAAGCGCATGAAGCACTAACTAAGAAGTGCCCTACATGGCTCAACTATCCAACATTGCCAGCTCCACAGTAGGGAACATCGACAGAGGAATACATGGTGAAAACCCTAACGGGCACCATGACATTCTTCAAAAGTCTCCCTGATCTCTCATGTGCTATGCTCTACAAAATTTGCCAAATGCTTCGCACATGCATTAAAGCGTTTCACGAGCCAAATCAAGCAGGAGCATCGTGGATGTCATTCCTCAAGGGCAATAAGGGTCTTTGCTACGACCTCAGCGGTCAACCTTCCAAAGAAGTCCTTTATGGCTTCTACGCCCGATTCATGTTCTTGCCATCTAGCAATATGTTGGCGTTTGAGGAAGCGTTCTATACAGGGTTCTTCACTTGGCGAATGAAGATATTTGGGCTAGTGATCAGCAACCTAACCTCCAGATTTGTTGGCTACTCAGCCATCGAGCTCAAAAACAGGGTTACCATGTAGTTCTTGCAGGTTCCAGACAAAGAAAGAAAGATCATATATGAGAAGGCACTTCATGCACTTAAAGACCGCCTCGCCAGCCGTCAACCCGAAGATTACTTCAGCCCATGTGTCAAGGGACGACATAGGCGAGGAGGGGAGGAATGTTAGCAGCTTGCCAACTTGGATACCATTTTTCGGAGCTCTCATTGTAAAAACATTTATTATTTTGAGGAATCGGAGATATTGTACCTCCTATTTTCCATATAAATATTGTAATTGATGAGCTGGGGCTACAAGCTTCTAGATTGTATCAACCTGTCTTTAGTTAGAGCTCCTAGATTATTAGTTTTGACCACCAAAAACCTTGGCTAAGGTATAAAAGACAATTTTTGTAATTTTTTCATAAGTTTTGGATAATAGAAACACAGCATGAGCTAACGACGCTCACTTCTCTCCTTCTCGCGCTTCCTACTCCCTCCTCGATTGTCACATTGCAGTCGTGTCTGTTGCGTTGCAACTGCAGGTAAGAGCTCTACGCATTGACGTAAGCATTTCACAGTATTTCGTAGCTTTTGGCGTCGTCGACCCACCACCTAATCTCATCATAAGTAGGAATTTAAACTTCAAAAATCAAAAACTAAGTATAGGCGGGGTATTGGGGCATCATTGCTAAGCATTTAGATACATTCTCGGTCGAAAACGTCTAGGTCAAAAATCCACTGATGTTAATAATCGCGATTTTTGCACTTGACCTAAAGTGAGATTTGAGACCATAAGCATGTGTGCTTAGGTCATATAAACATGTCCTAGAAGTTTCGTTATGTTTGGATGTCATTTAATGCTGTAACAGATGTGATTTGTTTGCCAATGAGCGATTGGCTTTTGGTGATTTCAATCATTTGAGTGTAGCTTGAGTTAGATGCGAGTTGTTTGTTGTTTTCCAAGATATTGACAACCTCTTGTAGCCTCTATGCACTAGTCGAGTCAGCTTCGTCCCATGGATTGACAATTATATTCGTGGTTCTCGCTGTGTTTGCAATAAGATAGGAGTGAGGTTAGACACCCCTCCCACACCAATCCATGCATTTGTTGTTGTGTTCCTATGACAAGAGACTTCTAATTTCATAAACGAGAAAGCCCAAATTTTTTCCCTTGTAGTTGTTGTATTATCCGTTGATGTTTTTCTAGTTGTTGATGATGTTGCTCTAGTTGCTAAGAGTCTTTGCTATACTGAGGCATTGATACAACATTCAATTGTTGAAGCTCATGATGGCCAAGCTCTCTTTACTTCAAGCAGATATGGATGAAACATCATAAGCGTGAGATGCCATTTTCTTTGTTGGCGGCAGGGAGGGGGGGAGTCAAGCTCTCTTCCTTCAAGGAAAGGTGGATAAAGTTGCTTAAAGCATTTCAAATTTGAAGGTCATTAGGGAGCTTATCACTTAGTTGCTTTAATTGTGGCTTTGAGAGAGGCAATCGATGGGATTGAGATGCAAGAGAGGAGCTCGTCACCTTGCTTTCATGCCTTTGCACACTAGCACCTTTGTTTACCTACATTGTTGCTAATGTCAACTTTACCACTGGCTGGCATATACATTGTCATCGTTGCCTCTTGCCCCTTAGCAGTTTGGTGCCACTCACAAGGTTTGTCAGCTCCTTGTTGTGAGTTATCTTTATGTACTCACCCAAAGAGAGGACCCTATGTAGTACGTGCAACTTCTTCATATGTTGCTCGCATAAACGCGATAGTTTTGGATGGTTCAAAAGCAACAAATGGGAGCATTTTGGATGGTTGTAATAGATGTAATTGGAAGTCCTTAAACTAAAGCACAATCTTGGTGCATCAAGCCTATGCAAGGAACTCCAAAAAATTGAGGCACGCAAGGGCACTAGCTCAAAGTGGTGCCTTCAAGGAGATAGCAAGCACATATGGAGCCAAATGCTATCTATGGTTCAACTACCATTCAATTGCCTCCACATGAGCATGAGAAGCAAGATACAAGAGAAGTTCTCCAAAAGGGCTTCGAGCACACGGAGTTTATATGTTCTTTATCGAGGAAGGGGTTCATGTGTGATCATGGTGCATGGCACCTTTGTATAGCTGGCAAACTTCCATAATCAAAAGGAAGTTATTATGGCCATGTCACATATTGCAACATGCATGACTGCTAATGCAAAAGAGGTTGTGAAGAGAGTTCAAGGGGTATGGATTAAGGTTGTTTCCATGACCCGAAAAATAACAAGGAAATATCTTTTACCAATGAAAAGAAGCTCTTTGGATGATGATGGTAATACCTCTAGTATGAGTCAACACATAGTAGAAGGCTTTTTGAGATTAAGATCATAGAAGAGGATGAAAATAGCTCTTCTAGGAGACCACTACCGACACACCTAAGAGATGTAAAGCTAAGCATTTAATAACAATGAAGGAGAATGTGGTGGGTATGCTGGGTTGCATAATAAGGTTTGGGATAACCTAGCCTCAATATTAGGTGGGTGTCCCTTTTGATGGATGTTTGAGATTGCCATTTTTCCACCAATTTTTCTCACAAAGAGCATGATGATTGACATAGGGACAGATACAATGTGTATGCTAGTAGTGACATTGGTTGAAAGCTTTGAGTACCCCTCGTTTTGAAGGTTTGCACAAGGTTGGAATCCAATATCGAGTGTCCTAACAAAGTGTTAGCAGAGTTCATCATGCACAAAGCTGGAAGTCAACATCTGATGTCTCGATTGATAGTAGGAACTAATTGAGATAGATTGATGGCATGCTAGAGGTACTAATCAAGGACTTCTGATTGTCAACACTGAAGCCTTGATATTGCATATGTCTCCAGCCTTGATACTGTATATGTCTCTTTTGAACATTCAAAGCTTATTTCTCGATGTGAGAAAACACTCGGATCGCAATGATTGTAGTGAGCTCTCTCACCGTTTGGCTCTTGTGGGTGGGTTTGCTATGAAGAAATGCACGCCGAGCTTCATAAGTACTTCTCTAAAGTTTTCACACCAAAGAGAGGAGCGGCAACAAAGGAACATGCTTGATTCCATCCAAAAGAATTTAAATTTCCCTTGGGAAGATCTCATGCTAGAAATAGGAGGGTGGCATCTTGATGAACTTTCTATTTAAAATGTCATCTCTTGGAATGCGTTGATTATAGGACATGCCCAACATGCCCATGACAAGGAAGCTTTGGGCTCATTGCTCCTGTGCCTCTACTACGATAGCTTACTCAACCCAACCTTGCCAACGTTTTGAATCAACCTTGTTGCTCCTGCGCCGCATGGACTCCGACAGCTTACTCAACCCAATCCTACTAGCGTTCTGCTTTAGCCCCCCCAACTCGGTATTCATACCCTACTAATTGAGCCATTCTATTGTAGTGATTGCAGCAGATTCTCTTTAAGTTACCTCTATGACGTAGAACATAAAGTTACCTCTGCTTCTCTTTAAGTTGAATCTATCTCCTGTATCTTTTGTATTTGCATTAGCTCCTATTTTGTGTGTTAGAGAAAGCACATATATTCACAAAGCGGATCTTTCGACTATATAACCACGACTCCAGCTCTACAACACTGCAAGGTTCATTATCTACATCCAATTCCCCATGCCTATGCATTTGCTTGGTCCACACATAAAGCCCACGGGGTAGACCACGACTTTCTTTTCTTATAATTTTTGGAGAGACCATAGTGCCAACTCTCCTTCATACTTTTGTATGGCACTTCTGATGACGTTGTCGAGGGATATGTGTTCAAAACGTGAGCCGAGTCAGCACCGGGCTGCTAGTTGTGGGAGAAGAGAGAGAGAAAAGATGCACCACACTGCACAATTGTCAAGTAACCTCTTCAAAAAAGGAACAAAGTGCCAAAATAGTTGAGTTTTATGATGCCGACAATATCCGACGCACAATAGCCAAGGCGGTGCTGTTAACAGCACCGTTAACTTAATGAATTGCAAATTAAGGAGTTTAAGCTCCTGTTTACAAAATCTAGGGCAAATTAGTTTAGCTTGCACTGATTCAAAATGTCTGTCGGTGATCCGTGTTGATGAACTTAAGGCTAATCATGATGAATTGCCTGCAAAAGTTTCCCCTGTGTTGCCAAATCTTCCTCGTACTGCTTATATTCTCGATCAAGAATGGCTTCCTCTCCGTAAGAGAGAGAAAGAGTCCCGCCTTGCTTAGCTTTGACCTCTTTGCTTGCTTCCTTTGACTCCTTGCTTATCTCTTCCTTCGACTCCTTGCTTATCTCCAAGAGCAAGAGGGAGAGAGTTGCCTCTTACTTGTCTGTGAACGAGAGAGAGAGAGAGAGAGAGAGAGAGAGAGAGAGAAACTTCCTCCCCTTTCTTGGTTCCGAGAGCAAGCGAGAGAGAGATTGCCTGTCTTGCCTCCTCTTGCATCGGTTGGAGAACGAGAGAGATAATACCCTCCTTTTGCTTGCACGAGAGCGAGAGAGAGAAAGCCTAGCTTCCCCTTGCTCTTGCCCGAGAGCTCCCTTCCTTGATCTCCCGCTTCACCACCTCACACTCCCTTCACGTCCTCGAAATCGAGAGAGAGATATGTCGAGCCTTCAAACGAGAGCGAAAAGAGAGATTCTCCTTCAAGCTTCCTGCTCGTCACCTCCTTGCCCTCCCAACCTTCACCTCACATTCTCCTCTCCTCGCATGCTCCAAAAAACCCTTCTATTAATAGCCTCTCCCTCCCTTAGCAACAACGACGCCGTCGTTGCTAGGGAGCATAAGAAACGGCCCCTGCTGACGTGGCATGTCAGTTTTCTCATCTCTGCCAACGTGATCGGTACTGAATTGTGCGCCCTGGTATTTTGAGTAGATTTCGCTTCATGGCGGTCACCATGCGAGGCTCATGGCACCCGTTGCAAGCCTTTCTCTCCCTGCTTGCGCTCATGCTCGCTGCCTGCCACCATCTCCCCTTTTCTTTTTTCCCTTGTCCACACGCCTCCTTAGTTTAGGGTGGCCATTTAGCTTATGACCTTGGGCGGGCAGCCCTAGTGCTTCGTTGGGCGGTTGTAAGGGCACCACATTTGGCATACATATTGGGCAAAGCATTGCCAAGCACAACATCTTCCCCTGTCGAGCTAGGCATATCTCACAATCAATACGCCCCATGAGACGACATTTCGGACAAAGAGCTCAACAAGAACTTTTTGTGCTTTCGTAACGGCACCACATCTGGTATACGCATCGGCCAAAGCATTACCAAGCTTCCATAATTGTTGACCTGAGCAGTGCCGAGCTTCCATAATTGTTGACCTAAGCAGTGCCGAGCTCCATTTTTGCCTACCGAGCACACCCAACTACCAATGCACTGCAAGTGATGACATTCAGGACAAGATTCTCCTTGAGCACTTATTCTACTGTATTCAAAACCCTGGTTGAAGCTCAAAACTCCCAAATGGCACATCGACCGAGCGGACCAGATTGGTACGGAATCGGTCCCCGATGAATCTTTAACGGCCAATATTTTGGCAATCGGAACTCCAATCACTGATTTGAAAAGACCGACGTGCTCCACAAACTAAGCACTTCAGACCCATGCATTCACTTCATTTATGTCCCCTCAGCTGCAGTTGCCCAATCCAATACGGATCTGCAATTGACTCAAACTTCAAACTGCCATAACTTTTTCACCGTAGCTCCAGTCGACGAGCCATAAAGACAGGCCGATAGAGCACTTCAAGCACTGCAATTCTAGATCATAAACTACCATCTATGCTCACTTCAAGCATACTCCTTTTTAGCATCATTAAAGCATCTGTTGGCCCTCTAAGCCGCATGTGGCATACATTAATCATAAAACTTTGCATGTTAACAAACCCTGATCACTACTCAATAAATGTGTAGGCTTCAAAGAACCTTAGCTTGCATTTCTTTGCTCTTTTTCCCATCATGGAAGCGGGGCTGCACGACAACGTGCATTGTATACTTAGCATTTTCACTCTATGACGCTTCATTGCAAGAGGAAATGTTTACCTATTCGCATTGCTTTTATGTAGCTTGACTCAAATATTGTCCTCCAGCTTGCACAATTGGACGACACCCATACATGATTATGAGGTCAGTAGTGCAATTTAACTTTTATAGTCTGTTGATGCTTCTTGTATTTTTTGAGTTTGTCAATGCTTTCTGAAGTTTAGTTTAGCTACATGTTTTCAACCTCACTAGTGTATGCCCATTATCAATCATCGTATCTATATATCAAATAGACATGCACTTCTTTTTTCACAGTTCGACAATTCAACTTATGTATTATAGGACCCAATGCACTCTGTATATGTTTACTTTATTCCTAGGTGGTTGATGTGATCAATCTATATATGTCCTTGTTTGGCAATGCATCTTATATATTGCAGCCCAACTTTTTACTTTGCATAACCGTTTTCTAGCACGAGGACAACCTTTTATCTTAGTTTTTTCCTCCTCATAAATATATTGCACTAGGTTCTGTGATAACACGTAACTCTCTCTCTCTCTCTCTCTCTCTCTCTCTCTCTCTCTCTCTCTCTCAAAGGTAAGACCGCTTGATTTAGAGTAATAAATACACATGTAATTTTTTATTTTATTTTTTGCAAAACTCACATTTGTGAGTGGATAGTATTAAGAACATGCAGAAATATACACCAATCCTCGAGCTCAGACCGAGCCTTGAGGGTCAAAGGATTACAAGTTATCTGCTTGGCAGAGAAACCACTCCTACTCCTCGGCTTTACTTATTACAAGATGTTATGTATTGTTTTAGACCAGTCCTCTGAGGCTTGTTTGCATTTGATCATGTGGATCATCAATCTGCTCTCTTGCGTGATTTCACAAAAGCTTGCCACAGCTAGATCCCCCTCAAACACCCGGCGGTTCCTTGTTTGCGAAATATGGTGCAAGAAGTAGTACCTAATTATTTGAGTGCAAACGAGAAGAGCAGGACTTCCCATCCTATTACTACCAAAGAACATATCATTCTTGAAGAACTTAATTTGCCATGTCCTTTGAATCCACTTACATATTTTCCTAGCCATGCCCCTGATTGCCTGGCATCCCATGAAAAGGTGGGCTAGGTCTTCACATGCAAATTCTTTTTAAAAAGTTCGCCAATGCACTGTGTACTTGTTTACTTAAGTGTTAGATGCTTGATGCAAATCTACTTATGTCATGTTATGTTCTATAGGCAACGCCCACCAAGCTTTCTTGCAATATATTCTGCCCGATTTTTTCCTTTTACCCTTGGTTTGGAACGAGGCT
Organism: Adiantum capillus-veneris; assembly: GCF_014529385.1. Taxonomy (NCBI): domain Eukaryota; kingdom Viridiplantae; phylum Streptophyta; class Polypodiopsida; order Polypodiales; family Pteridaceae; genus Adiantum; species Adiantum capillus-veneris. The sequence continues at coordinate 120,295,559 of NC_140933.1, forward strand.
CACATGGAAAACCTTTTCTGAACACTGGCACCGAGCACTAAGGTACACTATTGTAATTAATATGGGGTAGGCAACGATGTCCGCCACTTGCACGAGGTCAAAAGATAAGGATATGAAATTAGGTAATGAATCGTGCCGGGAGAAACACAGGTACTTTATTGTTTGAGAGAGAGAGAGAGAGAGAGAGAGAGAGGGGCAAAGATTGTGAGTGGAGGAGTTGAGGCACGATGGGGGAAGAGAGAGAGAGAGTCGTGGAGGCGACTACGCGGGCGAGGGTATAAGCGGGAGAGGTGAGGCGGTCGCAGGCAGAGAGAGAGAGAGAGAGCGCGAGTTGATCGGAAATGGCAATGGCGACCTCTCTCTCCATCTTGATGAGGGTGGCGATGATAGTGGGCGGCGCGGTGCTGCTGCTGCCTACTGCCTTCTTGCAGGGAGTGAATGCCAACGATAGGGCTCATGGGGGCGGAATCGATCCCCAGTCGACACAGTACGTGATGAAGCGCACCTCGCCCAACCCGTACGTGCGCGAGGTGGCACGCTGCTTCGCCCACAACCCGCGCTGCCATCTGAAGCTGCTCAAGTGCCCCGCCCAATGCCCCAAGCGCGTCAACTCCAAATTCCAGAGCGCCGCCTGCTTCATCGACTGCTCCCGCAAATGCCAGACCACCTGCAAGCGTGCGTACCTCTCTCTCTCTCTCTCTCTCTCTCTCTCTGCTCGAGTTCAAAGCACGTCTGATAGGTCTTTAAGGTCTTCTAGGGTCTTGGGACTGTTCTTCTTCTTGTAATTCATGTTTTACATGTTCTTGTGTGTATAGGTCGCAAGCCCAATTGCAATGGCTATTCAGCTATGTGCTACGAATTACGGTTTGTTGGTGGGGATGGTGTCATGTTCTACTTTCATGGGAAGGCCAATGAGGACTTCTGCCTTGTCTCAGACTACAATGTACATATAAATGCCCACTTCATAGGGACTCGTCCCCAAGGCCGCCCTCGAGATTTCACTTGGGTCCAAGCTTTGGGTATCCTATTTGACAGGTACAAGTTTAGCGTAGCAGCCAAGAAGGTTGCCAATTGGGACAATAGTGTGGACCAAATGATGTTCACATTCAATGGTGAGGAGGTCACAATTCCCATTGGCAATGGAGCCATGTGGAGGTCACCTTTGGATGATGTTCGTGTGGAGCGTGTGTCAGAGGTGAATGCAGTGCATGTAACAATAGAGGGCATAATGAGTGCAAGTGTGGAAGTTGTACCCATTTCAAAGGAGGAAGATCGTGTTCACAACTATACTCTACCCGAGGATGACGTGTTTGCTCATCTCAATGTCCAGTTTGGCTTTGTGAGATTGTCTGCAACAGTGGATGGTGTGCTTGGACAAACCTATAAGCCAAACTATGAAAGCCCTGTGAAGATTGGAGTGCCCATGCCAATTATGGGTGGGGAGGCAAAATTCAAAGTTTCATCCCTCTTTGCCACTGATTGTTTAGTCAACAGGTTTTCTCAACCTTTCCTAGCACTCTCTTTGTCTTCCTCAACAATGGGCTCCACGAAGTGCACTACCACCTCCACAAGTGGCGGTATCCTTTGTCGTCGATAAAAAAAAGTCCTTTAGACCCTTTCTCATGCAAAGCATTATGATCATCTAGGTACAGTTCAACTGACTATTGATTAAGGAATCTGAATAAACTTTGGTTATTCTCAATAATTTATTTGCATTGTCACCACGCTCCATTTTATAGGAGCTCTACCCTTTGTCATCATTAAGGGATTTCTTTAAGCCCCCTCCATGCGTGGTGGCCATCTCTACAAACAATACAATACCATTCAACAAAATATATTTAGGATACAACATAGACATGGTTACAATGCTCGAAAAAAACCATTTTCTTGGCAACGTTTTTTAAGGGCAAACTAGTCATACATCAAAATTTATGCCGAAATCTAGGTTATTTGTTCGGATTTGTAAATAAAATGCCAAATTTTGGACCTTGAAACTCAAAGTTCAATGGAATCTCCACCATCGCTTTTTATTTTCAAACCGAGAAATTTACACTACAAACCGGGATATGTGAGCACTATGTGGTTGTAAATGTTCATGTCTTACCTCAATATTTTTTATTTTTTATTTTTTGCAAATCTCACAATATGTGAGAGGTTATATTAAAAAGAGAAAACCATTACATCAACACCATGCTCAATACAAGCCATGGCCACTTGCATTCAAAAGCCCATCCCCGCAAACATCACATTGACATAGATCTGATGGTAAGAGTTACCCAATTTCACTCGTGAGAAGTCTTGCTTTTTCCAATCCCAAAGATAGTTTCCTTACAATTATGGATAATCTCTACGAAGTTGGCAACCGAGAGCTCCTATGCAAACACTCGACCATTCCTGGCCTTCTAAACATGTTGGAGGAAGCAAAATCTAACACCTTGAGTACAAAGCAAGATCAGTTGACTCATCATCCTTTTCCCTCCAAGGAGCAGATCCTTCTTGGAAAACCCAATCTTCCAAGTCTTACCACATTATTCTATTGATACAATTGTATACCTAAACAATTGTACTTGTGGTTCTTCTTGATGAATATATTTGAATTGTGTCAACCACTAGTAGGTTGGCACGATTTTGAATTGGGGTCGACAAGAGGAATTTCACAAGATCTTGTTTTGGATATTGTGGAGGAAAGGGGGTGTGGGGACGTGGAAGAGAGAGAGATGAAGAGAGAGGTTTGTTTTTGGAGGGGACGGCATGTGGAGAGAGAGAGAGAGAGAGAGAGAGAGAGAGAGAGAGAGAGGGCAAGGGATTAAAGACGATCAAAAGGATCAGAAATTTAAAAAGAAACAAGCACTTAGGACAACATCTGACCTCAGAAAGCACTCCCATGTCTGAAGAGGGCCAAAAGGGTAAAGGTAGTCGCAAGGAATTCCATGTCACTTGAGGCTATAAGAGACTTAAAAGGGAAAGGCTCTGCCACACCCCCTGCACATCAGAAAGGGGGTACGTGTGACGTTCCTCTTCACAACCCCTTTGTAGTGATTGAAGAAAAGAAATCCTCTGACTTGGAACCCTCGGATTCTCCCGAGACTAGGGATGTGGCAGCTTGGGGTTGGAAGTTAAAGAATTTATCCCTCTCTCCCAATGAACCCTAGATGGATACTCTCGCTATCCATTCTTGGAACGTGAAGGGATCAAAGACCCAAAAGAAGAGTGCCCTCTTCTCAGATGAAGTTAAGAAGGAGAAAGTAGTCAATTGATGGGCCATGCACGAGCACTACCTAGATGCTCATAGCAGGAGAAAGCACGCTTTAGGAAAAAATCTTGTATTCTATGGAGAAGGAAGTGACAGATTCAGTGACATTTTACTTATAGTAGACAGAGAATTGGAATCAAAGATGGTTCTCAACCACCGCTCCGACAGAGTCCTTGGAAGTAGAATCTGGTGGGAAGATCAACCCCTCACCATAGTGAATGTGTATGGCCCTTGCAATGCAAATGATAGAGCTAAATTGTGGATGCATCTCAAGGATACTCCTATATAAGAGGAGTGGCTGATGGTTGGGGATTTCAATATGGTAGAGAAGAGTGACAGAACAGGCTCCGCCAGTATGCTGACTGGCACATAAAAATTTAAGTGGCTGAGCTTGTGTAAGAAGTGGGCTATGATTGATTTGTGGGAGGTGGGCCCTCGGAACAACATGCATGTGTTCACCTATGCAAGCCTCCACTATGACTGCACCGCTTCTACTCTTTATAGATGCTATTGTTCTCACCAACCTGACTAGATCCCGTCGTTGCTAGAGATGAAGGTGTTCTCAACAAAAAGCCTATCGGAACACATGCCCTTACACATTAAACTCAAGAAAGCTAAAGAGGAGGGGCAGATCCCAAAGGGGAGAAAAAGCTTCTTATAATAGGGACATACCTGTTCAAAGACTGTATTTTCAGAAGCCTCACCAAGACAACATTGGGTAAGCTCAAGAAAGATGTGGATCTCAACAAACCTAATGCTTGGGATCTATTCGCTCGAAGCATTCAAGAAGCGATCAAAAGCTTAGTCCCTCACATTAAAAGAGCCGATGAGGCACACCTCAAGCATCTCCAGCAAAAGTGACATGGCTAACCTCAAGAAAGGCTGCTGGGCTAGCTACGGAGGATGAGTACAAACAATGGCTTGAAGCTAAATCTAATCTGGCCAATGAACAGCTTGAGGAAATCAAGAAGGCAAGATTTCTCTCCAGGGAGACCTTCCTACAACCAGAAGCCTCTAATCAAGCATATTCTTTTAGGTCTTTGAAAGTCAAGAAGAGCCTAATATGCATCCACTCGCTCTATGATGAGAATGGGAATGCAGTTCAGAACCAAGATAAGATGGTTGGTCTAATGCTGAACTATCTAAGCCAGATTTTTGGCCAGTAAGAGACCCGGGCCCAAGAAGTGGATGAAGCTAGAGAGACTTTGCTTGAGAGTGTCAAAAAGAAGGTTCCTCAATCGAAAGCTAGCCGCATAGAAGTGGCATTCTCCGAAGACAAATGTTCACTAGCATTGCAAGCTCTTGGCAAGGAAAAGTCCCCCGATTGGGATGGGATGATGGATGAATTCTTTAGAGAATTTTGGGATGATATGAAGGTCCCAGTCATGGGGTTGGCTAACCAAGCCATTACTGATGGATACACATGTGAAGGGAGGGCTTATCAAACCCATCCCCAGACAGATCTCTACTCTTAACTAAAGCGTTGGTGTTGAGATTAAGGGGGATATAAAAGGGAAGCATTCATAGTGTTGGCATACTAATGACAATGGTATTTACAAAAGGGAGATAAAGTAGAATGTAAACACAAAAGTAGATTGACATCAGGGAATTTAGGAGATCATCTGGAGGGTGTTATTGAGGATAGAGAAAAGGAGGCGCATCCAATGAACAACAAGCCAACGTAATATAGAAATAGGAAGAAATAAATCAAATAATGCAAAAGAAAGAGAAGAACATGAGGTAAAACCTTGTTTTTACGGCGTTGCAGGTATCTATATGTGGGCCCAGGGTTTGTATGTAGTTATAGTACTGAAAGGTAGCTACGATACTATATCATCCTCCCACCACCAAAAGCTCTTGCTCCATAACCAAGCGTTCAAAACTGAATTTCCCTCCATTGGAAGCAAGTTGATGCCTTCTTCTACCACGGAGAAAGAGCCATGGTTTCTTCCTCTTATTCTTCCTGCCCTAATAGCTCTAGGGGTTGTTGTGCTCTCTCCCCAAAAAACCTCGCCATTAGTCTCCCAAGGAGGCCAAGTAGCACCATAAGCTCTATCACTATCTCAAAATCCATCAATATAGATAGTCAATGGAAAAACAGACAATATACAAAGGTTCTTGGGTTCTTATGCAACCAAGAAGGAGGAAAAGATCCTCAGCAGAAAATTTATTTCGTTCAGCATGGAAAGCACGAGTGCTAGATTTCAAAGTGGAGGTGGGCAAGAAAACTGTTAACTTGAAGTTTTGGTACAACATGTTTATAGTCACTCCAATGTGATTGCTAATGGTGGAGATGTCTCATTGTCTTATCATCCTCAATGCAACTGTGAGTGTGTTCATAGCCTTCCATCTCTATTCTTACTTTTAGACCTTGTTGTTCTCTTTATTTATTTATTTTTTTGAAGAGGTAGAACAATATTAATAGAGCAAGATCTATTTCTCATAAGCTCTTCATCAGTTTCATTAGTTAGACTAGGTGTCTTATATTTTGTTGTTGCAATTGCAGATGTCTATCCTTCATCATACGAGGAATGGGAGCCACTGGAGTGTATTATAGGTCTTATCTTTGTAACCCACACTGACATTGGTGTTTTACAGTATGATGGAATGACTAGCAAGAGTCTTGCAGATGAGAAAATTTTCTTCTATGAGCATTTCTACCAGCTCAACCATAAAAATCAAAACGGTCATCTGGTTAAACTCCCTCTCCCTACCAATTGGAGGTGTGTTGACTGGCCAGTCCCGGACACCACCGTGTGTGAGGCTCTCAGAAGCAAGCTGTTTAGGGATGTGCAGAGGTCCCTACGAAATTCAGTACCTACTAAATTGGCCCGGGGGATTCACCATGGAAAACTTACCGCACCACGTAAGTGCAAGGGAGGGTTTTTTTTTTACAAGTTACATAAGCGTATAAGTTAGGGGCAGGCCGCGATAGTTTATCTCCCAAACTTAAAAATAAGGGAGGGGGTATCATATTTATTGGTTGGGGGGAGGGGAAGTGAGAAAAGGAAAAAATGAGAGGAAGTTTTTGTGTTTAAAAATCATGGCTTCCCAAAAGAGTCTGCCCTTGAACTTTTGAGTCAATAGCTACAAAGATCCATGCAAGAATTAACACTTCTTTGTATCAATTGCTTGTTTTGTGATTACGGTTCATTTGTTGAGGGATAGATGCAAATTTACACAAAGAACCTAGCACAAACTATATGACAATGTTTTCTGAGTAATTTAGATCGGGCAGAATTGGATGAGTAGCTAGAGTTCAAGCTGAATGAGTACATAGTTTGAAAGTCAAACTAAGACACATTGAGGGTACATCTATTAATCAACATAAGTGGTTCCTTAGTACGTTGCCAGTCACTATGCTACACGCTCTTTGACTATTTTTACTCAGTTAGATCATGTGAGAACTAAATTCTATATGTAAGATAGGGGTATGATAATTTTCTGCAGTGATTGTCGTATAAGCGTAGAAAGGGGGGTCATATTCCCTAATATGAGTCGTATATAGGGGTTTTATCAAAGTTGTCCACTCGCACGTGGCGTCCCATTTTATATATAGAGTGAATCCCTCGGGTAAATTGGTAAAGATTGCTAATTTTTGTCCTATAAGTTTATTTGTGGAACTATTTCACACGTGCCACATACATGTTGCAAAGACAATGCTGGTATGTAAATCTCTAGATGCTTGCTTTTGTAACAAACTGCTTGATAGAGGGTAGTATGTTAAAGAGGTGGACGACATACATTGCAAGGTTGCACTGGACACTTTAGTGGCCAAGTACATGATAGGCACTCAGTCCCTTCTCATCTCCTTTGATACCAGTGCTCTCAGATTGTTGCAGGATGCTCTAAGTTTATTCCATTGATCAAGAGTCAGCAAGCCTGGAGAACAATGGTGTCATAGATGTAGAGGTATTCGACAAAGAGCTCAACCTTGTGACAATAGTCACAATAAGAGATCAATGCAACCTTCTACAACTTCGGCATGACATCGTGGACGAGTCCGCGGAGAACGAGCCCTCACCGTTCTATTTCTTAATTGGTGGATGCAAAGTAATGCAACGACGAAAAAAAGAGATTGTCTGTAGCGAACTAATTGGCCGAGTCCAAATCGTGCCAATGTAACTTGAATGAATCTATATTTATGACTTCAATTCCAACATTTCTTGCAATTTGGTTATGAGATGATTCCCACAATTTGGTTATATTTTTATTTAATTGTAAGATGAGGTTTGTCTCACTATCTATGTCCCTTTGTTAGTTGGTAGTGTGATAACTGTATACTTTGAAGAACCTATGCAGAGTTATGTATAATCTCTCTCTCTCTCTCTCTCTCTCTCTCACACACACACACACACACACACATTTCCATGGCACCACATTGAGAAGCACAAAGAATCATATTAATCTAGATAGCTAGCATTTTGAAATTCTGAAACAGTCAATGGGTTGAAATACAAACTCTCGAGAAAAGGGATCAAAATGTCCTCTAGATAAAAGTCATGCTCATGACCTTCAAATGAGGGTGGGGAGAGAGTGGTGCCTGGTGGATTTAGCAAGCCCTTATGGGGCGTGTCATAAACAAAGTGTTGATCCCGAGTTGATATCATCATGTGGGACATGGATTTGGAAAAAAGGTTTATAGAATAGCAATACATTAGGTTTGCTAGAGTTGTAGTGGCCTTCAATGTAAACACACTCCTTCTGCGAATACAAAAAATCAAATTGCGAATGTTCGATTCCCGCTACGTTGCAAACCATATTTACAAGGGGATTGAGGTTCCTTTGTACCATAGAGGACCGTGTGGCAACCCGGAACCTTGGAAGTGGAAATTGTATACATTCCTTTGTTCCTAGATGCACAATACATCTGCGATTGGATATCTTGTAGTTGCACAGGTTGATAACTTGCACGTGGGGATCATATGGCTCCCGAAACACCAACAGTCCGTTGATGTCCAAAATAATTAGTCTCTGCAAACATTTTGTGAAACAAATAAGTAGTTAGACAATAGGTTGACTTTCATATTCTTTAATATAGGTTATTACTGGAACAATCATAGGGATGTCTAGCAAGGGTCCATACTTGGTTTGCCTGCCATCAAGGTTGTCTTCTCTAGTGTTCAAATCCTGGACCATCTTCTCTTGTTCTTTTGCTGTTCGAGACTCTTGTGTCTCCAGTGTTGAGGGATCCACTGCACCTGAATTTGCTTCTAATGAGCTATGATTCGTTTGTGTGTCAGCAACAGATGGAGGTGTGGCAGAGGTATGCTTTGCTTGAGGGTTAGCATGTTCTTTTTCAGCCCCTCCCTTTGCATAAACTTCATCCTTTTGAAACCCTCCAAGTGTAGAGGGGCTTTCCACATTTATATCTTTCTCAGTGCCTCCATCTATGTGATCTTGCTCTTGTGTGGGCTTCCCCTCATTTGGACTTTTCTCCACATCAAACTCTCCCTCTACATCATTCCCCATCTTGGAAGTCCCTCCCTCCTCTTGCTCCTGTCCTTTCTTAGCTGCCACTGTGGAATGTGTTTGCTGCAGTCCATCAGCAGTCATCATTAATTCTACAACGTGGTCATCCAACAGGATTTATTCTGCATCCATGCTCACGGTATGTGAAATTGCAAGCAGATGTTTGATTAGGGTGGCACGGTATCGGTGCAAATACTCTATAGTGTACTTCTCCAATGCACTCTAAAAAAGACAAAAAGAAAACATAAAGGAACTGAGACACAACTTGGTCCAAACTGTCACAATGTTATAGTAATGTTGTGCAAAATGCATACCTTTGACATGAATGGCTTTAATGCAAAAAAGCTCTGCAATATAAACTCAACATGGAGGAGGCATCTCCATCCATACGAGTTGCCATCACTCTATAAGGGCACTGTGACTTCCTTAATTTCTGACCTGTATAGCTCTAAATTCCCGCATAGCCGTCCATATGCGTGCAACAGTCTTTTTATGCATCTGCATCTCCAACACAATAACTCTCCATTGTCTATTGAAAATAAAACCAATTGACAATGGAGAGTTATTGTGATCCAAAAATATATATTTCTGCATGGCATTGTGGAGGCAGCTGGCTCTTTATCAAACTACAAGACAGTTTGATGTTGTTAGTCTCTAGCCTCAAGGCTGGTGAAAGCATCTTACTTCAAGGAGATATAAACAATTGAATCTGTGACTTGAGCATCTGGACCTGCAATATATTGATATCCTTGGAATCTAATGCAAGTCTTCTTATACCATCTTCTAGTTATATATCTACTATTAATCCTTCCTCCATAGATGACAAAATTTTGTTGTTGCTGACCTCAATTTCCTGTGTTACAATGAGGTAGCTATTAACCTCTTCTTCTATAGCATGTGCTGAGTTTTCCTTCTCTTTCAGTTTATTCAATTCTTCTACACGCCGATTTTCCTGTTCAACCCTAGCCCTAGTATTCACATTGTGGGTGACTTCTACAATCTTCACGTCCTCTGGCTTTGAAGGAGGAATAAGCAAAATTTCCTTCATTTTATTATCTATAAATTTGTTGGACTGGAGCAGCTTATCATATCTCCACCTTACCCTTTTCAGAGTTTCACTGTCTTTGTCCATAATTGTTACGCTGTGTGCATGTGCTGCAACAATTGTAATATGATTGAAATATTCCAGCAAAAAATCATACGCTGCCTCTTGTGGTGCTAGCAGTGCAACAGGTTTTCACCTCATGGTACCAAAACATGCTTCCTCACATATTGACCTGACTAGTATTTGGAATGGAAGCTTTGGAACTAGAAGCTCGATACATTTCTGAGCCTTCCTGATTTCCTTAAACAGTCTGATATGTCTTTGAAGCCTATTCATCCTAGGAGCTTTCAAGATTTTCATGGGCTTCCCTGGTCTCTTCTTTTTACTAGCAGATCTTCCTCGTGCTTTAGCAGCCAAACCTGGTCCTTTTCCTACCTTCCTCGCAGTCGTGTTTGTTCTTGCCATCTAACCGCAAGCCAATGTCTCTCTCTCTTTCTCTCTCTCTCTCTCTCTCTCACACACACACACACACACACACACACACACAATCTTTCTGTCTCTCTCTCTATCTCCCTCTCTCTCTCTCTCTATCATTCTCTAACTGTCTATAAGATTGCACACAATCTCTCTCTCTCTCTCTCTCTCTCTCTCTCTCTCTCTCTCTCTAACAATCTCTCGCTCTATCTCCCTCTAAATGTCCATAAGATTGTACACTGTGGCGTGCAGGTATGATTTTGAGGTTGCTAGAATGAAATCCACGCGCCATTGTGCACACATGGTCTCTCTCTCTCTCTCTCTCTAACAATCTCTCACTCTATCTCCCTCTAAATGTTCATAAGATTATACACTATGGCATGCGGGTATGATTTTGAGGCTGCTAGAATGAAATGCGCGTGCCATTGTGCACACATGGTCTCTCTCTGTTGGAGCCCCATTGGTCCAATTGTTGTAATGAGCCCATTTGTAAAGCATATCAAATTCCATTTTTTAATGTCAAAGACATCTTATCAGTTTGATCCATTCGTCTGGATTATGTAAATATTAGTCAGTTAGTCATGACTCAGAATTATTCCCACTTTTGTAATCATGAGCAAGAGAACCCCATGTACATTTTTTGAGCTAAGGTGACTAAAGTATAAAAGTCACCTTAGAACCATTTTTTGAATAACATTTGAATTAATCCTGTGTCGTACGAGTCTGAGAGAGAGAGAGAGAGAGAGAGAGAGAGAGAGAGAGAGAGAGAGAGAGAGAGAGAGAGAGAGAGAGAGAGAGAGAGAGAGAGAGAGTGTCTTATCCTCTTCGCTACGCACTTCTCCCTCACCGGATTCACGACGCGACCCCACCACCGTGATAGTCTCTCCGAGAGCTAAGCGCCCACGCCACACATTCGCCGTTTCGAGTTGATCGCGATCGATTCTTCCTCGAGCTTGTTTTGCTTGTAAGTAGCACAAACGGTGTCTGTTTTCAATAATCAAGTGCTTCATGGAATGAGAAAGAGATAAGCTACACATAGATACTGATAAACTTAAGTTTCGCCCACTTTTGAATTATGACCTGTTGGTCTATCGCGACAGCATTCGAGATAGCTAGGGTTCAAATCAGGTGAGATTAGACTTATAGGTAAGTATGTCCTAGTGAGAGGATGGTGCCTAGTAAGTTTGATGCGATTCTGTGTTCATTGGACGTGTAAATTGTGTTGTGAGAGTTAAGGGATAGGGTGGGTTGCATTCTACCAGGGTTAGTGATTGATGCATCATAAAAGTGCGTATGTGTAGATTGGTCTCAGCTTGACAAGCTAACGAGATTGCCTACGTGCACCTACGGGTTAGTCGTGTCATCGGATGATAAGTATGTTGTCTGTGTCGTGCTCGTGAGTATGAACAGGGGAGTAGTTAAGCCCTAAAACATTGGCGCTGCTGCCGGGGCCACAAGACCTTAAGTAGGGAGATCTACGTCACTCGTGTGATGGTTAGCTTACTTTAGTTTTGACTAGAGAGAGCTTAAACTTTTAGAACAAGATCCAGGATAGAGTATCCTGAGGTCTAGTGGATAGCCAGGAAGCCTGTGTCTTGCCGAGGGTCTGCGACTAGTTAGATTTAGTTAAATAGGATAATGAGGAGTTATGGTTTTTGGTTTTGAGTGCTTGTTATACTTGTGAAGAAATAGAGTAGAAAAACGCTGTAAAATCGCAAAAAACAAACAAAAAGAAGAAACAATAAGGCTGTTTGCTTGCCTTGAAAGCAAAACCCACCTCATATACCCTTGAAAGGGGTGAAAAGAGTCGACATTGAAATTTATGATTCAACACTCGAGAAAACGTAAAAACTGTGACCAAAACCAACAAAAGAAAAAAAAAAAAGGAAACAGGTGATTGTCATAAGGAAACACTAAGTGAACCTAAAAGAGGCCAAGATGAGATATAACCATTAGCCAAGGGTAAACTGATTGTGTCATGAGGTATGACTGATGTGCACAAGTTTAAGATGCAGTGTCATCAAATTTGCATCACTTCAAGTGCAATGGAGTTGTGAATTGTCAGAGAAAAGTGAAATTTTTGAAGTGCTTGAGTTTGAGGTCAAAATAAGTTCAAACTTCACAAAACTTCGGGGATAGACTTGCAAGGGCCCAGGGAACAAGACTATGCAAAAACAGACAAAAAATTGAGTCCCTATTGCTCACTGGTCTATCGCGATAGACTGGTGAAGGTGGTGTTTGTCTAGCAACAAGCAAAAAACCCTTACACCACAGGCTTAACACATCAATACAAGGGTACTCACAAAAATTGAGTGAATTTAAACACCAATTTTGACCCCAAAACTTCAAAACTGGTGTTTGGAGTCTGGATTCAGAGACAAGGGCAAGAAGTATTTGACCAAATGTCCAAACAGTGCCAAAATTGGTCAATGCACCACACAAGGGGAGACTAAACTAACTGTGGGGAAAACTTTGGAAAAAAAGCTGAAAATGAAGAAAGAGCTCAGTCTATCGAGATAGACCAAGGAATTTTCTGCTGGGGAACTTTTCTTTCAAATTTTCCCTAGGGAGAGCTTTATCAAGGTCTAAATAGCAGACACACCAAAATTCAAGGCATTTAGATCACTAAAGGTCAATCTGAGGGTCAGATAGAGAATCAAGCTCTGACTAAAATACTAAAAGGGGACCAAAACCCAACCCAAGTGTCCAAACTTCACAAAACTTGAGGGATAGGCTATAGAGGGTAAATGGAACCCAAGGGTAAAGTCACAATTTTGAACTAACTTGTGCTGAGCAAACTGTCAGTCTATCGCGATAGACTAAGGAAGTAGTGAGTCACACATTTTTTGCATTTTGTGACTATACTGCTAGAACATACTCTCTATATAGATCCCAGCCATCATTTCATCATTGAAATTGGACCACCAGAAGACTGACTAAGTGGTTGCTGTATATACTTGGAAGATTTTTTGGTAATTCAGGGAAAACACTTGTGAACAGACTAACCATCCTTGTGTAGATCCCAGAAGGAGGTCATCACAAAGCTATACAGGAAGAAGGAGTCCAGGTAAGCTTTAAGTTTGCAACAAAACTTTCATTCTTATGTATTTGAGGTCAGGAGCCTTGTTAAGTCGGGAGCTAAAAGTGTCAAAAGTCAAGTTAGCACCACGTCCACAGAAGAGAGTGTAACTCAGAAGAGACTAGACCCATTGGCACCAATCATTGAAGAGGGAAGTGATACTGACACTTCGTTAGAAAAGTCCTTCTTCATGATGGGGAGTCAACAGCCAGTAGGTTTCAACGGTGAAGGACCAATGCTAGGGGGGAGCACCTCCCTACATCCTTTAAACGAAACCAAGTTCACTATAATCTTCTTGGAAGGAACTAACTCGAGGGGAGCCCTAGTCTATTCTGACTATCGGGGACGCAAGTGTATCTGTATTGAAGAAAGACCGGCTTAGAGACTAGAGATAATTCGAGTCTACGATGATGGAGACAGATTCAGAGACGAAAAGGGAAACCACTATCTGATAGTAAGTAACCTTGAGGATTACAATAGATATGGGGATAACGTGGCCAAAGGGAAAATGGTTTCAGAAACCCAAGAACTGCCTCCTAACATTGATCAACCTGGAGCGCTTTTTATGTATGATAAGAAAACAACCAGAGTCCCAACCTATAATGAGAATGTAGGGATTTACAAGCATGAAAGCGAAGGAATAGTCTCTTACTTTCAATGCAAGGAACCCTACCCGAATGAATTAAGCAAAGACAAGGTTCTTTACTTATTTTCTTATGAAACTGCTATGGGGAAGGATATTGTTTTTGTTGACAGATACGCGCGAGAATACAAACGTATTCTCCCAGAAGAGGTTGAAAAGGCAACCGTTCTGGGAGCATCGACCTATGGCCCCGACGAGGTACCAAGAGCCACCTACTCCCCTAGCAAGTCGACTAATCTCTTTTCAGAAGAGTATGATGCTACCTCACATTCTACCTGACCACCACTGACGACCAACTACCAGGACCAACCAGCTACTCAGCCATCACTGCAGGCATGGCTTCGACAGAGGAGAGAGTAAGCCAAAGACTCAGGGGTCAACTGAGCTTGGAAGAACACCCCGAGAACGAGTTCGGAGAGATGAACCATCTCTCCCGAGAGCTGTTAGAAATTATGGATTAGGAGCACCATTGGGAGAAGAACCTGGCCACTACAGAAGACCAGAGGAGGTATATCGACTAGGACGGGGAGATCCCATGATGAGATTTGGAGACCATCGTAGAATTAGACCTTCTCAAGTGCAAAAATGGGTAAACAAGAAATATACGGGAAGTAAGGATCCAAGAGATCATGTAGCAGCCTTTGTGCGTGTAATTAGAGCTGAAGAGGTGCTAGACTTTCCTACCCAATTTGGAAGATTCGGTTTAACCTTAGAGGATGATGCAACTACATGGTTTGACTTGGTGGAGCGAAGAGACTTTGAGTCTATGGAGGAAGTGTTTGACGAGTTTATCGAGGAATTCTCACAAAGGGGGATAGCTCATAATACCGTCTCGCAAATCTATAAATTCAAACAGAAAGATGGAGAGTCCGTGCGAAAGGACGCCCTCCGATTAAAAAGATATGTTAAGTTATGTCCTGTGGAAGAACTGCCAACTCAGTCCAGACTTATGCTTATATTTATACAAGGACTAAGGAATGCAGATCTTCAAAAGGACTTACATATGAAAAGGAGCACTACGTTGAATGATTTGACCAAGGAAGCGCTATACCTTGTGGACAATTGTGCGGTCTACAAAGAGGGTGAGTTCAAGGATCTTGACGATGATTCTTCCTCACAACAAAGTGGGAGCAAGTCTGCTAAGACAACACTGAGGGGGAAGTAGCGGTAAGCCAAGAGCAGCTTGTAGAGGAAGTGCTTAAAAAGATTAACTTGTATTCCAAACCACAAGCTAAACAACCAAAATGGTGTGCGATTGAACAAAAATGAACAAACCATGGAACGGAGGAGTGTTATTATAACAAGGGATATGTGAGAGAATGACCATATGCTCCACAAGCTCAGGCGACATCTCCTCAAGTCCAACCGATGCCTAGATATTAGACTGGCAACCTATCAGGACCTGTAGGTGCAGAAAGACCACAACCAGTGTTGGGACAACAACCACCCCTACCAGGATTACGACCAGTTGGCATAAGATACACACCCACAGTAACTGAGTCGGACGAGAAGGCTTTGGTACCTATGCATGCATACTACGACGAGCCCAATGGATATGCGAAAAACTCTGTCTATTATCCACAGGACGAACCCTCTACACCAGAACCATGGAGCATGATAGGAAATACAGGACCACCAACTGCTGCACAGGCAGCGGGAGAAGGACGATATAGCCTGGATGAAAGAACACTGTTGTTCATAGCCAACGGAGGCATGAGCGGGAAAAGAATTGCGCACCAACAAAGAGGAGCTCCAGGAGCACCTCAACAGCCTAAAGGACCATGCTACAAGTGTGGAGGAGACCATTGGCTGAGGGATTGCCCTCATGACGAAATCATTAGGGTCAACGCATATTGCACGGAGTGTGGAATTACTCACTTGATCCCTGATTACCCTAAAAACCCGAGCAAAGGAGCAAAAACTACCTTGAATATGCTGGGAGCGCTACCGACCAGTGGAGGGTCAGAAAACGAAACTCCCATTCCTGTTAAGGTCTTGATGAGAGCCCAAGCAAGGAAAAATGACAATCAGCCCAAGAGTAACAATGAAAATCAAGAAGAAATCAAGACTGACAAGTCTAGTGTCAGTTGTGATAATCCTTGGAAAGAACGAAGAGCAAAAATGAAAGCTAGACGTGAGCGAAAACAAAAAGATGTAGAAGCTGAGCTAACGATAGCTCGAGAACAACTTAAACAACAAAGAGAGTCCGACTCTCTAAAATCAACGGAAGGACCAAAGAGTGCAAGCTCAGGAGGGTCGGTAATGGTAGATAAGATCAATGAACCCTTAGATGCAATCTTGCAAGCATATGAAGCAAGATTGAAGAACAGACAGACCCTAGAGCAAAGGTGGATGACATATCCATATCCAGAGATAGAAAAACAGATCTAGAGATGTGCAAACAGCTGATTGAAACTGCACAAGCTTTACTGGAGCCTCCACCTATGAAAGCGGGAGATAGAGTAATCAAACCACCAAACCATGAAACACCTCACAAAACCGAACAAAGGATACCCGACAAGATAGAAAACATTAAATCCTTGTCGGATGTAGAGGATGCAAAAGATGTACCTAATAGCACTGATGAATCACTGAAAGATTTTCCACCATATTCGCCTATTGTGAAAGAAAATTGGCCTGAAGAGCTATGGGAAACGGTGTGAAAAGCTCAAGAAAAATATGAGACAAAAACAGTCGAGTCAGCGCCTTTCTCGGAGCTGAACTTGAATAAGATTCCATGGGATTTGGACGTTAAATCATTTCAAGGGGATAATGGTTCAGTTGCATCCGAAGATAGCAGACCACAATCTCTCAGAACTTTGCCATCATATATGGGGGACTATGAGGCAAGATCAGAAATTCGAAGAGTACCTTCTCAGAGAATAGGCGGTTCAAATCAATTGGACACTAAAATCCTGACAGACTTGTTGACCACTCCGGTCAAGTGTACAATCACATTGGCAGAATTGTTAAAAATTAGGCCAAGCATGTGGACGGAAGTGGGCAAATGTCTTGAAAAATTTGGCATAAGGACGCCTCTTAAGCTCTTCGAAACCGAGCTTAATGACACAGAACCGAAGAAAGTCAACACTAGACCAGTGCCACTCAACAAGGTAGGAGAGTATTGTGAGGGTGAAGACGGCAACACGACCATACCAGTTGAGTATAATGGCATAGAAACTAAGGCAATACTTGATAGTGGAGCTGGCATTGCCATTGCGACCAAATTGCTATGGGAAAAATGGGGAAAACCAGCAATACGAACAACTAGAATGAAATTGCAACTGGCGGATGGGCACATAGAAAGGCCTATAGGATTGCTTGAGGCAATCGTGGTATCTTCCTGTGGCATAGAGTACGAACATACCTTTGCCATAGTAGATTTCGGCAAGAAGAACAACTATGAAATTATCCTTGGTAGGCCGTTCATGAGGCAACTCAAAATGGTGCAGGACTGGGGTATGATTATTTGTATCTAAGACATGCTGAAACTACTACACGCGTAAACATGAAAAATCATAGCTATCATGATGTCACGAGAACCCCTGTGGAAGAATTTGACTCAACCACCATTAGTGGATCAGAAGTCCGAGCATGGCTTTGTAAGGAAAAAGAGATATGGATGTGTGGGGCATCTCAATGTAGTGAATTTGACCACGATGAAAGGACACTAGACAGGGTCTTGGAAGACGATGCCTATATACAAGAACCTTTTCCTGAAGAGAAGCTCGAACCCCTAGAATGGTCTCAAATTTTAGCTACATTGGATGTATGCGTCAATGAAGTCACTCCCACCAAATTTTGTGATGAGAATGTCTACAATATCATACCATACTACATGTTGAGCAAAATTGTGGAGGAGGACGAGGACGAGGTAGATACTGAGAATACGAGGATAATTAAAACAGAAACGAAACTTGAGATTAAGATAGTGGGCTATGTGGACATCCCCACTAAAGAAATCAAGCAGGAAGGAGAAGAATTTTATGATTCTTCTGATCAAAGTGAAAACAAGGATAACGCGGATGACGAGAAGTCGGAAAATACAGAGGGAGACGACAATCAAGATCAAGACAATGATGTCTTCTACAATTTCCCAAACCAAAATGAGAGACGTCACAAAAGATACAAGAGTAAACGACACCACATCAGTACACCAACCAGGTTGAGACCCATGCCGGAGTTTGAGGGTAAGACACATTTCCTTATGAACATTCATGCTGTTGATTGTGCTAAGGATAAAGTGTCAAGAAGATTTCTTAAGGTTGCTGAAGACTCAGGATTTAAGTCCAGACTGTTGAAACCTAAGAAAACCAGCAAACCAAAAAAAAGAGTTCCAACAGAAAAACTGAATGTCTATGGTAGTCCAATTATGACGAAAATTGAACGGAAAACGAGATACAATGAGTGGAAACAAAAAATTAAAAATGTATGGACAACTGAAATGGAAAGTAGCGATGGAACGAACGCTAGTGATGGCAGTAAAAAGATAGATGTACCTCCTCACTATTGTAAGTACACCATTCAGGAAAGAAGATTGGTGGTTCAGCAACCAATGAGGGAGCCTAAATCAAACGAGTCCTACGACGGGCCAGAGAACGCCAAGAAAATAGACTTAGCAGAGCCAGGAAAAAGTCCTCGACCTGCTTACATTGCCACAGATCTAGGTCGAGAAGAGGACTTACTGATCAAAACACTTAAGGAATTTCGAGATGTATTTGCCTGGCCGTACAAAGATTTGAAGGGAGTGGATCCTAACATTTGTGAACATTTAATCCCTCTGAAGTCTGATGCAAAGCCAAGCAAACAACGTCCATACACGTACAATGAGACATTCGTCAAAAGGATAAAAGAGGAGATAGACAAACTTATGGAGGCTGAATTTATTTATGAGATAGAACACATGGACTGGGTGTCCCCGATAGTGGTGGTACCTAAGAAAAACGGGAGATTACGAGTGTGTGTAAATCTCAAGAAGGTAAACGCAACAACTATAAGAGACAACTACCCTCTACCTATCACTGAACACGTCCTGGAACGAGTGGCTGGCAAGCAAGCCTATAGCTTTATGGACGGATTCTCTGGTTATAACCAATTGGGGGTCAAACTAGAAGATCAATACAAAACAACATTTGCAACAGAATGGGGCATATATGCGTTTAGGGTAATGCCATTTGGCTTGACCAATGCTCCAGCCACATTTCAGAGATTAATGACACACGCTTTTAAAGAATACTTGCGAAAATTCTTGGATATTTACATGGACGACTTGTGTGTCTATTCGCTATTGAGAGAAGACCATATAGATCATCTGAGAAAGGTATTCGAAAAATGCAGAACGTATAGGATTTGCCTCAACCCAGAAAAATGCGTATTCATGGTACGACAAGGTAAAATCTTAGGCCACATAGTGTTTGCTAATGGAATTACCACTGATGAAGACAAGGTGAAGGTGATCATAGAATTGCCAAGACCAAACACTGTACGAGAGGTACAATCATTTATGGGACATTGTGGATACTATCGACGTTTTATCTACATGTACGCTGTAATAGCAAAACCCTTGTATAGTCTAATCACGCTCTTCATTTGGACAAATGAATGTGAGGAGTCATTCCAGAAATTAAAAGATGCATTGGTAACTGCACCAATTCTAAAAGCGCCAGATTGGTCAAAGATCTTCCATGTACATGTAGATGCTTCGGCATTTGCAATAGGCTGTATACTAGCACAACCAGATGAGGGAAAGACGGATTTTCCAATCAGTTATGCTAGTAGACAACTCAACAGTGCAAAAAAGAATTATACTACCACTGAAAGAGAAGGGTTGGGTATGATATATGCCATAAAGAAATTTCGGCATTACTTACTTGCGAACAAATTCACATTCTTTGTGGATCATCAGGCACTCTTATACTTAGTAAACAAACCTTGCAACACGGGACGAATTGTAAGATGGTTCATTGTGTTGCTGGAGTTTGATTTTACGATAGTGGTTAAGAAAGAAAAAACTCATCAAAGAGCAGACCACCTTTCTCGATTACTACATTGCAAAAAAGCTACCGGAGTAGATGATGATCTCCCAGACGCATACCTGTTTAATATAGAGATGGTACCGAAATGGTCAGAGCAAATTATTGCGTTGCTGACATATGGAATGAATTTTGACGACAAACACATGGTGGAAGACATTAGACAAGCACGAAATTACACAATGCTTGCGGGAAGAATGTACCATCATGGAAACGATGGGATTCTAAGATTGTGTATAGGCCCAGAGGAGTACGAAGCGTATCTAGAGGAGGTCCACACACAAACAGGGGGATTCCATAGAGGAAATCAAATGATGTATGCACAATTAAGAAGACTTGGAGTGTATTGGCCAGGAATGGCAGGCGATGTAGCCAATTACATCAAGAAATGCGACTTTTGCACATCCAATACCACTGTGGATTATGCCACATTATACCAAGTGCCAGTAGCACCCTCATGGAGTCATGCTATTGTGGATTATTTGACTAATAAGGAGCTGCCAGGAGATTGGTCTAAAGCCAGACAAAAGGCTTTACAAATCGAAGCGAATAGGTATACCATCATTAGTGACCAATTGTATAAAAGAGGAACTGATGACCAGCTGAGTTTAGTTCCTCATGAAAATGACTACTTTCCATTATTGGAATAGGCTCATGCAGGCATAGCAGGTGGTCATTTTTCAGCAGAGAGAACCGTAAAAATCATTATGGTTGCAGGGATTTGGTGGCTGACCATGATTCAAGATGCAGCAGAATTCGTGAAAAGGTGTGATGAATGTCAACGCACTAAGGTACCAGTTAAAAGAGACGAAATGCCTTTAAGACCAATGATGAGTGCTCGAGCATTCTCTAAATGGGGATTGGACTTTGTTGGTCCTATCACTCCACCAGCGTATCGTTCACAAGCACAATATATCATAGTGGCCACGGACTACATGACCAAATGGGTGGAAGCAAAAGCCACAACGAAAGCAGACGCTAGAACCACGGCACAATTCTTATATGAATATGTGTTTACACGTTATGGCCTTCCAATCGAGCTGGTAAGTGATAGAGGGACACACTTTGTAAATGAAGTTATCCAACATCTCTTAAATGAGTTTATGGTAATTCATCGCAAATCTGCACCCTATCATCCACAAGCCAATGGCCAAGCGGAAGCGACCAACAAAGTATTGTGCACGGTTCTCACGAAACTGGTTAGTGAAACAAGAACATATTGGGATCAGATGCTCTATTCGGCATTGTGGGCTTATCGAGTTGCATATAAAACAACACTCAATGCTACACCATTTAATATGGTATATGGGTTAAATGCAATATTGCCTATTGACTTTTTGATCCCCACACTAAGGGTAGCAAAACAGTTGGACTGGACGGGGCAT
This sequence comes from Adiantum capillus-veneris, assembly GCF_014529385.1. NCBI lineage: Eukaryota > Viridiplantae > Streptophyta > Polypodiopsida > Polypodiales > Pteridaceae > Adiantum > Adiantum capillus-veneris. Next base: position 120,316,942 of record NC_140933.1, read on the forward strand.
GAACTTTCAGAGCGGTTAGAGGACCTTGAAAAATTAGATGAGTTACGACTCAACGCTGTAGCGGCCATCTATGCAAAAAAAAGACAACAGAAAGAGTTTTTTGACAAACATGTCAAGAACAAGGACTTTAAAATGGGCGACTATGTCTTAGTATACACCCTTAAACAGCATGCCAAAAAGATAAAGAAAAGGGGCATGGGACCTTATTTGATCCAAGAAATATGGTCCAGCGGAGCAGTAAAACTGTCGACACTAGATGGAAAAGAAATGCCGAACTGGATTAGTGGGTGTCGTTTAAAAAAATATCATCTCCCTTCAACACCGGAAATGTTGTTTCAACTGCATTATGGAAAAACATATAGACAGGAACAACAACGAATTCAAGACCAGGCACAACAAGAAGCAAAGGAACGGATTGCTAAATGAAAGCTGTTTCTCAGGACAATAAACATGGTCACCCCAATGATGACTGACGAATATCCTCTTTCAACATCCCAAACAATCGAAGCGGATATACAAAGCGACGAATTAGAAAAGACCATGACAGACCTTTAGGGCTCAAGACGATAGCATCATCAACAACTTGGAAGATACATGGTGTAGTCCTTACATAAAAGCTTATGCAGGCACAAAACAAGTTGAAATCTATGCATTGCTTGACACTGGAGCAAAATGAATGTCATCAGCTTTGAGCTCTTTCAGAAACTTGGACCAATGAAGACGATTCCAGAGACACACAGGTTGAAAGTAGCGTCGGGTGATGAGGTGACCACGATGTGGTCTATTATAATACCAATCACAGTGCAGGCACACCTGTACACTACAAAATTCCATGTATTGCCACCAAGTAGGTCAGCAACTCCGTGTATCTTAGCAGTGTCATGGATGAAAGCTAACAGGGTGTTCATTGATTTGGATATGAATGAGGTACTGTTCAAAAAGGAAAACTTTTCAGAACCCTTCTTATCATATAACCAATTCATATCAAGGAGGAAACAAAAGTCAATACAACCGCAAAAATCTGTCCAACAACAAACAAAGTTTACAAGTCTAGCAACGTCTTATCAAAAATCAGCAACCATGCAGGGAACCAGGCAAGTTTGGGTACGGCGTACAGAGCTGACCGAGGCACAATTACATCAAAAGCGGCAATACAAAGTATGGATAAGGCGTGACAGCCTAATTCCTATAAAAGAGGAGTTTGAAGAACAGACACAACACTGAAAGCCAGCAAATCTACATAGAAACATAGTCAATCTGTCAAATACGCAACGGACTATATTGGTATGGAGGCCAAAAGTGCCAATTCAAAACGAGCCAACAACAAAAGAAGGGCGGACAAAGATGACAATCGTGCAGCTATCTACAACCGTTGATAGCCGTTTTTCGGCTTTTCATAATTGCCATAGTAAGCTACCTCACCCTACCAAATTTACCCAAACACTATGGCTATCCCTACCATTTCACTGTACATAGACGTGTGTGAGTTAGGGGGCTTTTCTCATATCTTCTTAAAATCCTCATCTAGCTAGTCACTTGGGTAGTTAAGTCAAAACAATAAAAAAAATAAAATAAAATAAAAATATTATGGCCCATTTGTGTGTAAATATTACATTGTATATATGGCCTAAATATATGGATTTTTTAATAATTATTTTGGTATATTTATTTAAATATTTCTACTTAGGTGTGTGTTTTATTAAACCTATGTACACCTTCTTTCATCCTCTTATACCATATATATATTTTTTTCCCAATATGTACATACTCTAACCTTATATTTTTCCTTTATACAAATCACTCCCACATTTTCACCCTCACCCTCGTGAAAACAAAAAATTGATTTCTACGCATCGGTCACGTTTATTATATTATTTACTTGCATCCCTTTTCCTCATTCACCCAAAATAATTCAAAGAGGGACCATATCATATGATTCCAATATCTTTCCATATCCATAACTCCTCCATATTTTTATTATTATTTTTACTCATTATTCTAACACCATGTGCTCATTGAGCTAAAGTCCATGAATAGTCCATACACTAGTCCCACCATGTATATATTTCTTTATTCACCAATAATCCTCCTCCATGCATGTGTCAAGGGCAACTTGTATGCTTTGTATTATGATATGACAAAGGAGGGGCTCACTCTTGGATGCATTGTACAAATTCAACAAAGGAGGGGGCCACTGAAGGCTTTTTGTGAAGAAAAAACAGGTCTTTTGGTGGGATTTTTAATATCCATCTCCACTCCGAATTTGGAGCAGTGGTCAAAAGAGAAAATGTAGCCCACGCTTTGAATAATCACCTCAAATTTTTTTATGATTTTTGGAGTAACCACCGGTGAGCTATGATTTTTTGAGTGGACCCCGGTCTGCCCACTTTTCTCACAAGTAGCCCATAGTCTTCTCTCACCTCTTTCCACACTTCTACACACACACACACATTCCTCTCAATCCCTCACTCAAACCTGCACCTTCAATGGTTTCTCTCACCTTCTTTACCATTAACCTCCCCTCTTACTTCCATAGCTCTCATATGAGATCTCCATGTACATACACCATCTCTATGCCTCTCTCTATTATCTCCAAAGTACAATTCCATCTTAACGCTTATATATATACATAAATTCACCATGTGTACCATGCTTAACCTCTGCAAATCAAGAGATCTCATCAATGGAATTACCATTTTCATCGTGATAATCAACCTTGGTGACGGTGGCATAAAGAAGAGAAGACGAAGAAGAAGATCGATAGTCATTTTGATAACCTACACAAGTAAGTCAAAAACTTCTTCAAGCTTCACCATCACAAGGATTTCCTCACTTCATTCAACCATCTTACTTCAACCATCCACCTCATTCTACCCATTGTAAATTCATCATTAACTTTCTAGTGATTACTAACACTAACCACCACTAACATACTAATACAAAATAGCCATTGACCTAACCATAAAAGACACCTCACCTCAAGACATGTGTATAGTAACTCTCTCTCTCTCTCTCTCTCTCTCTCTCTCTCTCTCTCTCCTTACTTACTTTCACCTTATCTACCATCAATAATGCTCTCTTTTGAGCCCACACTCATGACTCAAGCAGACAAAGAAGGCCCGCAATGTTTTGATATTCAAAAAAATTTATAATCCTAATTTGTTAGCTTGTAAATTAGGATTTCCAATAATCTTAATGAGGGGTCTCCAACCTATAAATAGGCCCCTCTCCTTCTTGTAAAATAATCTCCAATATCTCACATAGCACCCCAACACTCTATGCGTGAGGAGAGACTTAGGTGTAGCAACCACTTGTGAGCTTCACTCTTGGTGTGAGAGAAGCCTTCAAGCTACACATTGCAAGTGAGAGAGCGTGAGTTCCTCAAATCTCAAAACCACTATTGTATATGCTCCTTCATCATCAATAAATTGAGGTTTGGTGCATCAAAGGCGTGATTCGATGTTCAAATCTTCGTCCTTCCATTTGTGCAATACGGTTTGGTGAATTCAAGGTGACTTGTGTATTTGAGTTTTTATCGGTTGATCTTGATTTTAGAAAGTGTTTTAGTGTGTTTTTTCATTGCCAGTTTTGTGTCCATTGTAAGAGGGTATTGTGGTGAGAGGTCTCCCACACCCTAAGACAGTGTGTGTGTGTTTTGCAATGTTTAGCAATCACTAAGCATTGAGTGAGTTTTGTACAAGCTCTATGATAGCATCATAACAAACCATCTCCATTTGCAAGTCACAAATAAGGTATTACGCAAGATCCTTTTCTCTCTCTCTTCCCTTTTCTCTAGGTCTCTCTGGTCCATTTTGTGTGTGTCTTGGTGTGAGGTTGCTTGTGTGTGCTGTGTGGTGTATCTTCTCGGTTGTGACAAACACTACAAGAGGTTGTGTGCTCTTGTGACGCTGTTAGCGACGGAAATACACTGGGTTTTTATAACCCCCGGCGTCGCTAAAACCGTCGCTACGAGCGTCGCTATATGCGTCGCTATAAGCGTCGCTATATAGAGACGCTCATAGCGACGCTCATAGCGACGGTTATAGCGACATTTACACAGAAGACTATAGCGACGCTCATAGCGACGCTACAGAGCCATAAATAGCGACGGTTATAGCGACACCTGAGAGATTTTTTTTTTGGTGGCAGGGCATTGAATGCCCTGCCACCCATCAACCATATTGTACTTGATTCACTTTTTAAAAAAAGTGCAAGGGTAGATAATAGACCCAAAATAGTCACCCACAAGACGCATTGTTTGCAAAATTGACAATTGTATACATCATAGGCAAAATGAATTGATTGGCAAATGTAATAATGACAATTGTACAACATCATAGGCATAAAGAATTGATTGGCAAAAGGAACTGCGGTGACAAATGTAATAATATACATGGTTCAAAAAGACGTATAAAATCTGTCTCATGATACATAAGCTATGAGAAACCCTAAAATAATGCTATCTAGCTACGGCTAAACTGACGTCATCTAGTCAAACGTCTCATCGCGTCCAAGCGGCGTATCTGTCGGATTTTGCAAAAAAAGACAATAAGACAGCTTTCAGTAAGTATAAACATATAACGACATTTATAAAACAATACAAAAAATAGAAAAGAGTAAACCCTAATACTAACCATGCCGCCGCGAGAACTGAGAATGTCCATCAGGGCGTTTAACCCCTTCCTGCCTGCGTACTCGCGCTCGTACGGTGTGGGATCACGTCCTGTCATCGACCACTGTCAAAACATACAAAGATTTCATTATGTTAGAATTAAAAAACTCATAAACCCTAAACTATCGAACATAAAGAGCAATGTGAAAACACTTACAAAATCGGCCTCAAATGATGCCCATCCACCGCTCCCCAAGTGGTGCGAGCTCCCTGCCTCTACTCGCGCTCTGGCTGCATCCTTTTGTTGCTTCCACTTGTCGGGATTCTCGCGCGCTGCTTTCTTCGCATTCTTCCAATCTTCTTTGGCCAACCAATCTGGCCTGTTCCACCCATTCTTGATTGCTTTTTGCACTTCCGAACGCTTGTGTTTGCAGTATTCGCGCATTCGAATCTTCATAAGGTCTTCATTGAATCGCTGATCCCGTGTTGGAACGGGAAACTCATCATGAAGTATGCTGATGACTCTGTTTTTTAAATCACTTGGTACTTCACTCCATTTGTTTAGTATGTAGTGTCTAAACAGCTGAGAGCAAAGACCACGCATGCGCGAGATCACCTTCTTGCCGTCATCATCCATGATGATGCCGCCGCTGAAGTCGACGGAGTAAGACAAGCCCTCTGGCCGGTGACGCGTGAACTGGGTGTCCCGGCAGGGGTCTCTAGCGGCGTGTCGATGGGGGTACGGACGTCAGGTGTCTCCACCGGCGTCTGGGCCCCGAAGCGAGGAGTGTCGAGTGGGGTGGCTCCTGGCGGAGTAGGTAGAGGTGTGTAGCTTCTAGGAACAGTCAGCCGTGCAAAACGTGGCGTAGATGGCGATGCTGTGGCTGGTGTGGGGGCGGGCAAAGAAGGGGAGGGTAAAGAGCCTCGTCGAACACGAGGCGGTGTGGAGGCATCGATGGCGGAATCTCCACAACAACCGCCACCGCCACCACTAGAGCGCCGGTGTCTAGACGAGTGTGAAGCTCGTCTCGTCGACGCCGAAGCTTCGGAGCGCGCCGAATGCTCCGAAAGAGAGGGAGATGCGGATGGAGTAGGAACGTGCGATGATGCGCCAGAGCGATGACGCTCCACGTACCACTGTCTCTGCTGCGGTGACAAAGAAGAAAGAAACTGCTCATCATCCATACCTGCATTAAACACACGAATATTTAAACTTAATATTGAATGAATAGAGTAGACAATGACGCAAAGACCATTAAATACAATGACGTAATGACGCATATAAATACAATGACGCAATGAATTGAGTGATAGAAGAGGCAAGTCGAAAACTCAGAATTTTCAATCAAAAGATGTGAGCGCGAGTAGAAAAGAGCGTTATACACCATGGAAGGTACTTAGAGAGCCAGAGCTTTTACAACACGGAGCAAAATTGTTCAAATACAATATTTGTGGCTTTAAGAGATCTCTCTCTCATCCTCGCATAACTCAACATAACTTCCTATATCTATATAGAGCTCTCCGTTTAAACACATATCCTCTGTTTCATTTTGTAGCTCCTCTGCATGCACCCCATATAGAGTAGTAGCACCTTGATGCTCGTCTGGCACCACCGCAGCGGCTTCTGATTGAGCATCTTCTCTGATCTCCTCCATTGATGCCGTTGTGATTGGCACATGGTAGCCTTCATACGTCCTTGCACTACGAGGGGCTACCTCTATGACGTACCACCAGTTTGATGTAGACTTTGTAGGATGAAATATTACCTGCCAGAGCCACATAACTTACATGAGAGCTTTCAAGCACATAACTTGTAAAAGGGGGATGTTAACTATTTACATACTTACTTGTTCACAATGCTCGAGTAGTACGAAAGTGTCTCTTAGGTCAGTCCATTTCTTAGTAGAATCCACCTCAAGAAAACCAGACTCTCCTCTACGCACAGTAGCGTTGCGACCCTCCATGATTATCTTGAACCATTGCACGTCGAACAAGTCGACAAAAAATCCTCTGTAATCGATCCTCAAAATCTCTTGCAGCGTGCCGAAGTAAGTGAGTTCCGCCACCACAGGATCTGCATCAGAGGAACGTCGTCGACTAGACTGTTCAAATTTTGCCATGATTCCACAATCTTGAGTAAAACGCTTTTTGTCGATTCGTTCCACCCTAAAATGTCGACCTTTACACCATGCTGCTGCGTATGACTTATACTACAACGAACAAAGATTATGAGTGGCCATTCAAACGTTTATAAATAAAGTCACTTGCTAGTCGTACATTGCAAACTTACCTTGGTCGCGCAACCCCGAGAGTACTCCCACTCTTCCTCAGTCACTTCGTCACCGCATTGTTGTACGCTTTTCAATTGGTTGTGCAACCATCTTAAGCTCATGAAGGTTGGTAGGCTCTCCAGAAGCGCTGGATAGTGCATCGGTGGTCGTCTTCCCCATCTCCAGTCGATTCGTGCCCTTTGACGCTCTTGCTTTGCATCCTCATATTGTGAAATCCACTTTTGCATCACTGGATTGTGAAGCATGCAAAATCGGTTGATTTTAGCCTCTAGATCTTCCGTCATCTTCTTCTCAACACTGAGATTGCACATGACAATCCCAGATATGTGCTCATCATCTATGGTTCGCCATAGCGTGTCCCGGGCTTTATCAAATCCGTCTAGCCACTCTCCAATGTACACATGCTCTGTATCCGCTTGTTTGAAGCCCTGCATGTATACACATGATAATAGATCAACTATGGGAAAAAACAAGATTTACAGTGTCTGAGTGAGGAGTGTCAATAGATCACCTGAGCATTCTGTTAGCCCGGGATAGTCATGCATGGTCCACATTAGAATGCCTCTGATCAAAGCATTCCGTCGTCCTGTGTGTCGGCTCATATCCACTACCTCTATGCCAATCCACAATTGTTGTAGCTCTTCCAATAGTGGACGAAGATACACATCCATATTCCCCACTTTATATCGCCCTGGCACAATCAAGCTTAGCCATAGGTGCCCCTTCTTCGTAGTCAACCACGGGGGAATGTTGTAGTTGACGATGACAACGGGCCATACACTGTAAGATGTTGATCTTTGACCAAATGGATTTACGCCATCCATAGCCAGGCCTAAGCGCAAATTTCGAGCTTCCCTGGCAAAATCCGACCATGTTCCATCTATATGTTTCCAGGCTGCGCAATCTGCAGGAATTCGTAGCACACCATCCGAAGATTTATTCTCCTCATGCCATGATGCTAGGGTGGCCATGGACTTACATTCGAAGAAATGCTTGATGCGAGGAAGCAGAGGAAAATGTCGCAAAACCTTTTGTGGAATTTTTGTCCCGTGGAGATCTACTCGATATCTTTCGGAATCACATTTCGGACACTTCTCCATGTCTATGTATTCCCCTCTGAAAAGAATGCAGTCATTAGGACAAGCGTGGATAGAATTGTAATCCATCCCCAAGTTTCGCAAAATCTTTCTTGCTTCATCTCGGGAATCTGGCATCACATTGTCAGCTGGTAGTATGTGCTCTTTCAGCAATCTACACAACATAAAAATACGATACAGTCGTGTAAAAATCTATCAGATCATTATACATTTAGAGTTTTATTAAAGTAAACTAATTGTAATAGATCACGTGAAAAACGCTGTGACGCTAGTGTCACTCCATCCAAACTTTGCCTGCATGTTGAGAAGAACCAGGAGTACTTTCAATCTAGACATACGTGCTCCATTATACAATGGCGTATCGGCTTCACTTTTCATATCATCATAGATAAGCCTTTCTGAATCCATGATCGTCTCGATCATTTCATCAATCTCGGGCTCAAACATTGCCTCGTTGGGAATGTGCTCTGCATGATCATCCCCCAAGCTGTCAGAGGCTACATCTTGTGGCCTCACATATGCTGCTTGACCAAAGCGCCTGCGAACACGTCTATTGGGTTGCAAGATTGCTGCTTGTTGGCCAACGTCAGAGTCTGACGAGTTATAATTGGCAACAACTCGATCTATAATAGATGGATCGAACTCGCCAAATTCGCGAACGTGCTGCAAAGAAACACGTCTTGTCCGTCGCACAGCATGCTTGCATTGATTACAAGGACATAAGACCCTCGTTGAGAGATAGGTGTTTCGGTTGGACGGTCCCACATCCTCGTCACTACTCATAATGAGGATAAAAATCTTATAACCTGGACAACAAATTTAATATTCTATTGGCATTCTTCGTCTTATCTCTCTCTCTCTCTCTCTCTCTCTCTCTCTCTCTCTCTCTCTCTTTACCTCACATTCTCTAGTCATGTCCAATCCCCGCACACCTCGGTCTAGAGGTGCACGGAGATCAGAACCACCGGGTTATAATCTCGTCTTTATTGGTCAATACCTATATTTGTGGGTACAAGAAATCTACACACCCACGTCTACATGATACTGCATGTAGTGGACAAAACCCCTTTGCCTCTTCTCTAGCTGTAGCACTTCACAGCATCTTAACATCTTTTCACAGTAGATCTTTTCACTGTTCTTCTAACTCTAAACCCTAAACCGTAAGTAATTCTTGCGTGGACTCGATCTAACGTAAATAAGCGTAAATCTAAATAAACGTAAATCTAACTAAAAATAAACCTAAATCTAATTTAACGTAAGTCTACATCTAACCTAATCTTTAACGTCTTTTGGGATAGTTTCCTACGACGTTAAAACTCTCTTCTTCTTGTGTGTGTGTGTGTGTGTGTGTGTGGGTAAACCTAAATAAACCTAAGTCTAATCTAATATAACATAAATCTAAATCTAACGTAAATTATGTTATATTAAAAACAAAGAACTAAACTAACAGGGATTATAAGAACCTTAAAACTGATTTAACACATAATTTTTCACATAACTCGGCAAGAGTTGGCATTCTCATCACTAAAGATGTGAGAGTTAACTTCCGGCGGTGACGCTGCTTCATCTCCATCCACATCTGACGACAGCAATTGGCCCTTTAGACCGTTCTTGCTCTTGTTACTAACTTTGAAGTTGCTGTTGAATGACTAGAGGTTGTCTAGATGGTCATTGTGTCGGGGATGTAGTGACTCTTGCCGCCCTGAAGATCCACCTTCTTCCCTATCTTCTGAAGACATTTCACCAGTACTTTTGGATCGACGGAGCCCACCATGAGTGAAGGCAGCAATACCCTATATTCCATTGAGGGATTTCTTCACCCGCTTCATGCAGGCATCGCAGTCTATGGAGACCTAAATCTAATCTAATATAACGTAAATCTAAATCTAGCGTAAATAAACATAAATCTAATTAAAAATAAACCTAAATCTAATTTAACGTAAGTCTACATCTAACCTAATCTTTAACGTCTTTTAAGATAGTTTCCTACGACGTTATAACTCTCTTCTTCTTGTGTGTGTGCGCGTGTGTGGATGTGTGTGCCAATAAAAAGAGATAAATGGTATAACCTTTCTATCACCCATGCCAAGTATGATAGATTGATTATGCCATTTCCCTCTTGAATAATAGGTCTTGAGTTCAACTCATCGTCGGCTAGATCTTTAGGTCTTTTAATTTTAATTAGTTTCCTACGACGTTAAATTAGTTTCTCTCTCTTTCTCTCTCAATGTGTGTGCGTTTTTTTGGATCGTATGCATGTTTTCTCTCTCTTTTCCTCTCTCAATGTGTGCGTTTTTTGTTTATGCATGTTCTCTCTCTCTTTTCCTCTCTCAATGCGTGCGTTTTTTGTTTATGCATGCTCTCTCTCTCTTTTCCTCTCTCAATGTGTGTGTGCATTCTTTGTTTATGTATGTGTGTGTGCGTTTTTGTTTTTGTTTGTACTCTCTCTCTCTTTCTCTCTCTCTCTCTCTTTCTCTCTCTCTCTCTCAAAAACACTATGTGTGTGTGTGTGTATGTGTGTGTGAGAGAGAGAGAGAGAGAGGGAGAGAGAAAGAGGGGAAGGGAACATGAGAATGAGGAGAGGGAAGGAGCATACCTGGCTCTCCTTCCTCTCCTCGTGTGTGTGTGTGTGTGTGTGTGTGTGGAGAAGAGAGAGAGAGAGAGAGAGAGAGAGAGAGAGAGAGAGGGAGAGCGTTACCTGCTCCTTGCTTGAGGGCGCCGAAAAACTCAGATCTGAGATCTGAGTTTTTGGGCGTGCTCGGTTATTTTTTTAGCCCAGCCGGCGTCGCTATGAGCATCGCAAATTTACAAAGAAATTTGCGACGCTCATAGCGACGCCGGGATTTTTTTTTTTGAGCGTCGCTAATATGAATAGCCTCTTGTAGTGAAAATCTCTCTTGCGTCCTAGTTCGCATACCATAACTAGGTGGTGCCCCTATCTTGTTTGGGTTTGGCTGTGGGTTTGCTGTTTTGTTGTGCTTGTGGTTGCCCCAGCCCCAATTGAGTAGCACGGGAGCCTTGAGGGGTGTTTAGAGGTTGCCTCTCTTGTTGCCCGCCCCGGACCGCCTCAATTTTGGTGCCCCCACTGAGGAGCGATTGTGTGCTTATTGTTGTTGTATTGCATGAATGCTTGAATTTCAACATAATCAAGTAGATTATATGAATCATGAAAACATGTATGACCGAGTTTAATTTCAAGGAAACAAAAATTGATCTAGAATATGGTTCGGATTATGCATAACATAAGAAAGGAAAAAAACATTTTCACATAAGAATCTAGAATTCATGTTGAAAGACCTTTCAAAACTTTGTGTAGTTAGTTGATGAATGTTTGGAACTAATCTTTGTGTGGTTCTAGCATTGAGAGACTATGACACGCTATACCTTTGAGGATATCCCAATCTTCTTAGGGAATCTAGAAGAAGATGTTGATGATTTTCTTGCTAATTTTAGAATGGTTTGTCGTATCCTTGGTAAAAGGGATGACATTGAAAAAGGGGATTTTCTATTGCTATGCCTTAGAGGCAACGCTGAGCAATGGTTTTGGAGTATGTCTTCTCAGATTGAAGATGGGTATACCCAAATTTCCAAAGCTTTGAAGACCAGATTCTCAAAAATTCCAACAACGGAGAAAGCATGGGCTTCACTAGGGAGACTTCAACAACATGGTGAAGACTACTATGCTTATGAGGATATTTTTTCTCGTCAATGGGAAGGATGTGGATTTAGTTCTACATTTCCAGATTATGTAAAAATGGATCAATTTATTTTGGGTTTGTCTCCTTTCCTAAAGACTAAGGTTACTTGTAGTGGACCCTCTACCTTTGAAGAAGCGGTCACTATTGCCCGAAGGAAGTTTCACAAGTACTTCTACATCAAAAATGGTTTCCATCATGGTGGAAGAACCAACCATCATGAAAGTGTTTCTATCAAGGAGTCATCTCCTTTGCCATACTTGTATCCTTCTACTCCGACAAATGTTGAAGAAGTTACTTACATGCCAACTGATTATTCAAGTGCTAAAGTGTGTGGCCAAGATTCAAATGTGGAATTCTTTCTTCTACCTTTATCACAAGCATGCAAAAATCGGCACAAGATATCTCAAATGGCATTGATGATTCAATAATGGATACATCCAACCTTTTGGCAGAGGATCAATTTCTAGTCTGAGCAGACGAAGCTTTTGTGCAACATGACTCTATGGAGAATGAAGACCTTGAAGGTAACCTTGATCTTATGGAATGTTCTGAGAGTGTATCTTGTCTAAAAGAAGAGAGTGAAGAAGAAGATGAAATCATAGGTGGAGAGATCATAGACCACATTGATCATAAAGAGATGATTGTGTGCATGGAATGCCAACTCCAAAACAAAGTAGAAGAGTGTGAGTTGAATCCATGTGAGGATAATCTTGAAGAAGTGTTTGAGGATGTTGAAAAGCATTGGTATGACCCATGTATGTTAAGCATTGAGGAACCTATCATGCAAGAAGCCAAATGTTTCACAAAATCAAACAGTAATCCATCAACCTTTGAAGTGGTATGATGTGAGGAGTTACAACCTTGCCAAAGGGGGGGCTTAGAAGGGGATGAAGAACATGGGAGAGTAGTAAAAGATAAAATCATAAAAAGAAACTATCAGAAGGGTATCATTCTCTCCAATGGTGTTTTAGTGGGTGGCTCTTCATTCATGGGACAATCTCTTAGCAAGGAAATCCAAGCTTTTGAAGCCCCAATCATCTTCACATTGGGTTTCACCTCTTCAAGGTCAACTTCTCCTCTCTTCACATATACCTTTCATCGGGGACACCATACCTTCTTAAGTGGAAGGGGACATGAATACTTGGTGATAAACGGATGTTTCCAAATCTTCTTCACTTGGTTCTTTGGTGTATGGAGGTCGCACATTGTGATGCTTCTGGTCTTCATCATAGATGAAAAACTTGTTGATTGCTACATGTGGATATTTCATCAATCAGTACCAAAATCTATTTTCTTCCAATGTGTTGGAAGCAATAGAAACCTTCATCTATTATCTACTTATGTGGTAAACTATCTGCAATATCTTCCAATAGCAGCTGGAAGCATGGATCAAGCTTTCCTAAATCATAAAGGTCATATAATTTTTTACTTGATGAGCCTACCCAGGTTGAATGAAATTTATGAGCTACAATTCAGGAATTTGCTCATACAAGCTCTTGAAGATCGTAGCAGATACATCAACTTTACACAAGAGGAAGAGCAACCAATCTTTTATATCACATTCATAGTGATAGATGCAATGATGGACAATAGTAAAATCTACAAGTTTCTTCAATCAAAATCAGTAAGTGATTCCATACCATACATCTCGCTTTGGGAAAGGTATTTCAAGATCTTTGATCCTGGGGGGTGCTTATGGAAACTTTCTCGATGGAGAAGGTTTAATCCGTCACTTCATTTCAATATCCTGCTATTGGCTCGAGAACCTTTCATATCACACAAGGTTTTTTAATCATACAACAAAGGTTCTTCAAAGATGAGAGCAGACAAAGACAGACGTTACACAATCTACATGTTGTATGATCGGATAAATGGTACATGAATGTACCATTATCTAAGGGGGGGGGGGGCTAATGATAGCCGTTTTTCGGCTTTCCATAATTGCCATAGTAAGCTACCTCACCCTACCAAATTCACCCAAACACTATGGCTATCCCTACCATTTCACTGTACATAGACGTGTGTGAGTTAGGGGGCTTTTCTCATATCTTCTTAAAATCCTCATCTAGCTAGTCACTTGGGTAGTTAAGTCAAAACAATAAAAAAAATAAAAAAAATAAAAAATATTATGGCCCATTTGTGTGTAAATATTGCATTGTATATATGGCCTAAATATATGGATTTTTTAATAATTATTTTGGTATATTTATTTAAATATTTCTACTTAGGTGTGTGTTTTATTAAACCTATGTACACCTTCTTTCATCCTCTTACACCATAAATATATTTTTTGCCAATATGTACATACTCTAACCTTATATTTTTCCTTTATACAAATCACTCCCATATTTTCACCCTCACCCTCGTGAAAACAAAAAATTGATTTCTACGCATCGGTCACGTTTATTATATTATTTACTTGCATCCCTTTTCCTCATTCACCCAAAATAATTCAAAGAGGGACCATATCATATGATTCCAATATCTTTCCATATCCATAACTCCTCCATATTTTTATTATTATTTTTACTCATTATTCTAACACCATGTGCTCATTGAGCTAAAGTCCATGAATAGTCCATACACTAGTCCCACCATGTATATATTTCTTTATTCACCAATAATCCTCCTCCATGCATGTGTCAAGGGCAACTTGTATGCTTTGTATTATGATATGACAAAGGAGGGGCTCACTCTTGGATGCATTGTACAAATTCAACAAAGGAGGGGGCCACTGAAGGCTTTTTGTGAAGAAAAAACAGGTCTTTTGGTGGGATTTTTAATATCCATCTCCACTCCGAATTTGGAGCAGTGTTCAAAAGAGAAAATGTAGCCCACGCTTTGAATAATCACCTCAAATTTTTTTATGATTTTTGGAGTAACCACCGGTGAGCTATGATTTTTTGAGTGGACCCCGGTCTGCCCACTTTTCTCACAAGTAGCCCATAGTCTTCTCTCACCTCTTTCCACACTTCTACACACACACACACATTCCTCTCAATCCCTCACTCAAACCTGCACCTTCAATGGTTTCTCTCACCTTCTTTACCATTAACCTCCCCTTTTACTTCCATAGCTCTCATATGAGATCTCCATGTACATACACCATCTCTATGCCTCTCTCTATTATCTCCAAAGTACAATTCCATCTTAACCCTTATATATATACATAAATTCACCATGTGTACCATGCTTAACCTCTGCAAATCAAGAGATCTCATCAATGGAATTACCATTTTCATCGTGATAATCAACCTTGGCGACGGTGGCATAAAGAAGAGAAGACGAAGAAGAAGATCGATAGTCATTTTGATAACCTACACAAGTAAGTCAAAAACTTCTTCAAGCTTCACCATCACAAGGATTTCCTCACTTCATTCAACCATCTTACTTCAACCATCCACCTCATTCTACCCATTGTAAATTCATCATTAACTTTCTAGTGATTACTAACACTAACCACCACTAACATACTAATACAAAATAGCCATTGACCTAACCATAAAAGACACCTCACCTCAAGACATGTGTATAGTAACTCTCTCTCTCTCTCTCTCTCTCTCTCTCTCTCTCTCTCCTTACTTACTTTCACCTTATCTACCATCAATAATGCTCTCTTTTGAGCCCACACTCATGACTCAAGCAGACAAAGAAGGCCCGCAATGTTTTGATATTCAAAAAAATCATAATCCTAATTTGTTAGCTTGTAAATTAGGATTTCCAATAATCTTAATGAGGGGTCTCCAACCTATAAATAGGCCCCTCTCCTTCTTGTAAAATAATCTCCAATATCTCACATAGCACCCCAACACTATATGCGCGAGGAGAGACTTAGGTGTAGCAACCACTTGTGAGCTTCACTCTTGGTGTGAGAGAAGCCTTCAAGCTACACATTGTAAGTGAGAGAGCGTGAGTTCCTCAAATCTCAAAACCACTATTGTATATGCTCCTTCATCATCAATAAATTGAGGTTTGGTGCATCAAAGGCGTGATTCGATGTTCAAATCTTCGTCCTTCCATTTGTGCAATACGGTTTGGTGAATTCAAGGTGACTTGTGTATTTTGAGTTTTTATCGGTTGATCTTGATTTTAGAAAGTGTTTTAGTGTGTTTTTCATTGCCATTTTTTTGTCCATTGTAAGAGGGTATTGTGGTGAGAGGTCTCCCACACCCTAAGACAGTGTGTGTGTGTTTTGCAATGTTTAGCAATCACTAAGCATTGAGTGAGTTTTGTACAAGTTCTATGATAGCATCATAACGAACCATCTCCATTTGCAAGTCACAAATAAGGTATTACGCAAGATCCTTTCCTCTCTCTCTTCCCTTTGCTCTAGCTCTCTCTGGTCCATTTTGTGTGTGTCTTGGTGTGAGGTTGCTTGTGTGTGTTGTGTGGTGTATCTTCTTGGTTGTGACAAAATCTCTCTTGCGTCCTAGTTCGCATACCATAACTAGGTGGTGGCCCTATCTTGTTTGGGTTTGGCTGTGGGTTTGCTGTTTTGTTGTGCTTGTGGTTGCCCCAGCCCCAATTGAGCAGCACGGGAGCCTTGAGGGGTGTTTAGAGGTTGCCTCTCTTGTTGCCCGCCCCGGACCGCCTCACCGTCAAGGTCAAGCAACATCATACAAACAACACGAGGAAACAAACAGAATCAACAACGAAAACTACAAGGATGTATCAGACACAAATCATCAAGGCAGCAAGAGAGAATGTTCCACCAGATACGACAATAGCGATTTCAAAGGAACCACATACGCCAATTCAAAACGACTGGAAAACAATCAAACAACGGGCGGCGGAGTTACAACTACTACTTGCAAAGAAAATCTGCCAGCCAATTCAAGATACCATAGGAAACCTGGACGACAAATGCCAATAAGCTAATCGCTTATACCTTCCTCTTGCACTGCATACATTCTTTCTACATGCATTGACCGTACATGCATATAGGGCTATATTACAAGGCCTGCATTAGCACGAGTTCAAACCCATGCACAACACATACCCTTGACGATACCCTGTCGTCCAGGAGGACGCCGACTAGGAGGGGGGGAGGCATTCCAAATGCGGACTCATCATGTCATATATTAGAGGGCAATGTTTGCGAGCAATTTTTCGACCATTTTTTGCGTTTTATTGTGTGATTTTTGGAAAAAGAATATGCCTTCGTAATTAATCAGAATCGGGGACCAAATCATCATTCATGAGCCCCTAGGGATGTGTATATACTATAAAGAGAGTCAAATCTGGCCAAAAACTGTCTAAAAACAGCAAAAAATAGGCCAAGGTTGACGATAGTGAGCGAGATTGTACATAGACGAGAGAAAAGTGAGCTACAAAGTGTTTTACTTCTCATTGGTATTTTTCTAGGTTAGAATTGCTATTTTCGGGTAATTTTGGGATTTATTTGCTTTATTTTAGCCATTTTCTAGCAAAAATGATAGAAAAAAATCCGCAATCCAGATGGAAACACAAAAGAAGAGACACCTGATCAGAGCAAGGTAAAGAAGACACAAAAAAAAAAAGGACTACAAAGGTGACAGAGCAAAATGACCACCGTCATGAAGGGACCTGCAAAAGGAGAAATCTACACAAATGGTAAAATTGGAGCAACCGAAGTCCAAATCAGGAAATTTGCGAGCCTAAACCGCATCTCGCAAAAAGTTATGGCCACAGGTAAAACATGGGAAAATTTGGTGTCGGAGTCTCGATTACATATAGAGAGACTAGGCTAGAAATCCCTCATTTGAGTCATTTTCCATAGTGAGAGAGAGAGAGAGAGCTCCCTACAGCAGTTGAGAATTCCAGGAGCTCATCCATCGTGCACGGTCACCATATCAACATCAGATATGAGAGGTATGCTCGTCAACACTGACTCTAAGTGTTGTTTACTTCAGTTAGTCGCAAAACCTAGCCGGCATCACAATCACAACCTGTGCACGCATACGATAGAATGGTTGTTAGGGAGACCTAGAGGCCACCAAATGGGACCAAAAGTGAAAGGCAAAATGCTAATAGCTTAGGGATCGAGCCTATGACCTCGGTAAGCGTGAAGGAAGCCGCTCAGAAAACCCTAATTTAGCAGGACCTGCAAATGGGCGACAAAACCAACGTGATCGGAAATGAGCCAAAATTCATAGACAGCAAGCCAATGACCTCGACAAACCGACTGAAGGGTTAGATTATGAAAAAGTTCGTCAAAACGGAGCCTAAAGTCCCTATCTGACAAAAACCGCACAAAGCGTCACGATACTTTAACGGGCCGACCAAGTGACAAAATTACACCAAATTCAACAAGGAACATCCAAAGGAGGTCAACTACGAGATGGAATGTGTCCACTCAGGAAAAAAAGTTCTTCCACTAGGGCAAATGCCGACAACAAGCCAGAAAGACGTCCAAATGGTCGTTCTTGGTGTTTCAAACACCAAAACAACAACCGACTGCTTGGATGGAAGGTCAAAAGGAAGTAGAAGACAGCCGGAATCATACAAAGATCAAAAGGAACCGCGACTATCACCTAAGTGGTCTACTTCGACTTCAGGACCAGCTAAGTGCTGCAAACAGGGAGTACATTCTACTAAATTGATTAAAACTTGATGTGTGTGTCTAAGAGGGCCTATTAACACCATGAATGTCAACTAACATCAAAAAACTGGTAAAAATGACAAAGTGCCTAGTCTATCGCGATAGACTTGAACTTGCACTTAGATAAGGGAAACTTTGACTTTGGCTTCATGAGGGGTGCTAACAAGGAATGTTAACCACCAATATCAAGTCAAAGTGCCAGAAAAATCTATTTTGGCCAAAAAGCTCAGTCTATCGCGATAGACTTGCTGCAACAATTTTTGGGGGGAAAGACTTTTCAAATTTTTATAAGCTAGACTTGGGGAAGCAAATGAAGGCAATACACCAAATTTGGTGCCAAGATGGACTCATATAGCAAGCTGAGAAAGACATGCAGACAACTCAGAGTCAGAACAGAAATTCTCAAGGGCAGACAAGTAAAATTTACATGTAAAGGGTCAAGAAACCTTGCATCAACTGGGAGAAGGCAGACAGATGGTCACAAAGCCAAAAAAATCTATTTTGGCACTAAGTCCCAGTCTATCGCGATAGACCAAGCAGGGGGATACTGGACCATCTTATCAAAAATATGAATTAGCAGCTGTCTTCAAGATGATGCAAGATGACCACCCACTAAGTTTGAGCCCAAAACAACACAAAATGAAGAAGATAGACCAACATCTCTCTGAAGGGAATCTAGAAAATTGGGAGTTGATCCAAAAAGGGGTCACTTGACATTCATTTGAGGTGAAAAGGGAATCAGACCATGTGCAAGGTATGGGAAACCAAGTGGTGGAGTCACAACTGCAAAAAAGGACCCAGATAAAAAAAAAAACCAGTCTATCGCGATAGACTAAGAAAAAGTAGCAAAGGGACAGATTTTGAGCTTTGGCTTATGGAGTGACCTTACATGCCATGAGAGAATACACCACACAAAGTTTCAAGGCATTTGGACTTGTTCTCCTTCACCAACAACATCAATTTAAAGCCGCCAAAGTCGCACAATGGAAGAACTTGTCTATCTGCTAACATTTTATCTTAACTAATCTTGGGATTAAGAAGGCTCATCTAGATGCATGATTAAGTGGTAATCAATTTAGGAGAGTAGTACTATGTTTGTGCATTAACTGATAATTGTGATGACAGGATCTATGGAGGCTTCTCAGGGAAAAAGAAAAGGCAAGAACCTGGCAACGGAAGGTGCAGCACCCTATGCACTTCTACCCACTTCTTTAAAGCCAGCAGCCACATGGATACCTACAGATGTGCAACAAGCAGTGGCCTTTCAGATATATCAAGGTTCATATGTGGATGACAAAAGAAACTTAGTGGATACGGTGATGATTCCCAAGGAGGCAAAGAATTACTTGAAAAGATCACCGCAAAGGTCATGGCTCAAAAAAGTTGGCTTGTGGAACTTTGTGTCACTACCACCAGTAGGGATAGATTTCAAGAGGGTACAACATCTAATAGAGACTATCCAAGAAGATGGAACTTGCAGAGTGGCAGGCATGGATAATGAAGTGATGGAGATCCAGATCACCAAAGAGATCATCAAAGAGGCATTGAAACTGTCAGATCAAGGAGCAAACATGAGAGAAAGAAGGAAAAATATCACAGTTTACTTGCAAAAGTCCAAACTACTTTCTTTCGAACTCATAGCAAACCCAGAAGTAAGAGAGCTGACACAGATCTACAGTCAGTGTTTTTTGAGCTACAGCAAAAGGCCGCCAAGATACACTACACTGCACGGGAGCATCTCAACCACATTGACATGGGTTATGGGAATGACCCGTGAGTTCTACATAGATCACGCGTCATATTTGTTTGAAGAAATGACAAAGCTAAGGCAGGACAGACCCAATTACATTGCAGGAGGAGAAGTCCTAACCAGAGTAATATACCATGCCATAGGCACGGCAGATCAGTTACCACCTGCCCCTCATCAAAACGACTGGATGGTATTAAGGGAAAATAGCGAAGACGGATCACAAAGGAAAGTACCGGCATCTATTAATACCATTGGAGGACGCAAGCTGGAAAGAGTGACAAGAAGTACACAAGAAAAGATGGCTGAAGAAAAAAGAACTGAAGAGGAAGATGCCTGACTAAAGAAGCGAAAAGAAAAAATAGAAAACAACACCAGGTTGCAGAAGATATCAAAGATGGAAAGGATGCTAGAAGGGTTTGCTCTAGAAAGATCTCTACGAGGCGATGTAGGCGCCACTTGGAAACCGTCTAGTAGCACTTTCACACTGAGAACGAAGAATAGAAACAACCCAGCTTTTGAGCTGGACTGGTTCGAGAAATACATCCAAGAAAGAAATGCGAGGGATGAGCCAGAACTGCTACTAGAAGAGGAGGATCTCCAAACTTTGAGAGATCAGCTGAGGCCGACTTCACGTGATCAGGAGACACCGCCGCCATCTCCAAGGCCAGATACAAGTGAGAGGCAATCTAGCCCACCTACTGAATCTACTTCGCATTCAGAAAGCTCAAATCGAGATGACAAAGTTCACACACCGCCCAGTGAACAGGAAGAAGAAGAAGGAACAGATAGACGCCAGAACACTGGAACCATATCACAAAGTGATAAAGGCAAGCAAAAGGTGGTGGATCAGTCTAAAGATAAATCTTCCTCCTCTCAAGAAATTGAGCTGGAAGCTACTATAGATGAAGATTTGCAGTCAATGGCGACAATACTAAACCGAACAAGACTGCACAGTCAATGGTTAGCTGATCAGAACTGGTCCAACAAAATGAAGCTACAAAAAACTGATGAGGAAGTTCTGAGACTGCAAGAGCAAAGGGAAGACACTCTAAAGCTGATTAGCATCAGAGATACTGAAATATTAAGGCTCAAAGGCACAGTAAATCTTCTCAAGGAAAATTTACAGGAATCGGAAGACTTCAATGCCATATGTGAAGATACAATGAACATGTTCCTTGAAGATGTCAGTGAAAGAGACGAACACATCCAACAATTGGAAAAGGAAAAGCAAGATGCGCTAGAGGCCATCACAGGTTTGCAAGTCGTCATCGATGACTTACAAATTGAAGTCAAAGATTTAAGAGCAGTAACAGATATCCAAGCAAGAGAAATCGAACGCGCTAAAAAGCAAAAAACGTCGCTACCAACAACACCAGTAGTCCATCCAGAAGAAGAAGTGGCTGCACTAAAGAGGGAGTTGGAGTTAGAAAGAAAACAACGTTTAATGATTGCTGAAAGTGCGCTTAGAGCAGAAGGTGAACTACAAAGACAAATTTCAGATTTGTAAAGTGAACAACAACAAGGACTAGCTCCTGACAGTGAAATGGAAAGCATTGTTTTCAAATCACCCAGGGAAGAAAATGAAAACCTGCATATCAGGATAAAACAGTTAGAGGAGTCGGCTGCTAAAAAAGACATGGAATTTCAAGCTCTACAAATCAATAGTAGAACAATGACCGCACAAATCGCAAGTCTACAAAGTGCAGGGCAGCACCAAGGACAGGGACGAGTGCACATGGAGCCAGTAACAACGAATTTGGCTGAACTCGCCGAAGTTTATGGGGGTCAAGATGAGTACGACGAAGATTCAGATGAATAGGAGGCACATACGCAGACTGATCAAACCGGCTCCAAAGACCACGAGACAGAAGAAGATTCAGTCACGAAGATGGAAGAGCAGAGGCTAGCCGAGCAGATGGAAAAGCAAATAGAAATGATATGGTACAAGGCTATGCAACTCGAAAAGGAGTTGCTACAAGGGCTTTCCAAATCAGGCAGAACAGCAGCAGAGCTACGGCAAGAATGGAATGCGCCTATGTTACCTTATGCTCTGCTGAAGTATGAGACTCTAACACATCAACGGCAGCTTGAAAAAGAAGAACAAGTGCCAGTATTTGAAGGAGAAGTACAAGATAGGGAACGGCAAAACAGAATAGTGGACAGCCAGCCAAAGTGGAGGCGTCAATGGCTATTGGACCATCCTCATAACTTGATCCACTTAGTCAACGCACCGCCTGAGCTGAGGAATGACAGAACGTTTTGCCCAACTCCCCGAACATACACCTACAGCCAACATAAAGCACTACAGAGCAGAAATCCGACATGGCTGAATTATCTAGTAATGCCAGGGCCAGCAGAGGGAGAGAGAATATCCGGTTCTTACATGGTGAAAACCCTGCAGGGCGCCATAGCAGAATTCGGAGGCTCTCCTGACCTATCCTGCAAGATGCTATGTAAAATAGCTCGCACATTTTTGGCCTGTCTCACAACCTTCTCAGAAAGCTGGAGATCAGAGTATATGAATACTGAAAGAAGCATCTCAGAATTGTCATACGATCTAAGTGGGCCACCGACAGAGCCAGTATTGTATGCTTATTTCAAACGGCTGATGTTTCTGCCAAGCTACCATCTCCAGACATTTGAAGAAGCATTTTACACGGGCTTCTTCATGTATAAGTCAAAAATTTTTGGCCCATTAATGGCAAGTGACTCTATGCGCTATGATGCGTTTCTAAAACAAATCACTCAAGAAAGGCGACAACGACAATAAAGACAAAGACGATCATGTCGTGGTAGACATGAACTAGGAGGGGGGGAGTGTTGGAGCCCCATTGGTCCAACTGTTGTAATGAGCCCATTTGTAAAGCATATCAAATTCCATTTTTTAATGTCAAAGACGTCTTATTAGTTTGATCCATTCGTCTGGATTATGTAAATATTAGTCAGTTAGTCAGGACTCAGAATTATTCCCACTTTTGTAATCATGAGCAAGAGAACCCCATGTACATTTTTTGAGCTAAGGTGACTAAAGTATAAAAGTCACCTTAGAACCATTTTTTGAATAACATTTGAAGTAATCTTGTGTTGTACGAGTCTGAGAGAGAGAGAGAGAGAGAGAGAGAGAGAGAGAGAGAGAGAGAGAGAGAGAGAGAGAGAGAGAGAGAGAGTGAGTGTGTCTTATCCTCTTCGCTACGCGCTTCTCCCTCACCGGATTCACGACGCGACCACACCACCGTGATAGTCTCTCCGAGAGCTAAGCGCCCACGCCACGCATTCACCGTTTCGAGTTGATCGCGATCGATTCTTCCTCGAGCTTGTTTTGCTTGTAAGTAGCACAAACGGTGTCTGTTTTCAATAATCAAGTGCTTCATGGAATGAGAAAGAGATAAGCTACACATAGATACTGATAAAATTAAGTTTCGCCCACATTTGAATTATGACCTGTTGGTCTATCACGACAGCATTCGAGATAGCTAGGGTTCAAATCAGGTGAGATTAGACTTATAGGTAAGTATGTCCTAGTGAGAGGATGGTGCCTAGTAAGTTTGATGCGATTCTGAGTTCATTGGATGTGTAAACTGTGTTGTGAGAGTTAAGGGATAGGGTGGGTTGCATTCTACCAGGGTTAGTGATTGATGCATCATAAAAGTGCGTATGTGTAGATTGGTCTCAGCTTGACAAGCTAACGAGATTGCCTACGTGCACCTACGGGTTAGTCGTGTCATCGGATGATAAGTATGTTGTATGTGTCGTGCTCGTGAGTATGAATAGGGGAGTATTTAAGCCCTAAAACACACTCTCTCTCTCTCTCTCACTCTCTCTCACAATCTCTCGCTCTATATCCCTCTAAATGTCCATAAAATTGCACACTATGGCATGCAGGTATGATTTTGAGGCTGATAGAATGAAATCCGCGCGCCATTATGCACACATGGGATCTCATTTAAACCATAACATTACTCTTTGTCTCACCCTCATACCAGTTGTCAAGCTTTCAAACATACACCAACAACACTACTCTCTGTCTCACCCTCATACCTGCAAGTATATGTGGATAGCAATACTCTCAGTACTGTCACTTTGTGTGCTGTCTTTTGAACTATAGTCCTTCATTGTCTCTCTCGACCCCCTGTCTCTAGCAATGGATGCTTGCACTATCTTGTAGGCTGTAGGCTATCTTCTTGTACTCTCCGTCTCTCTCTCTCTCTCTCTCTCTCTCTCTCTCTCTCTCTCTCTCTCTCTCTCTCTCTCTCTCTCTGTAAGGTGCTACAATAAGCCTGCCAACGAATATTGTGCGAATGTAATTCTAAAAGTGACCTCTGAATCAAAAGTAGACCGTGCAATAAATGCACACTATTTAGTTTTAGCCGTTTGCCACGTGTAAAGCATGTAGTTATTCTCCGTGCATGTCGGCAACGGTAGTATGAATGATATGAGAGAGAGAGAGAGAGAGAGAGAGAGAGAGAGAGAGAGAGAGAGAGAGAGAGAGAGAGAGAGAGAGAGAGAGAGAGAGAGAGAGAGAAGCAGAGGGAGAGGGTGTTGCACATATCACTAGGTTGAGAGAGAGAGAGAGAGAGAGAGAGAGAGAGAGAGGAGAGAGAGACAGAGGGATAGGGTGGTTGAGAGAGAGAGAGAGAGACTGGTACGACAAAAATTGCATCGTGAAGGTCGTCATGCCAAGCCCAAGAAAAGGTAACCCCTATGATTTTTCTTTTCTTTGAGAGAGAGAGAGATTTTAGAGAGAGATAGATGCGACAATTTGGGAGGACTTTTGGCACGCGGAAGCGTAGAAGTGGTCTTGTAATTGTTCCTCGCACCGTGGTGGTAAGGGGCAAGAAAGAAAGGGAGATAGAGGAGTTGAACTCAAATAAAATGAGCTACTCTAAGTAACCTCTATAAAAAAAAATAAAAAAAATCCCTGTGAGACAAATTTGTGTGTGTGTGTGTGTGTGTGTGTGTGAGAGAGAGAGAGAGAGAGAGAGAGAGTTTAACCAACCAACCTTGGCAATACTTACCAATACTTACCTTTTTTCCCTTGTATTTTGTTTTTCTTAGGATTAGGATCCCACAAAATGAAGAGACAGAGGGTGGATCCGGAAGTTGTCCTAGGTGAACAGGAAGCAGAAGAGAGACCACCTAAGTTGCTGAGAGGCTCTTTAAAGAGAGATGTGGACTTTGCTCTTGCTAAAGATACATTCCTTGGAGATGATGGGGATAGAGGAACCCCCCAATAACTCAGAAGATTCAGAACAAGAAGAAGTGCATGTTTGCCAGAAGCTTCAAGTGACTAGCACCAAAAAGAGAAACATTGATCTTTCTTCTGCCAGTGAACCAACTACAAAAGGTAAGCAAGGGGTTGAAAATACTGCATGTGTGGATGAAATTTTTGATTTTGTAGTATCTGCAGGAGCTGCTGAAATGTTCGACAAGGTCTCTTCTATCTTCAATGCCCATTCATTCTCGATGACCTTATAGCTCAGCACAACGATTTCCTCAAGTCTGTAAGAGACAAGTTTGAGCTTGAGGTCCAGAAGGGCAGGGTGGTTCTTACTGACATGGTGGTGGTGCAAGATTGTGATTCCACAAGACGGTCATACAGGAAGTACTATCAACTACCTACTATCTATAGCTAGACCCTCACGGTGTCCTATGCATGAACGAGATTGCAAGCTAATTAAAGAATTCTTTGGGTTCCTTCTATTCTTAAATTCTCTATTTGCTAGTCTATTGAATAATCCTTCAGAGGTAATGGATGAGGAGGATCTACCACCCGATAAACAAGATGATGAGGACTTGGAGTCCAATGAGGTTCCTGAGATTGAGGAGGATATTAATCTTGAGGCAGAGGCTAAAGAGCTGCAATGAAGAAAAATACTTACAGTTGAAACATCTGATATCAAACTACCTTTAGATGTCTCTAGCTTTAATGAGAAACAAGCCACATTGATGCTTCCTGGACTGCCAGACTTCAAATTTGGTGAGAGATCTTACATTTTCCTCCATGACATTCAAAGTATATTTTCTTTAAGGGAGGACTTTGCACTTGCAACACTCTCCAAATTTCAAGAGGGGAGGAGTGGATTTGTGTCTGATGTGACAGGAGCGACGACAAGGCAATGGAAACCTCTAGTAACCCGATGGACTGCTTCAAACTTTTATTTGACAAGGCAAAAAAGCATAGAGAGACACTCCCAGATGAGGCCACATTCAAAGCTATTAGAAACAACCTCAGGCCATCAACCAATACTCAAGAAGTAGAGGACCGGTTTACGCGTCCTGCATAAGGGTCCACTAGTTCAGTACTGTATTGTTATCTAAAATAAAAATCTCTTTATTCACCTATGGTTACCATATTGCATTGTCTCTCTCCACTTTCTTTGGCCTTCACGAGCAGTAGAGTTGTTGAATGCCTCTACTCGTTTCCCTTTCTTTTGTTGCAAATGCCTAATTGCTTGTGTTGTTGCCGAATAGTCTAATACATGTTTTTGCTACAGCCGATGAAGGATTCTGTGATAAAACCACTGGAACAACTCTTTCAAACTTTTTTCCTTATCTCAAGAGCCTCCATGACATGTGTGTTTGAAGTATGCACTCCTGGCCATGTAATGAGACTTTTCCAACCCTTGGTGTTCCACATGCATGAGTTTCCATACTTTTGAATGAAGTATGGTAAGTGATTGAAAATGATGTGCTGCAAATAAAACAAGTTGTCAAGAATTTTAAACAACATTTTAGCCCTTATCATTTAAAAGGGTTCGTTAACAATACCATGTAATGAGTAATCTGAGTTTCAGTCCAAGCTGACCTAAATGCTTTCTTTAGTAGTTGAAGGTTCTCTTGTTTAGATCATTTTGTGTCCACTCATCTTTGTCACACATATGAAAGAGCACATCGATGGAACGCCACACTTCACCAATGGCATTGCGCGTTGTGGGTTCCTGGTCCTTCACTGCCATATGGAGATTTTCCCATTGCTGAATCTCAATTTTGCTGATATAAGTGGACTGATATATCCTTCCACGCTTGGTTAGCTTCTTATCTTTGATGCCTGTTGGCTTTGATAAAAAATGACGTGCCTTGACCCCACCAATAGATGGTTTGCGAGGTATATCTTTATCATTGTTTGACCTCTTCTCGTCCCGTTGGATTTTCACATTGCCCCCATGGAGACCCATCTTTGACAAAACTAATTCAAGTGCCGCCACCGCACCCTTTTGCTATTTTGAGTTCTTGATTTTCCAAAAAAACCTAATGTACAAATACACCAACTTCTCCACAATTCGGCAAAGAGCATGCATTGTACAAATGTGGACATTGGAAAGTGGAATATCTAGAACTGGGTGGAAATTAGGATCCTCATTGTGGCGAGTAGGTGCTTTTCTCCACCATTTTGGGTCCATCATCTTTGCAGGCTCCATACAATACAAGCATGGAGCCTTTACCATAGCACCCATTACACAATTATACATACACTTCAGTGTTTTAAGGTCACCTGCAAGATGCCATTGGACTTGAAAGTCTCCCCTCCCACTGACAACCAGCACCTTTCCTTGATTCATTTGTTTGTCCAATGATATCAGGGATAGGGGTTTGATGGAACACCCAATATAAAATGTCGTGGTCTTCTTTCTTTACCTTGAATATTAAATCCACATAAGACGTTAAAGTACATCTAAATTTTATCTCAAGAGGGCTCACCAAAGCTAAAGAGAAAGTGGAAATGGAATACCTGAAAAGCACCAAGCCACCATATGTTTGTTTCTGATTGACTGAAGGATCATCAGTGGGGCATTTTGAAAGAGCCCTATTCATCAATGTTGTTGTGACTCGTTCTAGCTTCTTCTCTTTGAGGATATCACACTCATTTAGCTTCAAAACAAAATGCAGAACGCCACTTGTCTCTTCAAATGTTACATTGTAGAACTCAACCATTCTAGTTTGCAACAAAGTGAGGTCCGTGAAGATATTGTTGTACTCATCATAGGTTACAATTGATCCTTGAGATCTATAAATACCACCAATATGAAAGGGACATCCAATGAAATCTGTTTGTGCATGGTTGAGTTGAAGTCTCTCTTTCCAGACACTTGCTGCTGTTGGTAGAAGTTTAGACTTTATTCCATTCTTCACAAAAATGGAGGAGATAGACTGTTGAATAGGTGAGTACCCTCTCTTACTCACACCAAGGGAGTCAAGTGTGCCCTGTAGTTCACTTGCAGGCACTGCACTCTTTGTAATCAAATGGTCAAAAACATCCCTCTGCAAAACCTTATACTTTTTGTCATGCATTATATCCTTTGAAAGACCACTTGTTATCAAAGGCTTCAACTGCTTTCCTACATTCGCCTTTGGATCTATGTTTTCTTTGTCTGTATATATAGCATGTCTACATAAAAAATATAACAAACATAAGAAAAAACAATGTATAGTTGAAATAAACTAGAAGGTTCACAATCCTGACCTCAATGCTTGTATTCTTTTCTTCAGACCTCCAAAGCCAACCTTCAAGGTTTCAAGATTTCGTAGTCTCTTCTTTCGCACACGAGCACCTAAGCTGGTATCTTTCCTTTGTAAGTTACACACTTTTTCTTGCAATACCTGTATTTCTTGTGTGCACTGCAAAAGGGTTTTTTGGTCCTCACAATGCAAAGCAGAAAGTCGTATTGATGGGGGCTTTTCACAAGCCAAGCTCCCATACCCCTCTTCTCTCGTCCCCACCCCATGAAAACCCCCTCTTAGGGAGGGAGTGATAAAAGGCATTGGAAAAAGTAAGAAAAAAAAATAAAGTATGATTATGTAAATATATAAGAAAGGTAAAATAGGCCACCTCATGCCTGCGGGGTAGCTCATTCCCACCTTGCCTCCTTTTTCTTCACTGTTGCCCCGTCGGGTGTCCCTTTTCCTCTCCTCCACTCAAAAAGTCAACCCCCTCTCTCTTCCCCTTGTCCTTTCTCCTTTCTCTCTCCCCTCAAGCTACCCCACCTCTCACCAATAATGCACCCTAACTCACATGCAACTTACCCTATCTTCCAAAATAGTATACCCCACCCCCTCTTTCTCTCTCCTATCATATCCCATGACCCAAATACCCCCCTCTCTCTCTAAAGGGCGCCATGTCTCTTGTCTTGTAGCTAAATAACCTCCCCCACACTCACACACACTCAGTTTCATTGAAAAAGGTGCCCACAGACCCATCCCCACCCGGTGGTTACCTGATTTTTCTTGTGTTCACACACATCTGCACACAGATTCACCTCTGAACACACTCCCCTCTCTCCCCTCTTGTAATTAATTTATTATCCATGTCACCTCTCACTTTTTTTCATCAACCCATCTCTCTCTCTTAGTCTCTCTCTCATGAGACTGCTGTTCTGACACATATACACACAGCCAGACAAGTGGGGCCCACAGTCACATGGCCTATGTAGAGAATGATTTCTTCATTTCTAAATTCTAGAATTTCTCCCCCCTCCTCCCCTATATAAAGAGGGGTCACCATCACACTAAGGACACACAACATCACCAAAGAACACACTATGCACTGTGTGTGCCTAGTGCACACACACACACCCACACCATCACCATCACCGCAATCACCATGCTTGTCTTGAGCATGACCTCTACACCCTTGGCTATGGAAGATAAAGGGCAACTAAATGAAGGATGATGGCCATAACCCTCGTGCGAGTCTTCGCCATCAACTCCCACCTATCCGCCATGTGCTCTACCACTCTCTCCCTTCTCATTCCCCTACTCTATGCTCCCCATTTCATTGCCTTATTCTCTAAATAAAGCTTGAGGTTTTGTGAGTATGTTTTCTTGCAATGTTTTGCCCATGTGAGGTGTGGGGAATCGCCACCTAATCTTGTGTTTGGAGTGAGCTTGTGTATGTGTGAAGGGTGTGCGAATTCGCCATCCTTTTGTGGTGCCTAAGTACTAAGCCGCTATACCCCCTCCCTCACTCTCTCTCTCTCTCTCTCTCTCAGTTGATCTCATTCCCTTTCCCTCTTCATCATTACTCCCAAGCATCCATCTCTCTTGGATGAAAACTTTGTTATGGTGGTGTGTTGTTTGCGTCCTAGCCGCTGAAGCTAGGTGGTGCCCCTGTTTGCTTTACCATGACAGGCTCGAGGCGCTCCATTCGGTCCCCGGTGTTTTAGAGGCCATCAGGGATTCGGGGTTCGCTTTGCTCCCGTCAGTATAATCTCCTTTGCTTGATGGTGAACCATGCTTTTCTGAATTTTTGATTTCCCAGTTAGAGCTTTGCAGTAGCCAAGTAAACCATTCTGTCCATCACCTGCAAAGGTCAATAAAGTAGTCGGATTTACAAATGCAGGGGAGGAATTGGTCATAGGATTCAAAGGATAGAGGGAGCCATTTGTCCATAAATCTATGTGTTTTTCTCCTACTCTGAGTATTGCTTTCTACGTTTGTGTTACTGTGGTGTTTGTTTTACTTCGCTTGCATAAAGGCTCATATTCAGGACTCAAATCAACGTGTAGATGATATTTATGACGTTTAGTGAGAAGGTTTGAGGTGGTGGATGAAGAAGCCATGAATACACAATCAAGAAAATCAAGAAACAGAAGGGTATAGCGCCATTACTTCCTAGACTACGTGCTGCATACATCGTATGGAAAAGAAACTCCTTCCTATATGACGAGGTGCATTCAATATAACTAAAAAGGGACATTCCATCAATCATTATGGCCGTTATGACTCTGTGAAAAGAATCCACTTCGAAGTACACTTTTTAACGGTTGATGAGGACACCTTTTGTTTTACCACACCAATTTTCTAGAGAGAGAGAAAGCAAAAAATTATATTTTCTTAGAAGGCCCTCCAAATGACCTCCCAAATTCCCTAATGTTGATACTATCAAAAAGTGTACAGAAATAAGCTCATTATATAGAGCTAGCACAAGCTTCTTATCTGGCATCATTGATGACATCATACCTCGGGTGCCTTTTTTCACATGTGACCACATGCTTCTTTGCCACCTATGCATCATATGTTTTATGCCACCTATGTATCCCAGTAGGATAGAGGAGATACACACCATCATAGGACGAAGCCCACAATTCTCAACAACCCTCCCCTTGGGGTTTGGACTATGACAATAGAAAATAACTATGCCAATCCAAGCCGATCATCATCCCCAATCCAAGAGACCATCTTCAATCCAAGAGACAAGTGATGATAAACACTCCAATCCAGGGGTATAACTTCAATCCAGGACTCCACCACATAACCCTAGTCCAAGAGTTTGCAAAAGAACTTTCATTGCCACAACTTCATTGTTTGTCCTCCTTTACTCCTACTCCTTCGTTCGATGCTATTGCTGCCATGGTTTTTGCCGTACCCTTTTCGTGAGCTTTAGTGAATGGAAATGTAATGCTAGATTACACTAATGCAAAACAAAAGTTTATGCTAATGCTCCTTCTCTTGAAATTGACCTTTCTACTCTCCCAATCCCTCATGGTGCAATGAAGCGGTCTTAGCATTTGGATTTTGTTCCAAAGCCACTGTCTGAACTCCTCACAATCACAATGTGTGCGTTTTAAAAGGACGTTGTGCTTGGGTGCATGAAATTTTAGACTTTATTTTGTCTGTGAGAAAGAGGAAAAAAAAAGGATTCTTTCCCCACTTCTATGTGAAGTACCTCTTTACTTTAAAAGTGAAGCCACCCTTCACAATTGAAAGCTTTTATACTTTGAAAAGCCTTTGAAATTTTGTTTTGAAGCTAGAGTGGAGAGAGGTCTTGAACACTTTTTTGAATCTCCTTTTTTGAACTCAAGGAATTTTGATTTAATCTTCTTTAAAGACCCCTCCTATGGGAAGATACCTTAAAAAAGAAAAAAGAGTTATGGGAAGCGTGGGCACGACAAGCAGACTCTGGGTAGATGTGGACAATCAAGCAAAAAAATTTGGGCAATTCGGGTTGCTTTAGCTTTTTGTGAAGGCTCCTTCAAAAAAAGAGTTAGGAAACGGTCCCACAAGCAGAACACCTTCTAGACAAGTGCATTAAAAACCTTTTTGAATTCTTTGAAACCTTTTCAAAAGGTAAACATACACATGTTCAATTTCAAAAGGTAAACATACACATGTTCAAATTTCAAAGGGTGAACACACACATGTTCAAATGGCACACACACACACACACACACACACACACACACACACACACACACACACAAATAATTCATGAGTAGAATGAGCAAAGAATGCGTGCCTAAGAGCTTCAATTATTGTCAAAATTAATCAAACCATTACTTTCTCATGCATAATCCAAATATATCATAGGAAGACTCTATTAAAATCTCTTGTGATGGGCTACGGTTTGATGTGTGTATAGATGTAAAGGCTCCAATGCACCCAAATTTTCAAGCTCACCAAATGAGGCACAATGTAGACAATCAAAAGGCAAAAAAATCTAAACCTAATCACACCAAGAACTATTGGTTACACCAAGTGAGGGTAGTGGCTCATTGGAATTACCAAGAACATGCCCACACCTTGATTAAATCAACACGTGTAGGTAAGCTTATTGCTAAAGAGTCTAACGGAAATTATGGTTAGCAATTAAGCATATAGGGATGCTCAATTTAGCATAGAGAATAGAAAGAGATTAGAGTTTATGCTCATGCCAACATGATGATGGCTCTGATACCAATTGTTGAGATTAAGGGAGATATAAAAGGGAAGCATTCATAGTGTTGGCATACTAATGAAAATGCTAATTACAAAAGGGAGATAAAGTAGAATGTAAACACAAAAGTATATTGATTGATACTATAATACAGTGTGTAAAAAAGAGCTCATTATATAGAGCTAGTGTAAGCTTCTTATTTAGAATCATCGATGACATCATACCTTGGGTGCCTTTTTCCACATGTGACCACATGTTTCTTTGACACCTATGCATCACATGTTTTTATGTCACCTATGTATCCTAGTAGGATAGAGGAGATACACACCATCATAGGACGAAGCCCACAATTCCCAACAATTGGCACCCGATAACTACGATGAAGGTAGCTTAAATAATTATTGCCAAGGTGATCACCCTTAGACTAGCCCCCCTACTGAACATGATCATCTCTCCCCATCAGCATGGGTTCGTTGAAGGAAGATCCATTTATGAAATTATCTTGGTAGCAATGGTGGGCATCGAATATGCAACCTCCACCAAGCAAGAGTGAAGGAGTACGAGCGGAAGTGCGACGCGAGAGAGAGTGCGAGAAGAAGAGCACGACGATATGGTGAACTCGCTCTACTGTAATGTGTAGAGCATAGTGAGTTCTTATTAGGTTTTAACAAAAGAATATGTGTACATACGTGGCGGCCCGCCCACTTACCTGGGCGACCACATTGGGCTTTATACCCAACCAACCTCCCACTTAAAGTCCAATGTGGTACTTTAAGTGTGAGAGAAGCTACTATACAAGCTAATAGACAAGAGATGTAGAGAAGTGATGTACTACCCTACACCTAACTGCTTGCGAAAATGCGCAAAGCTCTCTGATGGAAGTCCTTTTGTAAGTAGATCAGCAAGATTTTTTGTGGTGTGAACTTTGACAAGCTGAAGTTGCTTATCCTCGAGCATTTCCCTGATGAAATGATACTTCACATCCACATGCTTTGTCTTTGAGTGATAAACTGGATTGCGAGCCAATTGTATAGCACTTTGACTATCACAATATAACACAGGCATCTCTTCTTTGATTCCCAAATCTGTTACTAGTCGATTAAGCCAAATTGATTCTTTGCATGCCTTTGATGCTGCAACATATTCAGCCTCTGTAGTAGACTGAGTAACACAATCTTGTAATCTAGAACGCCATGATACTGCTCCACCAGCCAATGTAAAGACATACCCTGACGTAGACCTTCGGTTGTCTAAGTCACCTGCATAATCTGAGTCTGTAAAACCCTTTACACTTAGCTCCTGACTCCCATAGCATATACACATACTCTTTGTAGCTTTCAGGTATCTCAATATTCCTTTCACTGCGTCCCAATGTTTCTTGCCTGGGTTTGACATGTATCGACTTACTACTCCCACTGCAAATGCAATGTCTGGGCGAGTAGCAATCATTGCATACATCAAACTACCCACTGCAGACGCATATGGAATCTTATCCATTTCAGCCTGTTCTTCCTCAGACACAGGAAAATCTTGTTTGCTAAGTTTCACATATGGTGCAATGGAACACTCAGTGCCTTTCCCTTCTCCATATTGAAACGTTGCAAAACCTTGTCAATATACTCTGTTTGAGATAACCAAATCAACTTCTTTGATCTGTCTCTCTCAATGCGCATACCAAGTATATGACTAGCTTCACCCATGTCTTTCATGTCAAACGATTTTGCCATCTTTGACTTCAAAGCTGAAATTTCTTCCAAGTGCTTGCCAGCAATCAACATGTCATCCACATACAAAATAAGGATCAGCCAACTACCATCCTTAGCCTTCTTTGTATATAGACAGTGATCGAACTCACTACGTTTGTAGCCTTGAGAAAGCATAAACTTGTGGAATTTATGGTACCATGCCCTCGGTGATTGTTTTAAGCCATAAAGACTCTTTAACAAGTGGCATACCCAATCTTCCTTGCCTTTCTCAACAAACCCTTCTGGATGCTGCATGTAAATTTCCACATCTAACTCACCATGCAAGAACGTTTTCTTGACATCCATTTGGTGCAACACCAAATCTAATATGGCAACCAATGCAAGAAAGCATCACAATGTAGTCATTTTGACCACCGGAGAGAAGACTTCATCAAAGTCAATGCCTTGTTCTTGCTTAAAGCCCTTGGCAACAAGCCTTGCTTTGTACTTTGGCTGACTATCATGAGCGGTGATCTTATACCTGTAAACCCATTTACAAGGTAGAGCCTTTTTGCCCTGTGGTAATTTAACTAGCTTCCATGTCTGGTTTTTATGCAGAGCTGTCATCTCTGTCTGCATGGCCAATTGCCAATTCCCGGAGTCCTTCATTTGCACTGCTTCCTTGTAACATGAAGGCTCATTGCAATCAGTCAACATGACATAATTCATAGATGGAACAAACCTATCAGGAGGTCGCGTGACACGTCCAGATCTACGCACAATAGGTGGCTCAAGCTCAGCCACAACCTGTGGTTCCACTCTATCGTGTCCTTGCTCCTCTTGAGCCCTGACATTTTGTCTTGCACGTGCAGGTCCATCTTCTTGGAAGACAACTCTTCTAATCTCCTCAACCCTCTCTGGTTTAGAATGATATTTGGATTCATTAAAGTGAACATCATTGCTGCGGACAACCTTTCTGGATTTGGGATCCCAAAGTCTGTATCCCATCTCACCAGAATTACCATAGCCTAGAAAGATGCACTTTCTACTCTTTGGCTCAAGTTTGTTCCTAAATTCCTTTGGAACGTGAGTATATGCCTCACAGCCAAAGACTCTGAGATGCTTGTATGAGGGCATTTTGCCTGACCATACCATCTCTGGCACTGAATCCTTCTGCAAAACCTTGCTAGGAGATCTATTTACAAGATGAACAGCTGTTGATACAGCTTCAGCCCAAAACCCATTTGGCAGCTGTGCATTAGACAACATACTTCTGACCTTCTCTTGTATGGTCCTATTCATCCTCTCAGCAACACCATTTTGAGGAGGATTGTAAGGAACAGTAAGTTCACGTTTTATACCTTTTGACTCACAAAAGTCCTGAAAGGCCTTTGAAACATACTCTCCACCATTGTCAGTGCGTAAGCATTTAAGCTTCTTGCCACTCTGATTCTCCACAAGTGTCACAAACGTTTTGAAAACACTAAACGCTTCATCCTTGTGCTTGAGAAAGTAAACCCATACTTTCCTTGAGTAATCATCTATAAATGTCATAAAGTAAGAAGCTCCCCCTAGAGATAGGTTAGGCATAGGTCCACACAAATCACTATGAACAAGTGCCAACTGTGTATCTCTTCTACTGCTTCTATGCTTATGTGGCTGCTGTGTTTGCTTACCATACAGACAATGTTCACAGAATTCAAAATCATTAAATGAAAATCCAGGCAAATAACCAAAACGAGACAAGATTTCCATTCCCTTCTTGGACATATGTCCTAACCGGCTATGCCACAAAGAAACGTTCGGCTGCTCGGTTACATTGATTACATTTTTAGAGACATTTGATACATAAATTAAGTAAATTCCTCCAGACTTTACTCCATGTGCTACTCTCATAGAACCCTTGGATATCTTCCACATGTTCTGTCCAAAAGTGGTGACGTAGCCAGCATCATCAAGTAAACCTGTGCTGATCAAGCTCTTTGTAATTGCGGGAACATGTCTCACATTCTTCAGCGTGAAAGAAGAGCCATTCTGAAACTTCAATTGAACATCTTCAACACCTAAGATCTCACATGTCTGCCCATTGCCTAGCCGAACATGATCTTTAGTGGTCACATAAGAGGTAAACCACTCCTTGTTTGGAGACACATGAAGTGATGCCCCTGAGTCTATAATCCAGTCACTCAGTGCATTTCCATCAGATGCTGTAAGAAGAGCTGAGTCCATTGTATTCTTCAAGAAGTAGATGTCTCCTGACACTAGATTGTCATCCTCTGCAACATTGTTTGTCACATTTATTTCTTGAATCTTCACTGAGGACTTGTTCTTCTCACCATGGTCTTCAGCTTTCTCTTTGCCTTTTTCTGCTTTCCATTCTCTGCAGTCTCTTTTCATGTGACCCTTCTTGCCACAATGGTAGCATTCTATGTCACTCTTGCCTTTAGCACTGCGGGACTTGCTACGAGACTGATTCCTCTTTCCACCTTTGTAATTTTCTTTGGTCCTTCCCCTGACAACTAAGGCTGTTCCTTTGCCTTTGTCCATTGTCTTTCTATTGGTTTCTTCAGTAAGCAGACTTCCTTCTACACCTGCTATGTTCAAACCATCTGTAGGTGCAGAATTACTCAAAGCTGTGCGAAAAGTGTCCCAACTTTTCGGCAATGTGATCAACAGGAACATAGCTCTAACAGGTTCATCAAACTTGGCACCTTGAGCTGACAACTGACTATAGATTGTGTTGAATTCATTCAGATGATTGGACATAGGTGTCCCTTCTTTCATCTTCAAGTCAACAAGCTTCTTAAGCCAGTATACCTGTGAAGCTGCACTCTGCTTCTCATAAAGATCACTCAGCTTTAACCATGCTTGATAAGCCGACATCTCGTCTGCTACATTGAAGTAAACGCTTTCTGCCAAAGTCAACATAATGGTAGAAAGTGCCAATTCATCCATTTCGCTCCATTCATCTTCGTCCATATCTTCTGGTTTTATCCCCTTGAGCTTTATAGGTTTTATCTGCTTCTTTTGTACCAACACGTGCCAAATCTGCTTCTTCCACAATGGGAAATTGGTTCCATCCAGCTTCTTGATATTGTAAAGAACAGTGTCCTGTAATCCAGCCATAGCTACGCTTCACAGTAGTTTACTTTCCTGGGAAAAGTTCGGCAGAGTTTCCCCTGTAAACTGACCTCTGAACCAATATCAACCTGTCAAATGAACCAAGAAAGCTTCAGATTCTGCATAAATTTTGGCAGAGTCTCCTTTGTAAAATGGCTCTGGCGTACTAAAAACAGACCAAA
Organism: Adiantum capillus-veneris; assembly: GCF_014529385.1. Lineage (NCBI taxonomy): Eukaryota > Viridiplantae > Streptophyta > Polypodiopsida > Polypodiales > Pteridaceae > Adiantum > Adiantum capillus-veneris. The sequence goes on from NC_140933.1 coordinate 120,354,606, forward strand.
AAACAGCTCAAAAAACACTATCTCTCTGACACTGTAAGCTGCGGGTAAACTTGTCCTGCACCTGTACTATCTCTGACTGTCCTGTCACTGTCCTGTAAGCATAGACTGCGACAATGCCTCAACGGCAGTAAAGCAAAGATGCAATCCCAACTGTCTAACTCACAGTCAATACATCCTAGCTGCCTATCTAAGGGTGCTCGAGGGATCGCTCCAAGACCTGTATCACCGAAAGGATCTCAACATTCGAGAATCCCCTAGCTCAATAAAACCTCACTCGACCCTCAACAAAGGCTGCAGTAAATCTGACAGTACATAGACTTCCCACAAAGTCATACATCCACAAATTTCCCACTGTATTGTAACCGCTGTGGCGGTTGTTTACTGCGTGACTCACAACCAACAAACCCTCAACAGACATACATCATCTCTGACAATACATCCCATGTGGAAGTACCTGCAATGTCAGAATGAAATCTGGAATATCAAGCAGCAAACACAAGCTACCTGATGAACTAGTGGATGTCGCCTACAGTTTGTGTGTAGATGCGCCCGTGTTGCATGTGACACGCCTCCAAGAACTGTGAGCCGTCCTTCGATGTGTAGACAGCCACAAATCAACACTCTGGGAGTGTCGATATCCTCAGCACCTACAGTCGTAGGCCGAAAAACCCCAAATTTGCAGAGTCGGATCTGCACCCGTCGAGATCACGTAGTCGAAAATGGCCTGTGCAGACATTTGTCGAAGCCGAACGATGGCCGCGATGACCTCAGAATGAAATTCTGACAACACCGAGCCCTTTGGGCATTCCCACGAGATTTGGGGCCGTGTCTTCGCCTGTCTAATTTCACTCCAATCTGAGCTGGTGACTCTAGCCTCCTGTAGTGCTGCCCCGAGCTTCGATCTGAGCTCTGATACCAGTTGAAGGAGTACGAGAGGAAGTGCGACGCGAGAGAGAGTGCGAGAAGAAGAGCACGACGATATGGTGAACTCGCTCTACTTTAATGTGTAGAGCATAGTGAGTTCTTATTAGGTTTTTACAAAAGAATATGTGTACATACCTGGCGGCCCGCCCACTTACCTGGGCGACCACATTGGGCTTTATACCCCAACAAAGAGTGCATGCTACTATAGCTTGACCTTTACCAGGTTTATGACATATTAAAATGGTTATATATAGAAGATGTCATGGAAGCTCTGGGCTTTGGGCCTCGCCTATGTCACATCATCCGTACACTAGGCACTGGCAGCCAATTAGAGCTCCTATTTAATGATAGAATTGTGGGCTCCTTTGAGGTCAAAAGGTCTATTAAGCAAGGATTCTCCCTAGCCCCTTCTTTTTGCCATCGGATCGCATTCTCTCATCACAATGCTCGAAGCCAATGTTACACAAGGGGAGTTACAAGGCTTGACTTTACTGAGCAATGAACAACTCCTGGCAAAACTGTTCGCAAATGATTCACTCCTCTTCTTGAAGGTGTGCACCTTCAAGAAGTCGAGACTGATCTCCCAGTCAAAAAATGACTCCTTCAACCCCTCTGACTAGACAAGGGAGATTGTCTCAAAAGGGAATGTCTTCAAGCACCTGAGAGCCCCCTTGGGGGTGGATGTAACTCACAAACAAAGATTTCATTGGGTCCTAGAAAAAGTTAGAACCAAAATGAGAAGGTGGGAGTATGCTCTTCTCCCATTCTAGACCCGGATTAAAGCGATTAATTCATTTATGCTCCCCTATATCGCCTTCACCAACCCACTTCTCAAGATGGCTAAGTGTCATTGGAAGGAGTTTGTAAAACCAGTAATTTTTTAAAATGGAAAAACAACACAAAAACCTCCAAACCATGGCAGGGGGCCAAATGGGAGTCGGTCGCTCGGCCAATGACCCAAGGAGGTATCAGAATTCTTAACCCAGTTGCCCATGATGAGGCCCGATGTGCCACTTGGTTCAAAATGTGGTACGAGGAAAGGAGTAGAGTTTCACAACAAACACTTAGTCCCAATGTGGTCTAGCCTTAGTCTGGGGAGCATCTCAGGGGAGCTAGTAAGAAAGTGCAAAAGAGCAGTTGTGGCTTTGGAGTGGGGGAAAGCAACCAGGTACTTCAAGAACTCCATCTTGCACTGGTCCCCCTGGCTTTCTAAAGTTTTAGGACCACCAGAAAGCCCCTATTGGATAGAAACTACCAGGAAAGTGAATAAGAAGGGTTTGAATCGGCTTGTTCACTTCTGGGACGGTAATAGTAAGGGTTGAAAAACCATTGACTTTCTTGCAACCTAGTATCAACTTAATGGCTATGAGATATTGTTACTCAATAGAGTGATAAGAGAGCTTGATGTAATGCCAATCTGTGAATCGAGGATTGAGTGGAATGCCTAGAGATGGCCCAAAAGTAGTCCTTTTTGGAAACCCCATTCTAACAACATATACTAGGCATTAATACACGAGAATAATTGGCCTAGCCCCCTCAACAAAATATGGAAAAGACAATGGCCGAAAGAATGGTGGGAGGAAGTCGTGGAGAACATCTAGAAGAATGGTGGGAGGAAGTGATGTGGGTGCTCTACTGACGGGCATAATGATCCAGGAAAGAGGAATTGGGTCCGATCGATGCTTGGGGTGCATGATAGCTAGTGAAGATCTGACCTACTTATTCATGGAATGCAAGGCAGTTAGAGACCTGACATGGAAAATCTGCAAGTGGGTCCAAAGGACAAGGTTTTGCAAGACTGATCTGTTCCTTGGTGGCAAGAAGTTGGGTGCTTTGCTTATCTACACTCAGACTGTCGGGTACTTCTTCTTTCACCATATATGTCAAGTGAGGAACCGCCATGTGTTTGAAGGAGATCTTGGTATGGAAAGCTTCTCAAAGATCATACAAGAAAGCATAGTGATGATCTATACGCTCGAAAGCAAGCAAGACTCGAGAGACTGGTCTAGGGCTACCCATGCCAATGTTGTCAACCTGCGATAACTAAAAGCCTAGATCTATAGTTCATCTACTTTGTCAAGCCAGTTATGATTAGCCTCAATGAGAGGCGATAAACATCTAGATTGTAATCTTCAGCACCTGAAGGCTCGGCCTGAGCTTGAGGTTGTTTTGTAATTCTTATGTTGTGATTAATACAATTCACTCACAAGTTGAGTTTTGAAAAAAAAAGCAACTTTTATACTTAGAACTTAATGTATCATATCATAAAATATGACTTGAAAGAAAACTTTCACTTTTCAATACATAGTATCTTCCCAAGATGCTTCAACATCTCGAGTTAGCTTCAAAAGCACCCCTAATCCCTAGGATTTGACCTCAGCATGTAGACACTAAAAAGACATGCTTAACCACTAGGCTATTCGCCTTGGCTGTCCTTAGGGCTCCCTTAAGCACTAAAAAAAAACAAATACCCCCCCCCCCCCCCCCCACAAAACCTACCCTGCCTCCCCTTTCTCCTTTCGCTTTTCCCCCCCACCCTTCCCTTTTCCTTTCTTGCCCCCCCCCCCCCCCCCCCCCCCCACCAAAACTAATTAATTAATGGTTTGCAAAAAAGTCGTTTTGGCTACCTACTCGCAAATCTTGAACGCAAATGGATAGAAAAATTATATAAACTCTCCCTTTAAATTGTTGTTATTCTCCACAACAATGCAATTACTCACCTTTGGCATATTGGAGTTTCTAAGGTCGTTTTTTGGTGGTTTTTTTAAGGTCCTCCCCCCCTTCTTTGTAAAGGATATGCCAAGATTTGTTATATTTTTTTGAGGCAATATTCAAGCTCAACTAAGCATTTAACAAAAAGCCCACCCCCCTTTTTTCTTTTCTTGGTGCTAGTGCCCTATCATTGATACTAGTACAACCGGCAGCTTCGTCGTCTGTGTGTGTGTGTGTGTGTGTGTGTGTGTGTGTGTGTGTGTGTGTGTGTGTCAATGTGCTCCTGGAGCTGCAAGCCACACCCACCGCTTGAAGGAGGTTCTGACGCGTGGCAAGGGGGGAACCAGAATTCCCTCTCCCTTTATCCTTAGTATAGATTTCTTTGACTACTGTCATCCTTGCCACTAATTGCAAGTCCTTTTAGGATACTTTGGTCCTTCACATTCACATACACCACAAAAAGGTGCCTCCCTAGGACAATCTTAGACACAACTGTAACGTGCCGAAACTACACAAATGAATTTTTTTGGATTTCAACAATGTGACCTTTTCGATCTCTAATCTAATTTAAAATCCATCAATACGTACTAATATTGAGAGCTTATAGTTAGATTTAAACCTAAGCTACAAACTTATCATGCTTATCAAGTGAAATTAGTAATATTCAAAAGATTGTAATACTTCTAACAAAATAAGATGGAAGCATCCTCCCAGCATTGTGTTTGCTAGCTAAATAATATATTGAGTGCCCCAAAACTCAAGGAAGAAGAGTTTACACTAAACAATTTGTGCGCACAAACGTGTCTTTGGATTGCATAAGCAATACCAAAAAAATTCATCAAATAACTTCTACCATTTAATTATCATGGGAAAGTTTTCATAAATAAGCCATAACTCCAAATACAAAAAAATATTATTCATTAGAAACAAGAAAACAAATGATACCTACAAAATCAATTTATGTGGCACTCTAGGGCGGAATATTGCCAATTTCATAAAAAAGAGCAAAAAAAGGCACACATTTTTTTTGTTGAAGTTTAGGTGTAGGGAAAGGTCGTCCAGTAACCTTTCCCCGTAGTAAATGCGACCACATGGCGATCAACGAAAGTCGAGAGCCATGTGGGAGCAGTTATTACGGGGGAAAGTCACAGGACAACCTTTTTCGATTGTCCAGTGTTCAAGGAGTGTGAACACTTCTTTTACGTGTTGCACTAGGTTTTTGCAATAGGGTGTGCGACGGGATTTGCGTATGGGTGTGATACGCTGGTGCTATTCAGTTAGGTCATAGGTCAACGCTTGATGGGGGTTTTTTCTCTATATGCTATAGGTCATGCTTTAGCTTCTATTTTTTTCAAGTCGTAAGATGCTTGAGTAGCTATCCTTGTGTCTTATTCCTATGGAGCTTGATACTACTATAGATATGGCTGATGCAGGTATTCTTCTAATCTTTACCTTTATAGGATGTATTCTCAAGTGTATTTCTTCTCTAGTTTGGAGACTCTATGCATTTTTCTCATTGGAATCATGTCCTACTGGCCTTCCTATTTGATGGCTGTTTATTCCAGTAATGTAAGGCCTCTCCTGATTGCTCTTTGTGTCCTCAGTATCTACCAATGTGCTGATCTTTTTTGGTGCAATAGTCTCTTACATTAACGTTTTGACAAAAATATCAAAATTAATAGTGTCTTTTGGCTTCCCCCTTGCCATGTCTCTATCCTCCAATCCTGTATTGGTGCAGTGCTTCTCTGACATCCACAAAGCAAAAAGATAATTGTGCAAGAAAGAAATTTCACTTGTGGAGGAAGGTGTATGGTGTGGATTGTGATACTCCACTAGAGAAGATTGAGTTGTGTGAGTTGAATGTCATGCTAAGCAAGTTCTTTCTTGTGGTTTGTAAGCAAGGTGGTGCTTTATTCCCTTCTGATACACTAATGGCCTTTTCGCTCTTTTGGGAGGATTATAAAGAATGAGCAATATCTATGAATAGAAGCGACATGTGTGTGTGATGTTCCGTTTGACATAGTCAGGAATCCCATCTTCAAAACAACACAAAATGCTGTGCTCGCTGCAACGTGGCAATTTGTACATGTTGGTTTATGCAAGGATAGAAAGAAGGCAAACATGATAGGTATCAACTTGAAGCAAGAGATCTTGCACTATGTTGATTTTAGTATGCATCACAACAGAGGTTTTCAAATGAGATTTGCATTTTTTTTGCATGCTACACTTTTCAGTTTGCGTTGGGTCGAAGTTGCACAAGCCTGAGAGGACTATGTTTAGTCGTGGGATGTTTAGTCGTGGGAATGATGAGCTTGGGCAATATGTTTGGTGGGTTTTTGGGACTATGGAATTTGTTCAACATGTAATTGTATGTTTCTATGATAGTGTCATAAATGAATATGTTTGCAGGTTTTAAAAGCACCTAAGCAAGAATTATAAAGCTGATTTAATGCATTATCAACCGGAGCACTTTCGGCTTGTAGCGACTCTGAGAGATATAGATGTGTTGGACACTTTTGATCAACGTATGTACCACATACTGCCGCTTCTAGAGGGCGATAAACATATGATGTTTGTTTTTTTGTAGCCTATATGTAGTCCTCGTATGCAAGTATGCTGAGAAAAATAGCTGGGTGGTGCTGAAATTTGGTGTGTGTCTGCGATAGGATTTGTTTATGTTGATGACATGTAAATCCTCCAACCAATTGTGGTGATGGTGTTGTATGCAGGTGTGGTACAACATGAATCGGATATCAGTGAAGGTGTTAAGTGGTATCGTCAAGTCTATTACTAAAATGTCTAGTCTTAATGGGAATTTTAACAACAAAAGTCTACGTAACACACGCGTGACTTGAATGCGTCTTGGGCAAGTGCATTACGAAGTTGGTATGTTAGTCACATGCCATAAGAGAGTGATGTCATACGACAAGTATGCCTTGTCTAGTGAGGTCAGAATGGAAAAATCCCAAGACATTCTTTCTATGATGAATCTGGGAAAGTTGAAGGCTTGTCCAAAGGTTTTGGAAGAGAAGTTCTTGAATTTTTACAAAAATGTTGAAGGTTACTTGTTGTTTATTGTAGTCTTGCAATCTTTGTATTATGAGATTCCATGATATATTGTTGTATTTGTGTTTGTTTCTATAGGTACTAGTAGCAGTGATAAGTTTGTTAAAATGTCAGTGTTGAGAACTATGGAGTGAGTGGTTGGTCAGATTAAAGGTTCTCCTCACATGCATTTTTCTCCTTACAAGGTCAGAGATGAGTTTCCCTTTGAAGAGGATCTACTAAGTGATCTTCCAGCCGTGCTCTCTCTCTCTCTCTCTCTCTCTCTATGTGTGTGTGTGTGTGTGTGTGTGTGTGTGTGTGTGTTCCTATCAAGTATTGAACGACTTTATTTGAAACTTAAAATCTAAAAAAATTCAAAGAGAATCACACATCTCTCTATCTCTCTCTCTGTCTCTCTCTCTCTCTCTCTCTCTCTCTCTCTCTCTCTCTCTCTCTCTCTCACACACACACACACACACACACACACACACACACACGTACACACACACACACACACACACACACGTTTTGATCAATTTAACTAAAATCAAGAATTTGTAACTCTCTCTCTCTCTCTCTCTCTCTCTCTCTCTCACTCACTCACACACACACACACACACACACATTTTGATCAATTTAAATAAAATCAAGATTTTTAAACAATTTCAAAGCAATGCAAATCTTGCAAGAACAACTTTCCATTCAATTACAAATAAGGGGCGGCTGCCCTAATGGGCTCCCAAGCAGTTCATAGGTGAGTGCTTAATTTTTGGGAGCTCCTAATTTAGAGATTTTAAAAAAAGATTTAGGTCTTTTCAAGTTGTGGGTAGAATTTGGAAAAATATCATAGTTGTACAATTTTTTTGACTTTTCATTTTCATGAGACTTTTTGTTTCCTATATTATTAATCTTTGATCACTTTCTTTAGAATCTACATATGATGTGAGATCAAGTGTTGATCTAATGGACCATATGCATCAAATTTGGTAGCATGGCATTGAGCACAAAATTCCAAAGAAGCCTTGACTTGATAGTGACCTTGTTTGCAAAGAGAAAAATTGTCTATGTACTAACACAACCATCTCTTTAGAGGAAACATAATCATCTAGGGTCGAGTCATCATCATTAATATTTTTGGTTTTTTCATCCATAATATGCAGCATAGGGTGGTTACAAAGCACATATTTTCACTTCTAAAGACAACAAATTGAGGAAATAAATTCTCCTGTACGTAAGGAAAGCAAGAAATGGAGATCTAGCATGTTAAGGTAACAAACAAGGGGTGAGAAGTGTCTAAAGATATGCACACAAATAGATTGAGGAGATAGATATGGAGTAAGATTGGCATTCCATTGTCAAGATTTATCACCTAAAATCACTATGGGATGCAATTGAAGATGAGTCTTTCTCCATTTGAAAGGCAAAGGACATGAGAAAAGACATCATCTAGCTAGTTGAAGGCATTTAAATGGCTTTCTCTTTTGGAGGGTCCCTTAGACTTGATTGCAAATGGCTTATTGTGGTAGATCTTTGAGGTATTCTAAATGATAGTGAATATTTACATTCTAGAGTCTTCCTTTATCGAGGTAAAAGGGAAAAATTAAAACAAATTTATTTTATGAATGCTACTAGCCCATTAAAGCTTAATTGATTTAGGTTAGTTTCAAATACTTTGTAGCAATTTTTTGACATTTCTTATTTGTTAGTGTGTTCTGATTCTTTTTTAGACGGCTAGAAGGGGCAAACCACCCCACCATACAAAGTATAAAATTATATGAGAATTTACTAGGTAGGACAATACATAAAAAAGATACAAAGTCAAAGCCTAAGATTTTTAAACTAAAGTCCTAAGTCCATGTCTTACATGTATACATCTCTTTCCATATGTGTGAAATGATGGATATCATAGATTATTTATCTTGTCATTCTAGTTCTATTCCACTATGTATGTATTCAATGTTTTATTTATAATTTTGTTAGAACTACATCAAGTGATCAAAACTATCAATTGCTAGAGTGGCATGCAATGTCATTCTCATTGCAACTAACAATCCAATATACTAACAATTGTTAGTGAAGATGTTATATTAACTCAACACATAATCAACAATGAGCCTTACACACTACAAGTGCCTTAAGGGGCCAACACTTCTAAAAAGGTGGTGTACAATTCATAAGAAAAAGACCATGTTTATACTTATCTAGAAGCTTTAGCCAAAGGAAACAATCTGTTTCCCCCCTAGAGGGCACCACCCAAGTAGTTGATGTAGTGCATGTTTCCATTCTTAAACGTGCACAATTGTCTCTACTCTTGACACTATTAAATATATAAACTTAGTTCTTTCAAGCATGATATCATTGAACTAAGCTACCATAGAGATTCTTCCAAATACGCAAAGGTTCAGATAGCTGTATCTCGCCATTTGTGTTTCTATGTCCTTTGTGCCCATCTGCAAATTGACCCTGTGAGGAAGGGCGATCTTTAATTAGATGGGGTCGTGATCGATTGGGATATGGTTGACAAAGGAGAACCCTTGTCTCAAGGAGGCTAAAGTGCATGAGAGAATTATAGCTCCAAGAAAGAATTTTTGAAAGCATGGGGGTTTGCATGGGAGGGATACTCAAAAAAAGCAGCAAAGTGGTATCATTACTAGAATGGAGAGAGACCTTAAAATACTTCAAGTGCCCCATCTTACATTGTTCCCTTGGCTCTCCAATCTATGAGGAGGATCCTTAAATACCTTTTGGAGGGAGCTTGGTGAGTAACAAAGGAATCTCCAAGTTGGCACATTTCTAGAATGATGGCGACTAATTGGCAGTGCAACATAATTTGAATCTAAAAATGAAAGGCTAATGAGCAATGGAGTCTTAGAAATGATCATTTACTCACCAAATTGTGGAGGGTTAATTGGTCAAAAGAGAAGTGCTTAAAAATTATAACCAACATTTGGAAAGTAAAATGGTCAAGCTCAATGAAGATAATCCCTTTGAAGGTGTTGTGGGACCCATCCGCACTATGAATATTATTCCTATCAAAGGGATTGGCACAAACACTTTGCTCTAGGTGCAAAGTAACTTTGGAGGATCTCTTAAACTTCTAAGCTTTGATTTGATAAGGATACTACTAGCTTTGCACACATGGATTAATTTGTGTGTAGTTCTCAGTTCAAGATCCTAATGCCACATAGGTCCTTGGGTCTTACCACCCATTCCCATTTCACCTCAATACCATCCAGTTGTGTTTTTTGTGTTATTTTTCCATAGGATCCTTTTAATGAGTTTTAAAAATTCTATCCAATTGCGTTTGATCATTTTCAGTATAGGTGAGACAAAGATGTAAAGATACAAGTGGATGTGAACCAATTGCAAAGGGTAGTAGGGACAAGCATGCAACCTTTTCTTGATTGATCTTTTCACTTCAAGCATTCCTACTATACTACGGCCAACACCTTAAACATGAAGGAAGGTAGCAAGAGCATATTGAGTTTTAAAAAAACAGTTATCAACTTGAGAGAAATTAATGTTATCAAACAAACTATCCTTTGTTCTTGTGCATGTGAAACCGTTTGATCCTCTAGCGGTAGGAAAAAGGGTTAGAAACCTACCTTTCTATTGAGCTCAAGGCCATTTTCCTTGTCATCCTACATAACAATTTCCTCCCAAACACGTTTATCATGTGTAAGTAACCTGGTTTGGTTCTCTCTCTCTCTCTCTCTCTCTCTCTCTCTCTCTCTCTCTCTCTCTCTCTCTCACCAGACCCTAGCAAAATGGATGTGTGTGTCACAAAAAGCAATTACTAACTTGTTCGATTTCAATTTTATCAGTAGGAATCTTCTCAATTCCAGTGTCTCCTCCCCTTTGCATTCCAATTAAGCCCACCCCCTGCTTATTGCCATCTTCCCTTGCATCACCCATCTCCTACCAGCATGTCGTCCGTCAGCTCCTCACAAGCGACGATGGTTCCTACCCGTTTTGCCACAACCTATCGCATTTCTCCCAAGCAGTGTGAGACACACATTCCTCCCAATGAGCATGCCCCTTTCATCAAGCACAACAACATGACACACACACACACACACACACACACACACACACACACACACACACACACACACACACACACACACACACACACACACACACACACACACACACACACACACACACACACACACACACACACACACACAGAGCAGGGATTTTGTGGCATGTGCAGTTGTTTGAGAGAGAGAGAGAGAGAGAGAGAGAGAGAGAGAGAGAGAGAGAGAGAGAGAGAGAGAGAGAGAGAGAGAGATCTATCTCCAAAATCAGTCACCTCCTCCCCCTTGGATTTCGACCTTGGCTCGCTCGTTGTGACCAATGCCTATTGTCTCGGGCTTTGACCTCCCCCTAGAGACACGCACACAGCTCCCATGTCACCTTCCCCTAGCCACCTATCATCATCTTCCTTTTTATTTCAAACCCACACCAAAGATCTCCTGTTATTCTTCTTTAAAAAATGGGTCCTCCCCTACTGGGTGATTTCAAACATCAAGTCATCTCTTATACATCCAATATTTTGTGCTGCCTCTAATAGCCTTCCAGTAGCTGTAATTTCTAGAAGAAACCGACAATGGCAATGAGCATGCAAACTATCTACACACGAAGGAATATGCAAAAATATGAAAAATATAGTTTTATATGCAAAAAAATTAAAAAAATGGAGCGCTTTTATGCCATGAAAAAATAGCCGGATAGGCGGTTGAGCACGTAGTCCGTCCGCACGCGTGCGAATAGATTGCGTGCTCAACCGCCTACCTAATTATTTTTTTATGACATAAAAGTGCTCCATTTTTTGAATTTTTTTGCATATTCATACTATTTTTCTAGGAAAATTCAAGAGGAATTTTTTTTCCCTCCCTTCTCGATCTATTTTCTTGAATTTCCAACTAGCTCAAGGCTAAGCCTAGAGACGATTTTCCCCACTCATGTGAATCTACACCCACTCTGTGACAATATGTATCACAAAGTATTTTTCATAGTTTGAGCTCACTGTTCGTCCGCGCGCATGCAGACGAACAGTGAGCTCAAGATATGAAAAATACTAGTCATTCTCAACAGCGATTGCTGATGCGCATTTTGGAGCATTGCTGCGCCCATGGAATGCGTAAAAAGCAAAGGGAATAACGACACGGCAATGATTAATAGCTACAAAGGTGGGGTCTTTTGCAGCGCAAGCTTGAGACAACGGCATGCTTGAAGAGCTCGATAGAGAAAGAAGCACCAGTGCCGGGTTGTTGTGAGGTTAGAAACGCAAGAGGAATGGCTTCCATGGGCGCCATTGCCAGCATGGCATATTCTGTCAAGCTTGGCATAAAAAAGCTTGCAGAGATTTAAGAATTGCACTCTTCGAGGATACTAGCTGGTTTTGATACTGCGGTGAGCGACAACAGGAGGTTTCTTCATGTTGTATATAGAGTGGGTGACCTAGAAAAAACAATCAAGTGAGCAAACTTTTGTTTGTATTATTTAACATGAAGACCTGTAGCTTATGAATTGACACATTTTGATCTGAATGCACAGGTTTTACATGGAGTGTCTTGGCATGAAGCTTTTACGGAAGCGAGAGAGAAATACACCAATGCTTTTCTTGGCTATGGTCCAGAAGATATTACTCATTTTGTTGTGGAGTTGAATTACAATAAGCCTTACTGTTTGAGGAGTACTCTTTAATAGAAGACTTCCTTCACCTCATGCTCATTGATTGCCATGGTTCCTCTGCAGACTACAACGTTGATAAATAGGATATAGGAGTAGGTTTTGGCCATTTTGGTATTGCAGTTGAAGATGTGGGTTGACTTATCAAGCTTTGTGATTTAAGATAATATGATTGAAAAGATGCCCCAGTTAGTTACCTGAAGAATGTCGTTGCATCTGATACTCTTATGTTGATGGAGCTATTTAGGTCTACAAAGCTGTAGAGCTTGTGAAGTCCAAGGGTGGTAAGGTTTCTCGAGAAACAGGTCTGGTCAAAGGAGGAAGTACTGTAATTGCATTTGTTGAAGATCCAGATGGCTACAAATTTGAGCTGATATAGAGAGGCCCCACCCCAGAGCCTCTCTGTCAAGTCATGCTAAGATTTGGGGACCTTGATCGTTCTATCAAGTTTTATGAAAAGGTTTATAGTTTTATGAAAAGGTTTAGAGTTTATAGTTTATGCTAAGAGTAAAGGCTGTGCTAGTAATAACGGTTAAAGCTAAGCTCCTTTTTGGATTTTGTAGGCGTATGGAATGTAGCTTCTTAGAACAATAGATAATCCTGATTACAAGCTTTGAACGTCTAGCATGTTTTTCTTTTTTATTGCTTTATGTTTTGTGTGTTTACTCGAAGTTCTTTCAATGCTTGTTTCAATCAAACTGCCAGGATGTGGGGGTGCTTCTGTAGTGGTTCATCTAGCATTTTAAATGTTATTGTTTTTTGTGAGGTTGATTTGGAAGTTCTCCAAATACTTGTTTTAATGGAAATGCCAGGAATGTGGGGTGGTTTTTTTCTTGATATGCAGTTTGTATACTTGCATTTGAACCTGAGAGTATAGATGTTCTTCCATTGATCTTCTTAGAGCAGAGTTTGGTTTTTATTTGGGGCGTGGATGAAATGGGTTATGTATGCCTTTGTGTTTTCCAGATATTTCGGTTGTGTAATCGTTTGGCAGGTTGGTGTTTTTTTTGTTGAAGCTAGTTGGCCAACCCTCCAGATGACGAGATCCTTTAAACTTACGCGAGCAGGCCAACCCTCCAGATTGACGATAGGGTATCATATCATGTTCATTTATAATCCGAGGCAGACAACCCAATGCTAAAATATTTGAACCAAATATCTTCAAAACAAAAGGCCACGATCCATATTCCAGACCGCCACAAGATGACCTGATGCAATTTGACCATGTAAAGGAAAATCTTGGATTATATAGATATTTCTCTTTGATCAAAAGTGTATTTGCCTCAACAATTATGTATGCACACTTACACATGCATATATAACCAAAGTCCTTTATAAACTAAATTCATATGTGTATATATACGGCATGATGCACCCTCATTTGGTATGTGCATTCTTTTTATGTGTGTACCCAAGGAAATATTGTAGATTGCCTTACAAGTACTTGGGCATCCAGGATAGTCAAATACATCTGTGTGAAGTGTGATTTCATTACAAGTTCAGGAAAGATAATTGGGCTACTAGGAGAAACTTGCCAAAAAAGGGATTATGGTGATATACATTGTCTCTATTGGTACTAAAGTAGATGTGATATACGTTGTCTCTACTAAACCTTGCTACAAATTCTACTAAAGTAGACGTGGGGCAAGTTTAGATGAAAAGAAACACCGAAAAAGCTACAAATTTCCACATTAGAGCCATTAAAAGGGGCTAGGGCCACAAACACATCCTCAAAACAAAGCAAACAAATACGTTTTAAGTGATGACTCATGAGAGATCAAAGAGCCGCTTATGAGAAAACGGTGTGGGTCTCAAGGAAAGATTTTATAATTATGGGGCCTAACACAGTACTTGGAAAATGGGCCATTGATTGCTGAGCATCTTAGGAAACGACCATGCAAGCATGTGCATCAAAAGATTGTTGCCTGCATGCTGGCGGTGCAACATTTGTAGGTAATGTGTGTATATAAAAAGCATTTTAATCAATCATGAACTACACAGTGATTTCAATCAATGTTAATAGGAGATGAACTACAGATATTGTCAAGCTCAATTTTCAAGAAAATCTGAATTGAGACGAGAAGCATAAAGCAATCATTTGCCTCAAGAAAAAACCACATATACTTACAAGTGGAAGGAATGGAATTATGTAGAACTTGAATATAAATGAGCAATTCATCTTGATTCCTATACTTGAAAGTTGCTCATAATTTATTTTGTTTTGTAGTGCTATATGTATGTCAAATTTCACTACTTTTGAAAGCACAACATAACTCATTATTTAACAAACATTGCATACATTGTCTTCTATTAATGTTTCTTCTTCCATTCCATATGGAAGATGGGTTTACACACTATGTTAAATTTTATATGAACATTACCAAGATGTGATAAAAACCTCCATGTGAAATTTTTTAGATGTACATGGATATATTTGAAGGTTTTTACACTAAATTTTGTATGTATTATCACCTTTGAATTTAAAATTCAGAGGTAAGGTTTTAAATTTATAGGTTGTAATAGAGGGTATCTGTTGAATAAAATTTGAATATAAGAGTGAATCTTTTAAGATGCATACGAAGGTGACTCGTGGTGTCACAGGGTGATGCAATGAGGGTATATTATAAGCAAGAGATGGTAGCAGTTGATAGGGGGAGGAGGAGGGAGCGTAGTGGCACAAGCGGAGCAGCAGCTATGTGGTTGCACATGGAAAGCTTTTTTATATGTAACCGAATTATACGCAGAGGTTTCAGTGTGGAATTGTGATGGTGTGGTTAGGCCTCCCAAGCTCTAGTGGATAACCAAGGTTCAAGCATGAGCTTCAGAGTTTTGCTTGTGATGCTCCACAAAGGACCTTGTGAGCACAACCAAAGAGGATTTGAATAGATTTTGTTGAGAATTATAAACTAGCTTGTAGTGGAACCTGTACGTGATTATGCTACACATGGGTTGTTTTATATAATTTTGAGTATTTTTGTTTGCAAGTAGTGTTTGAAAAAACGTGTCTCAAGTTACAACTAGGCTGCTTTGAAACTAAAAATTTCCATTTGAGTGCAAGAGGAAAAAGAAAATCGTGTTTCGATTTTGAGAAAGCTAATGTAGAAATATACAAAATTAGTTTTTTTTTTTGCAAACTCAGGGAAAGAAATTATGTAAGGTGTTTCCAAACTCTCTTTGTAAAAGATTTGAACTATTTTCTAGACCTAAACAAAACATATGCACAGTAACCATTTTCGAAGTCTACCACATCTCACTCTAGTCAACCTCAATTGCTCCTACCAAGAACCTCATTTTACTAGCAGTAATGCATCACATTTTTTATAGAAGAGGACTAGAACAAAAGAAGGATGACATGCCATAGTGAAACAAATTATTGATGAGGCATATGTGAATGCTTGTCCTAAAATTTAGAGTGGAGAAACCGTTAGTCTTAGGTCATGCTGAGTGGGATGTGACAATATTGATTAGCTTGGAGAGTAGTTGTGATAAATCTCTTACCATGTCTAGTGTCAGAGGAGGCATATCGATTCTACAACAGAGGTTTGGTGACTTGGTATGATATTAGAAAAAATATGGGTTCTCCATGGGCCTTGTAAGGATCCCTAATTTCAAGGGATTAGGGGTTAAATTACTGACACTTTAGGGGACAAGAAAGACCACTCCTAGGTTGAATAGTGGTTTCACCCATTAAATGCATGGTATTGCCCTCTTTAATGTAAGTAGCCCCACAAGAAATCTTTAAGAAATCGTTTTGGAATTTTGAGGACATGTTCTATTTCGAGAACAAGTCATGGCCATTTTTGATTGGCTATGTTTTGAATTTTATACTTAGTTGATCTTTAAAATTAGGGTATGACGCTGACTGCATGGCTTCCTGAAGCAGGCTCGCGTACATTAACTGCCTCCACATGTGGTACGCTCAACTGGACGCTAAGGTGGCACGCTCTGATTTGTGACCTTGAATGCTGCCAGCCCATCTAATATGCGGCTCTATATGCTGCCTTCAATGGTAGTCCTGACTAGTCGCAATTGGATGCCCAAGTGGCGTGCTCTGATTGGCGAGCATGAATACGCCAGCCCGCCTATATTTGGCTTGATTGCAATGCTTTCAATACCAAGCACCAGTCCTTAACTCTGTTGGAATCAGCTCAAGCCACATGTGTAGTTGAAAGTCGACCCCTAGTTGATGGCCTGCGATTTCAAAATTGATCTTGTCCTTATAGCTCTAATGCGGGTCCTTTTCCACAAAAGAAAACCACCAAAGATGGCCACCTAGTTGGTATTTGACCTGCAAAACCACTAAAAGGGGGGACAAGACCATGACACAACTATATTTTTATAGGGACTAGGGGATATCCCTCCTCTCACCTAATTGGCCAAATTTTAATCAGCCTCAAATCAAAGAGGCCCATTGAGACCCCATATTTTTCCTAATAGCTTAGTTTAGAGCATACAACCCGCATACAATTTGTTTCTTGAGGAACACATCAAAAGTTCAAGACTCATGAGGTAGATCTTTGTGTGTGCGTGTGCGCACACACACTAGTGTTAGGATTTGACATGCACACTATACTTTGAATGGCCCAAACACAATCCTAGTGTTAAGATGAATTTGTATTCCACTTGTAGCATACATAATGCATAGTGAGAAGTTGATCGTTTCTTCAGTGGTCATTACGCTCTCAAAGCCTATAGTCACTCAGATCTAATGAATGAAAGGTATATTTATTTTGACAACACTACTCTTGCATGGTTGTGTTTTTGGTTCTTTTATAGAGCTTGGTTTACTATTATGGATTCTTGTGTGTAGTTGGAAATTGTGAGGTAGAAAGGTTTTCCTTTGAGTGTATTTTATAGTAGTAGTAATTCACCATATCATGTCTCTAGATGAGTAATATATATGACTCTGCTAGAATAATTGAATACATCCAGAGCAAGCTAGGATGTAGCATTCACATACAGTAGAAGAATAAGATCTCAAAGTTAACTATTAATGCTCCCTATCCACTGATGCACTTTCATTCAAAGTGGTTCAATCTAGATTAGAAAAGAAATTAACTCTTACACTTATTTATGAGGAGAAAGGCTCTAGTCTTAAAGTTATACCCGAGAAAAGACACACAAGTATTAAAAAAAGAGTACATAAAAGATGCTTTTGTCGGATAGAATGGGTATACATAATAGAAATTTCTGATATATGATATGTATTAGCTTAAAGAATCCAAACAACTTCTTAATGAATATAACTTTGCACACAATTTAGAATATCAATATGAACTCTTGAGCTATAAAATAATTTCAAAAAGTTGTATGTTTGGGACCATTCTTGTGTGTGTACAATAAGCCTATTTGAGCACACAATAAAAAAAGATCTAAATTTGTGCCAAAGCTCTAAACCAAAAGCTTACAAAATTATTATCCCCTTCATAGGTTAAAGGACGTAATTTTTTGGTGAGCGCTTTTTTGGAATCCGGCTAGCAGATTTCAAAAAGATTCTTTTTATATTTTCTCAACTTTATTCTCTCTCTTGATCCTCCATCGGCCCCTTCCCCCCTTCTCTCTCTCTCTCTCTTTCTCTCTCTCTCTCTCTCTCTCTCTCAAGTGTGTATGTGCTTTGTTTATGGTTGTATGTGTGTTTAAAAAAAGGGATACATGGTTCAACCATTCTACCACACAAGCTTGATAGATGGGTTTAAGGTATTTCCATCTCTCTCTCTCTCTCTCTCTCACTCACACTCACACACACACACACACACACACACACACACACACACACACACACACACACACACACACACACACACACACACACACACACACACACACACACACACAGATTGGCAAACACTCCTCGATCAAACATTCATAATTTTTAAATCTCTCTCTCTCTTTCTCTCACTAGCCTCTCTCATGTGCACTCATACAAGCAAATAGTCTTCTCAAATGTTGTGATATATGTTGGACAACAGGCTTAACCACCTACGTGATAAATGTCCTTCTATTTTTTCACACTTATGTGCACTCATAAACATGCACATTTGTACACAAACACGGAAAATATACCAATAGCAGAGTACACACACTCTTTTCAAACATCATGATATACACTGTACAACATGATAAGCCATCAACATGATAACACTCCATAATAATGAAATTCAAATTTGAACAACATTTAAAGACTGCAATAAAAAAACCACAGACTAATATCAAAAGGGTTTAAAGTACACAACTTAAAACAACAACTACAATACGATATATATGGACCAAAACAAAATAGTACAATATGCTAATATGTTGTCAAGACCTTATTTCTCTAAAATTAGCGAGGAAAGGTGAGATCTAGTTGTTATTGTTGTTGTTGTTGTTGGCTCCGTTGTTGTTGTTCACTCCATGGCTTGTCCTTGAGAAACAATGTATGCCATCCACACTTCTACCCAAGCCTCCACATGTCATTCGGAGGATGCACACTTCTATGGGGTGCAAAAACCATGTTCCCCCCAAACCATGTTTGCATTGTTGGCTACTGCGGCAGCTTGAAAGGGTTGAAAGTACACAACTTAAAACAACAACTAGAATAAGATATATATGGACCAAAACAAAATAGTACAATATACTAATACATTTTCAAGACCTTATTTCTCTAACATTAGCGAGGAAAGGTTAGATCTAGTTGTTGTTGTTGTTGTTGGCTCTGTTGTTGTTGTTGACTCCATTGGCTTGTCCTTGAGGAGCAATGTATTCCATCCACACTTCTACCCAAGCCTCCACATGTCATTCAAAGGATGCACACTCCTGTGGGGTGCAAAAACCATGTTCCCTCTGACCAAGAATCCATGGCGCCCTCCATATAGAAGGAGATGGCACGATTGCCTATTGCAGTGTGAAATGAGGACAGCATGCATGAGCATAGTAGGTTGCAAGAGGTAACACAAGCGAGAGTGCTAAGGTTGCACAACGAATCTCAACCATATTTGAATGATTTTTATATACATGTGAAATTGCAACGTTTGCATGTGGGTTATGCTTTGTAAAGGGTTTTCCTATCGCCATGTGAAAGGGTGCACACTCCATGAGTTTGTGGCCATCACAGTAGTGTTAATGAGTGAGTCAGAAAGGAAGAGGGTGGCCTAATAGGGGAGTCTGACAAGCTGCAGCAAAAGAATGCATTGCCACTGTAGAATAAAGTGAGATGCACCACTCAGTAGTGCCCGAGATGATGGAGAAGATGGCAGGATAGAATAAATTAGTTATGTTCACGAGGACCTGGACCAGTAGGTGCACCTCAACTAGTGCCACCATGTATGAAACTAGAATGGTGACTATGTGACTGTTCAGTCTCTTAGGCATCACTACCCACCAGTAGTCCTCTATTTTTAACATAGTGTCCGATGGAGCCTATATTAAAGGCCCGTATTTGGGTTTCCTCGAGTAGTTTGCACGGCTCAAGGATGGCAATTAGATCATTGCACTTTGCTTTACCTTCAAAACACGGCACAGTATGGTGATGTGGCTTGACCTTGGAAGCTCCACACTCTCTCCCTCCATTTCCACCACGTCCACAAATACAAACAATTTCTTCACCACCTCAGGGTTCTTGGTTGGAGAGATGGTGATGGCGAAGCGAGTTGAACGCGTTGAGAGACCTTGTTGCGTATTGCTGATGCTTATGTCACGTTCCATTGCTATGTTGCTATCGTTATGTTGCAGGTTGTCGATGTGATTTTGTTCGCACAGGGATGATGAGATTTGAAAGCAAATATGGGGTGGTGAGGGATTGTGTCCTTTTGCATGCAACAAAAAACTGGTGGTTGGAAAGGCAATAAAATCAACAGAGCGTGATCAACTCTACTTGTGACTAGACCTACTCAAATCATGCACAACATCAACCCAAAAAATGGAAAAAGCAGCAGGGGCTGGAGGGTTTGTGTGTGCTCATCTACCTCTTTATGGGATCATGACATGCAGGTGTAGCATGGGGGACTCAATTGGCACGGGAGTGAACCGAGGGGTTAGGGCTCATACGGTGAAAATGATTACTAGGCTTGAGTTACATGCAAAAAAGTGGTGTGTGCTTGGAGAGAGAGAGAGAGAGAGAGAGAGAGAGAGAGAGAGAGAGAGAGAGAGAGAGAGAGAGAGAGAGAGAGAGAGAGAGAGAGAGAGAGAGAGAGAGAGGTCTGACGCACATGTTTTTGTGTGTGTGTGTGTGTGTGTGTGGTTACATGAGGGTGTTGGTAAAGCCTTGTTTTGTTTGGCCACATGCTCTTAGAGGTTGTTGAAGCTTGTGACGAGAGATTTGCATGGGTGGGTTGATGGTTTTGTGGCCACACAAAAGGGTGGGTTGTGGTTGCAACCTATCATCTGTTGGGATATGCATGTCCTTCTGTAACCATGGGAAACACCTCTACACTTGTATAGCTTAGTGTTTGGCATTTGGCCTATGTGTTGTATGGCTATGTGTAAGCTAATTAGAAAGGGAGGAGCTCTAGCCAGATATCTATTCTAGGCTTATAAATAAAGCCCTCTATGTACATATATTTTATGCTATGGTGTGCACTTTAATGTAACACCTTTTGAGTCAAAATCACCAGTACTCTCTCTCTCTCTCTCTCTCTCTAACTGTGTAAGCTATGTTTGCACACACACACACACACACACACACACACACACACACACACACACACACACACACACACACACACACACAAACCTCATTGAGCACACACATAGACACACTCACCATCAGCCCCAACAATTGGTATCAGAGCAAAAGGAACCCATACCTTCTCTACAATATGTTACAAGGGCAATCCATGAAGAAGAAAAGAAAAATAAGAAGAAATCTGAATCAGTGGGAGGAGCTTATTTTACATCATCATTATCTAGGGCATCATCATCATCACCTAGATTAAATAACAAGAAGTGTTATGAGTGTGGCAAGCCTAGACACTTCTCCAAGGACTACTACAAGAACAAGTATCGTAGCAATTGCAGCATCAAAGGTCATCCACCATCAAAATGCGAAGGAAGCAACAACAAAGACAAAAGTAGAGTCAATCTTGTAGAAGAAGAGGATGGAGATGCAACTCAATAGGCAGAGAATTGTCTCCATGTGTGTGCCGCCCCCAACTACTTTTGCGAGTATATTGATGTACTGTAGAATGGATGGTCTTCCACCTTCTTTGTTTAAGGGGAGGATTTCTTAGTTTGTGTGACACCATATGATGAGACCACTCAGTCTATATGAATTTAGTCTATGTGACTACCTCGGTCTATGTGACCATTAGCATGTGTGGATTTAGGTCTAGATCTAGCTTCATTCAGTATAGTCCATGCCTAAGGGGAGGATTGTTGGGATAAGAACGTCCTTCTGTAACCATGGGAAACACCTCTACACTTGTATAGCTTAGTGTTTGGAATTTGGCCTATGTGTTGTATGGCTATGTGTAAGCTAAGTAGAAAGGGAAGAGCTCCAACCGGATATCTACTCCAGGCTTATAAATAAAGCCCTATATGTACATATTTTTATGCTATGGTGTGCACTTTAATGTAGCACCTTTTGGGTCAAAATCACAAGTACTCTCTCTCTCTCTCTCTCTCTCTCTCTTTAACTGTGTAAGCTATGTCTGCACACACACACAGAAACCTCCTTGAGCACACACATATACACACTCACCATCGACCCCAACATTATCAAGGCTTGAAGTGCTGCTTTTTTTCCCTCTTTTCAATCTGCATGCGTGCAGTCGTTGGTATAGGGAATTGTACTTCACACGTGTTCTGCCGAAGAAAAATTGTGTACATATCCCTAGTGTATTTTGAGGGGAGGATGTTCTATGTGAGTGCAACACTACAAAACCCACAAGGGGAGGGTTGTTGGGGTTGTGGATTCTGTCGCACCTCACAACCATAGGAAAGCCCCCGGGCCCCTAGTCTAGAAGACATATGGAGCATGTGTGTGCTTTTATGGAGGCAAGAGATGTGTGTAAGCAAGAAACTTATATCTGTGTGTAGCATGTGCAACATGCAAGGTGCATGTGACAAGCTAGCATATAAGTAGCTCTTTGTAATCTCTTTTGTGTGCAAATAATCAACTTATTTTGCATCTACTATATTGTGCAGTTGTCTCTCTCAAGCCCTACACTAACCTATCCAAGCATGCCATTACCATGAATGCAACACTAATCTACCCCCCTTAACTCAAAACAAACTCAACAAAAACAAAAGCACTTACACTTTCTCTATTGCTCAAGGCATGCCCATCAACAATGTCAAACAATAACTGATCCCTTTTTCACTCTTTGCAGAGCCGATGATCTTCATCAGTGCAAATGCAATGTTTGGCACAGATTCCACACATATAGAACTAGCAATCAAGTCTTTTGTCTTATGCTCCAGATAGATAATCAACAAACACTCAAATGGTCGAGCTTTGACCATCAAAGTAGCTGCATCGGCATACAAAGCCCACACACTCATGCCACCATCATTGTGAACTCTTCTCCTCATCAACCACCCTCGATGTGTACTAAATCATTGACCTCCAAGGACTCAACAAATGGGTTGATGTAAGTTTCAATCACAACAAAGGTTATAGTATGCTTGGACTCTTTGTCAAGCAAATCAACCTTTAGAAATTGTGGGAATGAACCCTCTCTAATCTTGTACCTTCCATACTTGCATAATACTTTACCCTCAAAATGCAAAGACAAGGCTTATTTGTAAGGCCAAGGGAAACCCAGGGGTCCGTGACCCCCTGGGTTGCCCCTGGCCTTACATTTTGTGACCCCCTGCCTTACATAATTGCATTTGAAAGCTCATAGATGGTAAAGGCAGTCGCCCTAGGCACCAATTCCAACTGTGAGTTGAATGTTTCATCTATTGCCTCATGCTCTCCACTATCTTCCAAAAGAGCATACTCACTAGTAGGCAGTCAAATCTGTTAAGTATGGAGCCTGATTTACCCTTGTAATTTTCTGTGGTAAAAGCGCTCATTTGTAAGGCCCCCATTATGAGGAGATGCCATCGTGCATGAAGGAAAATCACTCACCCGAAACCAAAATTTTCACGGACAAGAATCAGGGGCAACTTTAGAGGCCCCCGAGACTTTTTTTGGCCGGAATATTCCTTTTCGCCGGAATATTATGGCCGGCCAGCGGCCGGAAAGTGGTCGGAAAACAACCGGTCGGTTGGCCGATGGCCGGTAGTCAATGGCCGGTGGCTGGTGGTCGGAAGTCAATGGCCGGTGGCCGGTGGCCGAATTCAAAAGCGGACTTGTCTTCTCAAGGGTGGCGACACATGGGCGGATTGGAGGGTCCGATTTGGACTTATTCGCACAAGGGCGGCTACACATGGCTGTCTCTCATAAGAGAGGGCATCCCTTTTGGCCTATAAAAGGAGGCCATTTCTACACACATTTCATAGTGTGAAGTTGATGCAACAAGGTGAGTGTGAGGTGGTGAGAGTGAAGCAAGGCGGGAGCTCTATCAAGGGTTTAATCCCTTTGTAAACTACTTCTTCTTTTGAAGTGCTAAAGCCATTGAGTGGCTGCTTTCCCGTGGACGTAGCCCACATTGGGTGAACCACGTATATCGTGTGTACTCTCTCTCTCTCTCTCTACTCTATAATCTCTTGTGTGTGAAATCTATCTCTCTCCATTAAGTAATCTACTAAAAAAATCTATTTAGCTACGTCTTATTTCCTAACAAAATCACCCCAATGTTCTATGAGCTAGATCTCTTATGCAAGATTACAAATAAGAAAAACCTTGGGAAAAAGGATAGTAGAGAGTAGGCAATAAGTACCTCTCGCATAACTAAGGGCCTTTTTTAATAGAATTAGAGGATGATAATTTTTAAGAATAACCTTGGGACTTAGTTTCTTGCAAGGATAAGAGACTCCCTTGACAAGATCATCACAAGATGCAGATTTCAAACTAGAACTAGTTCCTTTTATGTGCCCTTGCACATCCTTTGGGTTAGCATGACCATCAATGGGCTACTCACCTATCAAAGAAACATCTACAATAAAAGATTTGATTCAAGTTCAAGGTTACATAAGTTCTATCATAAAATCTAATATCTAACCAACCCAGCTCATATTAAACTGATGATTTAATGTGGGAGAATAAACGAGAACAAGGGTTAGAATATAGACATGTGCTTATGGATCTATCTCAACATGGGGCCAAGGTTAAAGGGGTCCAAATGAAAGATGGTATGTCAAAGAGAAATGCTTGCATAATGGATCTTGAAATACATTCGGGTTAGCTTCATTAAAGACCTCCAATGGTTAGTGTAAAAGTCCTTAGACCTTAGGTTAAGTTAGGCCTATTCTTGAGGTGCTTGATGATTAAAATGCATGTGATGCTTGATAACTAAGGTGCATGCTTAAGCTTTTCATGAGCTTGAAAAGTCAAATCAATCCCTACAAGGAGGGGGCAAGCCCTTGAAGCTAGGGGCATGAGTGAGAGAGAGCCCATACTCTTGCTAAGCTTGCGCTTGATGACTAAGGTGCTTAAGAAGCTTCCCATGCTTAGGGTGGTAAGGTGCTCGAGGAGCTTGAGTCAAAAAGTGTCCTACAAAGGAGGGGGCGAGCCCCAAAGCTAGGGGAATGATTTGACCAATCCCTACTCACCCAAAGACACCCCTTCCTCAAGGGGCACAAGGACACATGTCAAGCTCTCCCTATGCTTAGCCACATGTGGTGGCCGAATCCTATTGGCTAGGCTAAAGAGGGGTCCAATGAGCATTTAGTCATTTAATTAATTGTCTTAAGCATTTTCCAAGCCCTCTCTCTCAAAGGGGGAAGAAGGACACTTGTCCCAAGTCTAGCATGCTTGCTTGATATGCACTCTGCATGTGATTGGCTAGACTTGAAGGGGTCCAATGAGCTGCCACCATGAGCTAGAAGAGCGGGTCGACCAAAGCAAGGAGGGGGCTAGCTTGGGGGGTATACCCCCCCCCCCCCCCCCCCCCACACACACACACACACACACACACACACACACACACACACACACACACACCAAAGTGCAAGAGCTCCATCTCCTCCTCCAAGCTTGTTGAGAAGTTGAGAACCTACACCAACACTCTTGACTATGGAATGCAAATCCAACCAGAGCCATGCTCCAATGCTTAATCTTGCCATCTTCTTCATCATTATTATGCTGTTATGCTATGCTATGCAAGAAGACTGATGATAAGTGAGGAACTATCTCTTTCTTGTATGTTACTTCTTCTTCCTCTTCCGTACCCTCATTCCTCGCTAGCTCTCTCCACCTTAGAAGGTGTTTGAGGCCTTGGATTGAGGCCGGGATGGTTAATTCTTTTACAAAGTTTATGTTATGCTCGTGATGCATGAAGCTTTCCATCTTCATTGCATCACCTAGGTCACAAGGAACACAAAGATTGCACGGTACCAAGTCTCTCTTGATGGTAGAATCTATACTACAAAAGTCTATTGGAGGGGCGGCCCCATAGAAATCCGCTCCTCAATTGTTGTCACGTTCTCTGATTGTCTCTCTTGCAAAAGTATTGTTCATGCCAAGTTAATTAAGTATAATGGTTGTGTTGCTACTACTAGTTAAGTTCACCCTCTATGTTCTCAAAGTAGTCTCATAAAATGCTCACTATAATTCTCTTAATTCCACTATTCTCAAAGTTCATAGGCCATTACCATTACATTGGTATCAGAGCTATTGGTTTCTCTTTTCTTGCTTAAGAAGAGATTTCCTTAAGTTGTCCATGAAAGGTTGGACCTGTTATTGCAATAGGGCAAGTGGGATAGGGATCTATTATCTTGGTTGAGAAGGACTTAGTTTGAGGTACATCGTTGGGAACTATACTCTTAATAATGGAGTCTCTCAGGGCTTGCCTTTGGCTTAACCATTATTGAGCTACGAGAAAGCTCAACAGGAACCATAATCAACTAAGCAATGTTAGACCCTCTCCACTAGTCTTTGCAATAAAAAAACACTAAACCACAGGTGTAGCTGCTTGAGAACCAATTTTCAAAGGTAAAGAAGAGTAGTGACTAAGGTTTTTGAGGGTACCAAAGCACAAAGTAATCTATACATAAGTTTAATTAGCATGGCAAAAAATAACCAAGAGAGTAGAATGAACATTGATAACTTTGATTTTGCACATGAAGGTGCTAATGATGATGCCCTAATGTTTGTTAATTATCTTGCTACTAGGTTGCAACAAGCTATGGCTAACCCTGCTTTGCAAGTCAAAGTTACTCAACAACTTTGTGCTTATGGGATTCCCTTCCTCTCCAAGAGGAGAGAGAGCTTAGGAGGCCTCTTGATGAGACTCCCAAAAGAAGACTCTCTCCCATAAGAGAGGAGGAATCCACAGAACAAGAAAGAAGTGAAGCCCTAAGTTCCTCTGAAGATGTGGCTCCACGAAGATGGCAGTCTAGACAATCGTCAACACCTCCCAAAAGGAAACGGTCAACCCACAGTCCTTCTCCTTGTTACTCCAAAAGGGAAGAGACGAAACAAAGGAAGAAAAGGGCAAGAAAGAGTTCACCCTCTTCTCCTTCTTCTTCACCTTCCTCCTCTTTCGATGAAAGAAATATCTATTCTCTTAGAGAATACAAGAGGAGAGGACATCACAAATCTTACCTTGCATGGCGAAGGTCCCAAAAGGGGATGATTACCATATCAAATTGAGCTTCTACCAGGAAGCTCACCACCTAAAAAGCCTCCTTATCGAGTTTTCCAAGCTCAACAACAGGAGACCATGAGGCAAGTACAAGAATTGGTAGACAAAGAGATGGTGAGGCCTAGCTCCTCTCCCTTTTGTTCTCCTGTCCTTTTAGTGCAAAAGAAAGATGGTACATACCGCATGTGTGTGGACTACCGAGCGCTAAACCATACCACTATCAAAAATAGATTTCCTGTACCGTGGGTAGAAGATCTGTTTGATAAGCTACAAGGTTCGACCTACTTCAGTAGGATTGACCTTAAAAGTGGCTATCATCAAATAAGGATAGTGAATAAAGATATCCTAAAGACCGTGTTTCGTACAATGTTTGGTCTTTGTGAATATCAGGTCATGCCTTTTGGCTTGACTAATGCACCGGCCACATTCAATCATTTAATGGAGAAAATCGTTAGACCCTACCACAAATTCACTGGAGTGTTCTTTGATGATACCATCATCTACTTCAAGTCCTTGGAGGAGCACAAGCAACATCTCCAGGTGATTTTTCAAAATTTGAGTGAGAACAAGCTTTTTATCAATCAAAAGAAGAGCAAATTTTTCCTTCAAGAGATTCAATACTTAGGTCATATTATCTCTCAAGATGGTATCCATATGGATCCATCTAAGTTAGAGGTAATAAAGGCATGGCCTAATCCAAGGAATCTACATGAGCTAAGAAGCTTTCTCATTGGTCCACCTCCATGGTCATCCAATACGATTTGAGTACACCTTGTGGGCATCTGGCCTAGGGAGTTGACATGTGTCCCTTATTCCCTTTGTGTAAAGGAGGCTTGTGAGTGTGTGTGTGTGTGTGTTTCTCTCTCATCCCCTACTTGCAAGGCTCGCCCCCTCCTTTGTAGGAGTTGTGAAGACTTTTGTACACACACAAAGCATCCAATATTCCTAAGCTTTGACCTTTGGACACAACCTTTGAATTTTGCAACCTTAGCATTTTGGAAGTCTTAATGGGCCGAACCTTAGGGTCTTAAAGCCCATTGTTGCAAATTTCTCTTTTGTAGATGGCCCCCCCTTTGGATCCCTGTTTTCCCTCCTTTGGAAGTCTTAATGGGCTGAACCTTAGGGTCTTAAAGCCCATTGTTGCACATTGCTCTTTTGTAGATGGCCCCCCCTTTGGATCCCTGTTTTCCCTCCTTTGGATCCCTACTGTGGTTGGTCTGCCAGCTTAACCAATATTCTAGCTTTTTCTCCTCTAGCACTTTCCCATATTAAATGATCAGTTTAACATGAGAAAATCATTCAGGAGAATTAGATATTAGTTATTATGACATTACCTCTCTCTGAAATCATAGTCGTCCTCGACTATGGGGTAGAGAAAATAAAGCCTATTCATTAGT
Organism: Adiantum capillus-veneris; assembly: GCF_014529385.1. Classification (NCBI taxonomy): domain Eukaryota; kingdom Viridiplantae; phylum Streptophyta; class Polypodiopsida; order Polypodiales; family Pteridaceae; genus Adiantum; species Adiantum capillus-veneris. The sequence continues at coordinate 120,383,050 of NC_140933.1, forward strand.
CCTTTTTCTAGCGGGTAGAGGATCCCTATGTTACTCTATGACATCGTTTTAGAATGGATGACTAATCCATTTGGCGCTTGAGAGCCTAAGCTGCCGCAAGCATGTCTGCACATTAGTCCTATCAATCTTCCATAGTAGAGTGACAAGCTCTACTTGGTGTTTGGGAAATGTTGTCTCCGCAAACTTGATCTAAGCATGCATACTACTTCATTTTTGTGCACAATAAAGAAAAAGAGAGTCTCATAAGACAAAACTTTGTTCATTTTAAACATTTGTACATTTGATTACTCTAGGGAAGCATTGTAAGCATTGACAAGGTTTAGGTTATCCTTTAATTGTATGCCTTGCATCTGTCTAGCATCTTCCAAAGGATAATTCTTAAACTTAATAAGGTATCATCGGATATTCTTACCGCCTCTTGGTACCTTGTCTTCATGTCCGAGAATGGACTCGGGCTGCAGCACCTCTTCTTGGTCTTTGATCTCCGGTGGGTCTTCAATAGTTGGTTCTTGAGGTGGCTCTCCTTTGTAAGGCTTTAGTAGGCTCACATGGAAAGCATTGTGTATGAGCCAATGGCTGGGAAACTTGAGTTGATAGGCCATCTCATTCATTGGCCTAAGAATCTAGAAGGGACCATAGGACCTTTTTGCTAACTTAGCATAGTACTTTTGGCGTCCCGTAGGATTCTTGCTCGTCGTGTGCCTTAATCGAGCCTTGGGAAATTTGAGTAAGACCCAATCATTTTCTTTAAAGGCTGGGGTTCTTTTGTGCTTGTCAGCAACAAAAGGTTGTTGCTTGTCAGCAACAACCTTTTGCCTTTGCTGTGAGATAGAGATAGCATCCTTAATCTTCTGGAAAGATTCTTGTAGGTCTCGGCTATACTCATCTGCAACGAAGATCTTCCCGTGTACCTTAAGTAGCAGGGGACTTTTTGATCTTTCCTCAATTACCTCAAAAGGTGCTTTTCCCGTGGAAGTATGTACAGTGTTATTGTAGGCATACTCCACTAAGGGTAAGTACTTCTCCCATTAGGATCTTTGATCTACTTCCATTACATAGGCTTTTAGTAGATCGAGAATTGTTAGGTTTGCTATTTCACTTTGGCCATCCGTTTGCGGGTGATAGGCCGAAGAGAAATTTAGCCTTGTTCCTAAATTCTCAAAGAGACCCTTCTAGAAATTACTGGTCATTCTAGGATCTCTATCCGACACTCTGGACATTGGCAAGCCATGGTAGTTGAAGATTTGTGAAATGAAGAGGGTTTCCATTTGATGGGCTTTGATAGTGTTTTTGATAGGTATAAAATGAGCTTGTTTATTGAACCTATCTACTATTGTCCATATTCCCATATTCCCATGGATAGACTTAGGCAGTCCAAAGATAAAATCCATGGATATGCTCTCCCACGGTGAATTAGGGATTGGCAAAGGTTGAAGCAGTCCAGGTTGCTTCCCTCTATCAAACTTTGTCTTTTGGCATACCACACATTTAGAAACATACTCTTGTATGTTTGGTTTCATGGTAGGCCAACAGAAATATGTTTCAATCCCTTTTAGGGTAGACTGAATCCCTCTATGCCCCGCATAAGGAGGAGCATGATATTCATACATTACTTTCTCATGTAGTGAGCTAGTAACGCATAGTCTATTGCCATAGAGAAGATAACCATCTTGTAAATTAAATGGTTCCTCTTTCTTTCCTAGTGCAAGGGCTGAAATCACATCTCTAAAGTCGGGATCAATAGCATACTCATCTATCATAGAAGATAGATCGTTGTGAGTTACTATGGAAACCGCATTCACTCTCGGCCGTCAAGTGATTATGCTTGCTAGCTATGTGAGCAATATGAAAATGAAATTGTGAAAGGAAATTTGCCCACCTCATTTGTTTGTCGGAGAGATTGGTCTGTGTCATGAAGTACTTAAGGCTTTGGTGATCCGCTCGCAGAATGAAAGGAGTCCCCAATAAATAGTGCTTCCATGAGTTTAAGGCATGTAGAACTGCGAAGAGTTCCTTTTCATATATGCCTAGAGCTTGCTCAACAAGGTCAAGCCTTCGACTTTCATAGGCTATGGCGTGCCCTTCTTGGAGCAAGATAGATCCAAGGCAATCACCACAAGCATCAAATTGGACCTCAAATGGCTTTGAGAGATTCGGTAGTATAAGCACAGGTTGAGATATAAGCTTTTCTTTAAGCCTTTTGAAAGCATTGTTCTCCTTGGCAGACCATGCATACCTAACATTTATCTTTGTTAGGTCATTTAATGGTCCCGCGATTTGTGAGAACTTTTCCATGAAGCGTCTATAGTATGCACACATACCTAAAGCTTCTTAGTTCATGAAGATTCCTTGGTTTAGGCCATCCTTTTATTACCTCTAACTTTGATGGATCCATTTGGATGCCATCTTGATGAAAAGTGTGAGCTTTGTCCTAAAGTGTGAGTCAAGGAGAGGAGAGTGGATTTATCCCACATACTGTGGAGCAAGGCTGTAGAGCTACTTAAAGCTCATTTCATGAATGAATAAACACAACTCTATTTTGCACTACATGCTTGTCTATGGTGAGCTTGTGCTAAGGTAAGTCAATACTCAAGATTGTGTTTATGAGTCCAAGCTAATTCTATCTTGGAACCTAATTCACTTGAGTGATAACCTTGCTTACACACACACTCACACATTGACTCTATGTTTCTCTTTCATCCACCATAGCTAGCACGATCCCATTCCCAACAATTGGTATCAGAGCTTTAGGTTATGCTAGCTAGATTTGTCATTATGCATTAGTGTGTGTTAATTATTAGCATCTCCATTAGATTGATTAGCATTTCAGTGTTACGGCCCATTGACATTTTCATAACTAGTTGCATCTCACTAATTAAGCACTAATCTAGTTATGTGTGGGCATGTCCTTGGCACACCCAAGAGGCCACTACCCTCCATGGCTAGGTAAGCTTGATTGGGGAGAGAATTAGCACATTTTATTGCATTTCTAGTTATTTTTGTGCTAATTTTCTAATCGTTTGCATCCTCAATTAATCTTCCCGACTTTTGTACTTATCAAGCATTAACCATCTCATCTTGAAGCTCTCCTCACAAGCTCTCCATACAACCCTTGATTGCTCCATTCCAATCCCGGGAGTCCGTTCATCTCCAATCCCAAAAACATTTCTAATTTTAGGTGTGTGTGTGTATGGAAACCAGCTAAGCTCGAGTTTAAGAGTTTACTTTTTGGAGCTTCTTCACAAGCAAGCCCGTGGGCTTGGTGGCTAGCCCAACTTAGGCACCCTATTCTTGGCTCTTGAGGTCTCGGGGTCAATACCCTTGCCTAATTTGGGGGAGAGCGGGCGGACCCGAAATTTGCATGTAAAATAGTTTTTGAGCAGGTCAGTTCCGTTGGGGAATTTTCACGCGCATAAGCCTTTTCAACGCTGACCGACTGGCTGCCCGCGCCTGCCTCGACTGCCCAAAGCCCGCCCCGCCTGCGCGGTGTGCCCCTGCTTGCCTGTGCGTGCTTGAATGCTGTCCGACCTGCCCGGCTTGACCAAATTGACCACGCTGCCCGCTGCCTGAGAAGCACCCCGTCCCACTGAGGGGAGGTTCATATAAAGCCACAATGGGAGGTTCATACAAGCACCCCTTCCCACTGCCTTGATCCTCTCAAGGGGAGGTGCCACATCATACAAGGCCTTGCAAAAGGTCCTCTTTTGGAGCCCCTGCAGAGCAGCAGAAAAGGAGATACTTGGCAACATTTTTTAAAGCTAAATCATCAAAAGAGATTCTCAAAAGGATTTCCAAAGAGTTCAAAGGTGGTTTAAGAAAACTATGAAACTTCATTGAGCTTCAACGGGACTTCCAAGCAATCAAAGAATACATTTTTTTTTTTGCTTTGTGAAGAGGAGCTTCACAAAGGGATTTCTCTCTCCCTCTCTCTCTGTTGAAGGGGATCGGGGAGCACCACAGACGGAGAGTGAGAGAGAGAGAAGGAGACACACACACGATGTGGGTGGGGAGACTCAAAAAGAGTGAGCAGCCCCCTATACACTTATGCTATGTATAAGGTATACAAGTCAGTGGGCGCCCAGACTCTGGGCGGCTGGGCAAGGCACAGACGCCTATACCCCAACAACCTCCCACTTAAAGGCGACCGTGCCTTTAAGCAAGAGAACCTAGTCTAAAGACTACAAAAGGTGAGAGAAAACCGCTCTCAATCGATGCCCACTGGCTGGCTGTGATCGTGTGCATCCGGTTGTCCTGCTCCCGTGTAAGTCCATACACCACCAGACGTACCGCACACATACTGCATAGTATGTATGCAATACCTGCATATCTCCCTCTTGCACTATGCCATCATCAGTCAATAAACGACTGAAAACGCCAACTGCAAATGCTCCCACTGCAGCTGCGATATCCGGTCTCAAGATCAGCATCTCATACATGAGACCACCGAATGCCGATGCAATGCTAGCGGGCCCTGCTAGCTCTACGGAGCATGCATCAACATATATATCCCTGGCAATAGGCATCTCTGACTAACGAGGCGTGTCAGCCACATGCATCTCCTGACTGTCCTCAAAAGACGCATCAACCTGTCGTGCAACCTCAGAGCAAACCAGCTGCTCTAGGTGTCTGCTGGAAGACATATCATGCATAACTATATCCCCATGCTCACTGTCGAGCATAGAAAGGAATGACTGCATAATCACTGACATCTCAGACTCCTCTGCAATCATGCACTGAAAACATGACCACTCAATCTGCTGTGACTCACTAGAGCTCTCATGCTCTAACTCCGTATGCATAGACTCTTGCACAACGTCCTCCTGTCGTGACTCACTAGAGCAAGACCGCTCTACCTGTCTATCCTGCATAGAAGTATCTCGCACAACTGACTCTCTGCTTTGCTCAGTCACTAGCAAAGGATGCATGTCTGACTCTGTCACCTCTCTGTGTGACTGCTCAAGTCGTGCCCCAACTGTGTGCACAACGAGCTCACTACTTTGCACTCCATGCAAAACACCATGCAACCCATGAGCAAAAGAGACTCACCTGCTCTCTCGCTCTCTACCTGACTGCGTGATCACAGAGACAACACCGTCTCTCGCGTGATCCACATGCAATGGGTAACCTGTACCACTCCTGGCACCTCTCGCAATCACTAGCGAACCCAAATGCATCACAAAATCTCGCTCTCGTAGCGAAATCTGACATCCACAATCTCTAAGCTGACCAATCAAGATCAAACTCACTGTCAAATTTGGTACATAGCGCACATGTCGTAACAAGTAAGATGCACCACTTGATAATGACAGTCTCACATCTCCTGCACTTGCTATCGCATGCACCGATCCATCAGTTAAACGTACACTGCCAAGCATCCCGCTAGAATAGCTACAAAACCATGCACGATGCGGCGTGACATGAAACATAGCATCTGCGTCTAGCAACCATTGCGAAGGGAGTGCACTATCCACATGTATAGCATCTCGTGTATAGCTCGAGGTAAAAGTGACATCCCCGTCACTAGTATACTTCGACACTACATCTGCCTCAACTGTCAAAGCAACCGAGTCCATGGCATCACTACATACATCTCTGAGACTGCCATGTCTCCTACGATGTCGCATACGACGAAAACAACGCCGTCTAACGTGTCCAAAATGACCACAATACCAACATGTCACCTGTCGGCGTGCTCGTGAATGTACATGTCTCACACGAGTCCGTGATGACTCAGATCTATCATACATATCATGTAATCTGCGCCAAAGTGCTCTCGAAGTAGTCTCATACATAACAAGAGCATATACAGATTTCGCAAGGTGCAAAGAGAGCGTAGATAGTGCCATCTCCTCTAGCTCCTGCCACTGATTGTCAGACATGTTTGAAGGTCTACCTACATCACCACTCAATGGTCGATGCAACCCTCGCTGTGTCAATGCGTCAAGCATACACTCTCTCCATGCCGCAAAGTCTGACCCATCAAACATGCGCATCTGTGAGAGGTCACAATCTGATCGATCACCTGTCTCTGCCATGAGCACAATGTAGCAAACTAGAAAGCAAAACCACGTCACCAACAACACCTGGAAATTGTCTACAAATATGGCCAGAAACACAATGTAAAACCTGTGAGACACACTCCAAAATAGAGCTCCCGCAATGTCAATACAAGCCTCGCCTGCTCTAGTATCACACTGCAATCTGTGAGCTAATCATCAAGCCCACACTGTGCGGTATCAATGCATACACACACACAAATCTCCCACCTGCAGAGAAAACCGCACGCAAATGCTGAGTGCGAAAACAATGCTCTCAAGAGAGCTCACTGACACTTGAAAGTGCTCATCAAAATGCATGTATAATGGGCATCAACCATGCGCCATAACCATATGCAAACCATCCGCAAAGACCATGAATCCAAGCACAAAATCACTGCCAAAGTATCTTGTGAAAACCAGTGAAAGAAGCTCCACCTGTGTGCTCCAAAAACCTGCGTCTCTCAAGAGACGGCTTCGGTGGTGTGTAAACGCCTCCGTACTTCGTTGCCCAAGTCTACCAAAAACCCTCAAAGCACAAGCTTAACACAAGCTGCAATTGCATCTTCAGTTCAGAATTTATGCACTCAATTTCAAGCATCTCGCGTGCTTCCAAAAGTGCATCAAACTTGCACACAATGCGACAACAGAAAATCTGGAATTTTCTGTATACAGTCAGTCTGAGCTGAATATCAGCAAAACGGTGAGGAATTTGCAAAAAGTTTCTTCTGCAAAGTTGTAGACCATGTCGAAACGGATGGGCACAACAGACAGAATTCTCAGATCTGCATTCTACAAGGAAAAAAACGAATCTGAAAACTGTGCTGCTGCGCACACAGTTTTAGGGCAGCACCTTCACTTAGACACAATCTTCCACACTCCTTTCTGAGCTTCCACAACAGCATACATCACTCTCAACTGAGCTCACAAGCTCCCTTTGCATTCTCACAAAGCTTCCAAGCTTTCTTAATCTCTCTACCGTCGAGAGCGAGCGATCTATCGCCTCGAAGCTCTCAAAGCCGTCGTGCTCTCCGCGGTCACCATAGCTCTGATACCAATAGAAGGGGATCGGGGAGCACCACAGACGGAGAGTGAGAGAGAGAGAAGGAGACACACACACGATGTGGGTGGGGAGACTCAAAAAGAGTGAGCAGCCCCCTATACACTTATGCTATGTATAAGGTATACAAGTTAGTGGGCGCCTAGACTCTGGGCGGCCGGGCAAGGCACAGACGCCTATACCCCAACATCTGTCTCTCAACTTGCAATTCTTGTGCATCGTGTAAAGAGGTAGACACTGGCTAGGAGAGTCTCCTAAGCTAAGACCCCTCTATTAGCACAAATGGGGGACAAGGGAATAGAAAAATTTAACGGGGAAGGGTTTCACACCTGGCAAACAAAGTTAAGAGTTTACCTTATGAAAAAATGTTTGTGGTCTGTCATCGGCACTGCCTTAGAGCAACAAGCCGAACCCGATGGAGTGCACACTAGGGCATCTACACTCATAGCAAGGGCATAAAATTTGGCCAAAGATGAACAAGCATTAGGAATCTATCACCTCTTTGCATGACAACTACGTGCATTTCATAGATGAATGTACGCATGCACATGATGCCTGGCATGTCCTAGAAAGTAATTTTGGAGCCAGGGCCAAAAGAAGTAAAGTTAGTCTTAAAAGACAACTTTATAAAATTACTATAATTGAAGGGGAAGACATTACTAGCCTAGTGAATAGGCTTAAGAGCATTGTCACGCAGCTCACTTACATCCAGGTTGAAGTACCAGAAGATGACAAAGTGGCCATACTATTAAGTGCACTTCCACCTTCTTATGACCACTTAGTCACAATTCTTGAAGAAAAAGACCTAGCGCCACCATTCCAAGATTTCATCAACTCAGTCCAAGCAGAAGAGAAAGCAAAGAGGTTCACTAATCTCATTAGGAGGAATCTTTATCGCAACATCCTCAAGGGGAAGGCATTCACCTTCGACATAGACAAATGGAAGAAAGTGTTATGAATGTGGAAGAATGGGACACGTAGCGAAAGACTGCTACACAAACAAACCTTGCAACAAATGCGGTAAGAAGGGACACGTCCCTCCTTCTCGGTGCTACTCAAATGGAGGTAGTAGCAGTGGAGAAAGTAACAACAATAGAAGCAGCAGCAGAAGTCATGAAGGGAAGAGACCTATCAAAGGATTAGCTCACATGGTAGAAGACAAAGAAGATGAAGACGAAAGAAATATTGTCTTTTATGAAGACCCATTTTGAAGATGCAGCCTCTCTACTTGTAGGGGAGGATTTTTATTTTCCTGTGTGGATTTTATCATCCTGTGTGGATATCACCATCCTTTGTGGATTTTATTTTCCTGTGTGGGTTTTATCATCCTGTGTGGACATCACCATCCTTTGTGGATTTTGTTAACCTGTGTGGATATTACCATCCTGTGTGGATAGCAACTTATCATCCTGTGTGGATTCTGCATCTTCAGTACCTTGTCATAGTCCAAACCTCAAGGGGAGGATTGTAAAGTGTGAGCTTTGTCCTAAAGTGTGAGTCAAGGAGAGGAGAGTGGATTTATCCCACATACTATGGAGCAAGGCTATAGAGCTACTTAAAGCTCATTTCATGAATGAATAAACACAACTCTATTTTGCACTACATGCTTGTCTATGGTGAGCTTGTGCTAAGCTAAGTCAATACTCAAGATTGTGTTTATGAGTCCAAGCTAATTCTATCTTGGAACCTAATTCACTTGAGTGATAACCTTGCTTACACACACACACTCACACATTGATGCTATGTTTCTCTTTCATCCACCATAGCTAGCACGATCCCATTCCCAACACTTGAGAGACAATGTGACCTAAATACTGAATCTCTTGCAAGAAAAATTCACTTTTCTTTCGATTAACATAAAGTTTATTCTCTCTTAGAACTTGAAATATTACCTGGAGGTGTTTCTTGTGTTTGTCTAATGAATTAGAGTAGATGATGATATCATCAAAGAACAATCCAGTAAAGGTTCGGTGAGGCCTGAATAGCTTCTCCATCAAGCGGTTGAATGTGGCTGGTGCAGTGGTCAAGCCAAAAGTCATGACAATATATTTGTAAAGACCAAATGTAGTGCAAAATGCGGTCTTTACAATGTCTTGATTAACTGTTCTTATTTGATGATAGCCACTTTTTAGGTCAATCCTACTGAAGTAGGTGGACCCTTGTAGCTTATCAAATAGGTTTTCTACATGTGGAACGGGAAACCTATTCTTGATAGTGATCCTATTTAGTGCTCTAGTCGACATACATACGATATGTGCCATCTTTCTTTTGCACTAATAGCACATGTGAGCAAAATGGAGATGAGCTAGGCCTAACCATGCTCTTCTCAATTAACTCATGCACTTGCCGCATAATCTCATCTTGTTGAGCTTGAGAAACTCTATAAGGAGTTTTATTAGGTGGTGAACTTCAGTTAAATTGCATGGTCATCATTGCCTTGTTTAGGAGGTAGTTCACAAGGGATGTCGTCAATAAAGACACCTTGAAACCCCTTGAGAAAATTGGATAACTATAATTCCTTGTGAGTGTGTATATTTTCTTTTGCTAAAACATTAGGTTCATTTTGAGAATCTTTAACAAAAATCATGTACACGAAAATAGAGCTCTTTATTGACTTATTGAAAGCTTGCATATGTACAATGGATATGGTGTTACCCATTTTCTTAGCATCTATGTACATATCTTTTTCCCTGAACCTAAAGTAGATTCTTCTTGTAGGGAATTTAACATTGGCAGCCATGTGATCAAACCATGGTGCCCCTAGGATTACATCCTCATGCTTGAGAGGAGAGATAAATAAGTCCTCTTTGTCCACATAGCTTTTGACATGGAGCCTCAATCTCTTGATTAAGGGAGTAACTGAAGCTTCTTGCCCCTTGAAAGCACCATTTGGGGGTAGGACATCTCCCATCTTGTAAGCTTGTATGCCTAGCTTGGTGGCCAACTATGTGGATATGAAATTGTGAGTAGAACCAGGTTCAAAGAGAATAAAAGCATCATGTTCTCTTACCTTTCCCCAAGCATGGCATAGAGAAGATCCTTTGTGGTGAGTTTCCTCCTCTTGGATTTCGACCAAGGTAGCTCTAGGAGGTTCATGGCGGGTGTTCTTTTGGGGACAAGCGTGGTACGCATGCCCTTGCTCGTCGCACTTGAAACAGTGGTTATCCTTGCAATAATGCTCAAGCTCTTCAGGAGAGAGTTTGTTTTTGCCTTTGTAACTCCCTTCTCCTTAACTTTGTTGGAATTGCCCTTAGGAGACTTTTGGACATTGTCCTTCCCCTTAGGCTCATTGGAACCCTTGTTTTCCGTGGGCTTAGAATTTTTTTTAGCCCCTGTCTGAAAATTGATTCGAGAAGCCACCATAGTATGGTGTATAGCCACCGATATGGTGCGTGGACTTTGGGAGTTGACATACTCCGCCATTTCTTTAGTTAAGCTTGCACAAAATTGCTGCTTTTGCTCTCCAAAATCCATCTTTTGGAAGACAGTGTCTTTGAGATGTAAAATCCCAAAACTTGTCTACATATTTGTGAATGTATTTGTAGGGAGAGAGCTTCAAGCTTCGCCATTCGGTGAGTACTTTGTCTTTGGCATTGGTGGCCAAAAACTGCTTCATAATGAAAGTTCTTAAAGATTTCCATGTTCGTGGAGCTTCACCGTTGGCCTGTAGGCTAGACCACCATTACCTGGCAGACTTTTGAAAGTGCATAGCTACATGGCGTAGCTTAGAGGACTTTGTGAAGCCCTCATCTTCAAACGCTACATGAATTGTTGGATAAAGACCAAGACTTTGTCTGTAGCACCAAAGGTGCCGTAGGTAAGGAAAGAGATGCTCTTTCCTCCCTCTTTGAACTTCTTGAGCTTGGATGACCTCTTCCACGCGGTGTGAGCAGGATGGAAACACACAGAATGCCTCTAAAAACCCGACACACACTCTTGGGATGATACACACACACACACACACACACACACACACACACACACACACACACACACACACACACACACACACACACACACACACACACACACACACACACACACACACACTATGGGGCACCACTCGGCTTATACAACCCACCTGGCCGAGACAGGGAACACACCGATGGAGTGAGAGGAGAGAGACTACCCGTTTGCCCACTCTACACAAAGAGACACTCACACACACACACACACACCCAAAAAATTCAGCTCAAAAAAGGAGAATTTATGATGTTTAGATTCAATAGAGCTTGGGCCAACACCAATAGGGCAAATAGCTCTCCCAATATGGGTAAAATAAGCCAGATACAATCACAAACTGGAGCAGAAGCTTCGCTCATAGGAGAAACTTACACAACCAAAATAGAAAAAAAAAAACAGTGAGGAATTTGGCAAAATGGACAGCGCCATTGCGTCCGAAACGGCCCAAAACCCTAGTCTACAATGTCAAAGTGCTCAAATCCGACCTTGGATGAGCAGTTTACGGCCAAAATAGGCTCCAAAAACCCCAAAAACACAGTTGTGGCCGTTCCTCCTCTTCTCTCCACTCTTTTTCTGGTCTTCTCTCTATTTTTTTAGTTCCCACACTTAGCTTTATTACTTGGGCACCCTTGGCCTTTTAGTTGACCTCAAACGAACCCCGAATGGTCAAAAACTGACCTCGTAGTGCATAGTTGTCACCCTTTTGCATCATCCGCACACCTGGCACTCGAATTTTTTCAATAATGCATCCCACCACCACGTGAAGTGGCCCCAAAAAGTGGTCCTCATGATGAACTTTCTGCATAAGTATCACAAGAAAACACCCACGTTGTGTCCGTACTCATCCACGTGCAAGTATTGACCCCATTCGACCTCCTGACGCCACTCGATGCCATCTTACCTCATGTCGTCGGCTCGTAGATAGCTTCCTCAAGAAGTTTTACGTGCTACCAACTCCTCATTATTATAGAAAAACACATTGGTACTGGTGATAGTGAAAATCGATGCACTATGTACACCCTGTCCTACCTGTACACATGTGGGCCCCACGTAACCACCTGGCTGTGGAAAATGGGCAATCCTTTATTCGATGCACCATGCATGTGTATGTACATATGCGCAATCCTTTGCTCCAAAAAACTCCTGACAGCGGCATAGGATTTCCTATGGCCTCTTCTTTTTGATGGTTCAAAAGTTGCACCATTGCTTTCTTCAGAGGATGAAGAATTTGAGGAAGATGGAGAAGAGGGTGACCTCTTTCTCACCTTTTTCTTGTCTTGATCTTGTTTGTTTGCACCATCACTTTCATAAGAGGAACATGATGAAGAAGATGGAGAAGAGGGTTTCCTCTTTCTCACCTTTTTCTTCTCTTGGCTTTTATCATCTCTCTTTGAATTATGGTGTGGAGAAGTGTGTGATGGTCTTCTCCGTTTTGGAGGTGATGGAGAGCGTTTAGCCCACCATCTTCGTAGAGCCTTCTCCGCTGAGGTGGCAGGAGACTCACTTATTTCTCATTCCTTCGGTGGGTGCTCTTGAGTTCTCCTTTGAGAAGGAGATGCATCATCAAGAAGAAAATTTCTGAGCCCTTCATATGGATCCTCTTCTTCTTCCCGAATCGGAGAGAGGCCTCTTGTGAGAGTCTCACAAGGAGGCTTCCTAGGTACTTTCTTGTCATGGTGGGAAGCTTGGAGAATCCCATGAGCATGAAGCTGCCATTGCACTTCACTTTGGAGGAATGGATTGACTATGGCTTGTTGAAGCCTAGAAACAAGGTAGTTAACAAGCATAGGGTCATCATTAGTAGCCTGCTCATTAGCAAAATCAAAGCTATCAACATTAATTTCACTCTCTTTACTATTGTCAGCCATTCTAACAACTTTTTAGTGTAAGGTTTTTAGGTGTACTTTGGCACTTCAAGCCCTACTTGCTACTCCTCTTTACCCCTTTAGAAAATCACTCAAGCTACTGTACCCGTGGCTCGAATACCATTAATTGCAAGGAATAGAAGAGAGGGTCATTCAATACCAAAACATCACTGGCTTCTGTCAAGCTTCTAATAGCTCAATAGTGGTTAAGCCGTAGGCAAGCCCCGTAGGACTCCACTATTAAGACCATAGCTCTCGGCGGTGATGCCCCGTTATCTACACGAAGGCAGGCGCACTGCAAGGCTGAAAAATCCCTATTCTACTTACTCAAATGCAATTAATAGTACCAACCATATATAGCTAGCTTGAGGACCTCCCTTCTTAGGTAAGAAAAGAGAAACCTTGTGCTCTGATACCAATGTAACATTTAATGTCCAAGTAACTTGTGTGTAGTGGAAAATAGCATGAACATAGTGAGCATTTCATTAGAATAGATTCCTAATGAGCATAACAAGAGTGCTTGGGTGGAGAGAGCAACAAAAAGTATAACTCCTAGTTAGATAGCATGAATAATACTTCAAAGAACCGCATTTACATGGAGCCAGTCCCCCCTCCAAAAGGCTTTGTATTATAGGTTTCTCCCATCAAGAGAGACATTTTACAATACAATTCTTTGTGTTCCTTCAATCACTAGCTAGTGCAATGAATATGGAAGCTTCAAGCACTAAGCAAAATAGTTATAAAACACAACATCAATTCCCTCACGGTCCCAGACCCAAGACCTCACACACCTTTGAAGATGGTGAGAGCTAGTGGGGTATGAGAGTAGATTGAGAGGAAGGAGTAGTATTACGAGAACGATGTACATCTTCTCACATAACCACTCATATTAGCATAGCATAGCTTAGTAATTAGCATGGTAGAGGAGATGAGCATGCATTGAAGCTTGGCTCTTGGTTGGATTTGCATCACAGAGCCAAGAGTTGTTGGTGTAGGCCTCCCTTCTCACAAGCTTGGAGTAGGTGATAAGCTTTCCATTAAAGCTTAAGAAGGAGAGAGAAAGAGTCCTCTTTCTTCACACACGAGTTAGTGTGAGTGTGTATGCAATAATGCCTTTGAAAAATCGGCCCCCTCTCTCTCTTGGTCGACCCCTCTTGCTATTTGCTCATACTACCACCCCATTAGACCTTTCCAGGCTTAGCCAATAGGATTTAAGGAGCATAAGTGATAGCCTTCTGAAATGTGTCCCTCTTTCCCCTTTTGTGAGAGCTTTAGGTAATTAATTAATGCAACTAAACTCTCATTGGACCCCTTTGTCTCCTGGCCAATAGGAATCAGGCAAGCCATTGGGCTGGTGAATGCTCATTGGACCCCTTGGGAGATTGTCCAATAGTCTTCTAGAGAGCTTAATTCTTATTGGTTCTTTTATTAAGTGTTTTTAAGTTAATTAAACTAGATTTACTCTATCCTAATTCTCATTGGTCCACCTCCATGGTCATCCAATAGGATTTGAGTACACCTTGTGGGCATCTGGCCTAGGGAGCTGACATGTGTCCCTCATTCCCTTTGTGTAAAGGAGGCTTGTGAGTGTGTGTGTGTGTTTCTCTCTCATCCCCTACTTGCAAGGCTCACCCCCTCCTTTGTAGGAGTTGTGAAGACTTTTGGTACACACACAAAGCATCCAATATTCCTAAGCTTTTGACCTTTGGACACAACCTTTGAATTTTGGAACCTTAGCATTTTGGAAGTCTTAATGGGCTGAAACTTAGGGTCTTTAAAGCCCATTGTTTCACCTTGCTCTTTTGCAGATGGCCCCCCCTTTGGATTCCTATTTTCCCTCCTTTGGAACCCTACTGTGGCTGGTCTGCCAGCTTAACCAATATTCTAGCTTTTTCTCCCCTGGCACTTTCCCATATTAAATGATCAGTTTAACATGAGAAAATCATTTAGGAGAATTTGATATTAGTTATTATGAAAAGAGCTTTCTACCGACTCTTCATCAGATTTATAAACTCTCTTTGTCAAGCAGGTGGTTCTTGGAGATGATTGTACCGACACGATCCATGTGTTTTGATCTGGGCACACGGTGTCAGGAGTTTTTTGGAGCATGGGATTGCGCATATGTACATGCCCATGCATGGTGCATCGAATAAAGGATTGCCCATTTTCCAGAGCCAGGTGGTTACGTGAGCTCCACATGTGTACAAGTAGGACAACATGTACATAGTGCATCGATTTTCATCGTTACCAGTACCAGTGTGTTTTTTCTATAATAACGAGGAGTTGGTAGCTCCTAAAACTTCTCGAGGAAGCTATCCGCGGGCCGATGATATGAGGTAAGCAGGTGCGTCAGATGGCATCAAGTGGCGTCAGGAGGTCGAATGGGGTTAATACTTGCACGTGGATAAGTACGGATACAACGTGGGTGTTTTCTTGTGATAATTATGCAGAAAGGTCATCATGAGGACCATTTTTTGGGGCCACTTCACGTGGTTGCGGGATGAAATATTGGAAAAAGCTGAGTGCCAAGTGTGCAGAGGATGCAAAAAGGGGACAACTATGCATTGCGAGGTCAGTTTTTGGCCTGTTCGGGGTCCGTTTGAGGTCAACTAAAAGGCCAAGGGTGCCCAAGTGATAAAGCTAAGTGTGGGAACTGAGAAACAAGAGAGAAGACTAGAAAAAGAGTGGAGAGAAGAGGAGGAACAGCCGCAACTGTGTTTTTGGGGATTTTGGAGCCTGTTTTGGCTGTAAACTGCTCAATCCGAGGTCGGATTGGAGCACTTTGACATTGTAGACTGGGGTTTTGGGCTGTTCCGGACGCGATGGCGCTGTCCATTTTGACAAATTCCTCACTGGTTTTTTGCTATTTTGGCTGTGTAAGTTTCTCCTATGAGCGAATCTTCTGCTCCAGTTTGTGATTGTATCTGGCATATTTTACCCATTTTGTGTGAGCTATTTTCCCCATTGGTGTTGGCCCAAGCTTATTTGTATCTAAACATCAGAAATTCCCCTCTTTTGAGCTGAGTTTTTTGGGTGTGTGTGTGTGTGTGTCTCTTTGTGTGGAGTGGGTAAATGGGTAGTCTCTCTCCTCTCACTCCATAGGTGTGTTCCCTGTCTCGGCAAGGTGGGTTGTGTAAGCCGAGTGGTGCCCCATAGTGTGTGTGTATATCCTTCCAAGAGTGTGTGTTGGGTCATTATAGAGGTGTTCAGTGTGTTTCCATCCTGCTCACATTCTTTTGGCGCCCCCACTGAGGATCTTCTTCGAGTACCTTCTGCTTCGAGCTTCAAGCTTCGAGATTCGGGATTACCGGTTGCAGACTATAGGTTACAGGTTACAGGGACAGGTACATGTATAGGTAAAGGTGATTCACACAGGTACATGTAGCTGGAGTAGAGTGATATACTAGCAGTGTTGTCACTTGTAGTTGTTGTGGGTATGCATCATTTGGCGCTTGCTTGAGCGCATTGTCTGTTGGATTGTACGTTACTTGTGGAAACTGCCATTGTACGCCTTTGTGGATCGATACTTGGTTTTATTTGGTAGTCCCAGCCATTTCTGAGACTTGGTCTGGAAGATAGTCATTTATGAGACTTGACTATACGCGATTTGCATTAGCCTTCGTGTGAGGGTCGATAGCGTGAGGTTTTATTGAGCTGGGAGATTCTCAAATGTGGAGATCCTTTCGGTGATACAGGAAGCTGGAGCACCCTTTTCGTGACCTCGCCATAGGCTATGTACTAGTGATTCCTACTTGATGCTCGAGTTCTATTGTTGACAGTTTATGCATACATATACAGTCTATATTTTGGGTTCTCACTGCTCTACTTCTGGGGAAACTCTGTCAAAAATTTTCCAAGTTATGATGGCTGTTTTTTTGGTCTTTTAAGCCATTTATGCTGTTATGCTGCTGAAATTTTGTCAAAATCAGAGGATAAGACAGGTGTGCTTTCTTGGGAGCTGCATGGTTGACTTTAATGGATGATCAAAATGGACCTCAATTCACTCCTTTTCATTTAACTCAGAGAATCCAGATAAATGTTCATGTGTCCAGGAAGATCTTTTTCCAGCAGCGCATAGTCTTTATGTTCGGGCCAAGAAGATTAAGAGAGATCTTGGAATGTCCTTTGCCTGTTGTAATTCCGATGATTAACTATGAAAACTCATTTGATGTGCATGTGTTTGTCCTTACCTAAAGTTGAGCTCCATTGAAGTTTCTAGGGATTGAGTGAGTCAAAAGTTTTGGGTTCTTGCACGTGTGCTCAAAGGGGTTCTCAAAGCATTGTAACTTGGGTAGCCATGGCTTTCTCTTATCCGGAGTTTCATGGAAGAAGTGATGAAGATGTGGAAGAATTTTTAGAAAAGATGGAAGTTGCATGCATTAGCAACGAGATTCATGACCCGACGCAGATGTTACGCCTTCTCCAAATTTGTTTGAAGAGTGATGCACGAGTTTGGTCCAAAGCATTTGAAGAGGAGTTGTGTGTGGTTGATCCACCTGTAAGATTGAGTTGGGACAATCTAAGGCATGGATTGGAAGTGGAGTTTGTGAAGATAGAAGATCCTGACAAAGTGCGGCAAGAAGTACAAGGTTTGGTGCAGAAGGAAGGTGAGCCAGTAGATGCGTACATACGTAAGTTCTCATTGGCATGGGAGCGAATGTGCAAGGCCTTAGCACCACAGGTACCCCCACCTGACAAGATGAAGAAGGACAGGTTCTTGGCTGGTCTTTGGGAGAATATACCTTGGAGAGTGGAGCTAAAGAAGCCTAGGACATATGAAGATGCATTGGAGGTGGCAAGGAACAAAGAATGGAAGCTGAGGAAAATGAGTCAGCTAGGAGTAGAGTCTTTGCCCATGAGATCTGAATTTCAGCCTATGGACTCTTTACAAGGTCGCATGCTAGGGGTTCATCATGAACCAGTGGTTCCTGTTACTCCTCAGGTTATGCCAGCAATGGTCACTACAACAGTGCAAGATGATGGGCTAAGGCAAGACATGAGGCAAGTGGTAGATTTAATGAATAATCTCAGCCTAAACATACTAGGTCAAGTGGGAAATAATCGAGGTCGAGGGAGGTTTGCAAATCAGCCAGGAGGTGAAGAAAGACCTAGGAATGGTGTTGGATAAAGCAATGGTAGGTTCTGGAGGCAGACGCCCACATGTTATAATTGCGGAGAGTTGGGCCACATCAGCCCGCAATGTGATAAGCCACCAAGGATGGGGGGAGACATGTATCCATTGCCAAGACAGGTTCTAACTAGGTCAAATGATTATGGCATCGAAATCAAAGGAGAAGAAGGAACCAGTGGATTAACCCAGGAGGAAAAGGGAAAGACAAAAGTGTTAAGTGGAGAAGGCATCAAAGCTAGAGGATACATAAGTGATGCCTATTGGGAAAGACAAAAGTGTTAAGTGTAGTCACCTTGGAGAAGGCATCAAAGCTAAAGGATACATTAGTGATGTCTATTGGGAAGAGGACCACAGAGGAAAAGGAAGGAAGAAGTGCCCCAGGTCCTAGTAAGAAGAAGGGAAAGAGCCATGAAGGCGAGGATGTCAAGGCCAAAAGGAAAAGAAGGGCTCGTCGCAAGTTTCATGTTTCAGATTTTCCACTAGGGGATGGGAAATTAAGCTATGACGTGAAGGAGGATCTGATGAGTAGAAAAGCTGATGTTACTTTTGGGCAGCTTATAGAGATGGTGCCTAAGCTAAAGCGACAGTCGAAGAAGATGGTTAACCCAATGGAGAAAGAGCCAGAGAGAGGTTCAGTAAAGGTGTTGGCAATGGACGAGCTACCAATCATTTTCCCAATAGTAGATGTGTGGCATAAAAGAAAAAATATGGGACAAGGTTATGTGGATGGTGGAGCCCAAATATGTGTCATAACACATTCATGCGTTGAGAAGATGGGTCTTACAGTGACTGGGGTGTCAGGCTTCTGGATCAGATTGGCAAACCATCAAAAAGTAAAATGTTTGGCTGTTGTAAAGAGCTTAGAAGTGGAGGCATATGATGCAAAGGTAGTGGTTGATTTTCATGTGATGCCAGCGGGGTTGAGAGCATATCCTATTATACTTGGTAGACCATGGTTATGTGCAGTGGGAGCTGTTCAAGATTGGAAATGTGGTACTATTAGCCTCTATGGAAAGACATGTGCCAAGAAGCTATATAATATGGACACAAGGAAACTATTGGAAGAGCTTTATGAAGATGAGGATGAGTTTAGTGATGAAGAATATTCCACAGTGTCTGACGAGGACAGTGATAGTACTACCAGTAGTGATGAGGATGCTTATGTTACATTTCTTTTGATGGACAAAGAAACCCAAGAGGATGGTTTAGTTGCATTTGCAAATGAGTTTGAAGATGAAAGTGAAGGGCCTTATGAAGTGATCGAAGGGCTGATGCAAAACAGGGTTGAATTGTCAAAGAAGCAGAAATTGATGACACAAATGATCAGTGGAGACCTCTCAGCTATGGAGAAGAAGATAAATTTGCACATGCAGGTCTATGCCAAAGTAATTGATGGTTTTCTTGATGCAAAGTTGATATATGGTATCTCTATAGGTTTTCCTTGGGAACCAGGTGGAACCTTGATTAAGCTTTTGATGCAAGGAATGCCAAGTGTTTTTGTGTGGGATCCAGGTGGAATGAGCATCTCTTTTTGTTGTTGTTGATCATGAATGATCTAGCAGGCTAGGGGATGGGCAAATAATGTCAGGAGTTTTTTGGAACAGGGGATTGCGCATATGTACATACCCATGCATGGTGCATCGAATAAAGGATTGCCGATTTTCCAGAGCCAGGTGGTTACGTGGGGCCCACATGTGTACAGGTAGGACAACATGTACATAGTGCATCGATTTTCATCGTTACCAGTACCAGTGTGGTTTTTCTATAATAATGAGGAGTTGGTAGCGCGTAAAACTTCTCAAGGAAGCTATCTGCGGGCCGACGACATGAGGTAAGTAGGTGCGTCAGATGGCATCTAGTGGCGTCAGGAGGTCGAATGGGGTCAATACTTGCACGTGGATAAGTACGGACACAACGTGGGTGTTTTCTTGTGATAATTATGCAGAAAGGTCATCATGAGGACCATTTTTTTGGGCCACTTCACGTGGTTGCGGGATGAATTATTGGAAAAAGCAGAGTGCCAGGTGTGCACAGGATGCAAAAAGGTGACAACTATGCACTGCGAGGTCAGTTTTTGGCCTGTTCGGGGTCCGTTTGAGGTCAACTAAAAGGCCAAGGGTGCCCAAGTGATAAAGCTAAGTGTGGAAACTGAAAAAGAAGACCAGAAAAAGTGTGGAGAGAAGAGGAGGAACAGCCGCAACTGTGTTTTTGGGGTTTTTGGAGCCTGTTTTGACTGTAAACTGCTCATCCGATGTCGAATTGGAGCACTTTGACATTGAAGAATGGGGTTTTGGGCCGTTCCGGACGCGATGGTGCTGTCCATTTTGCCAAATTCCTCACTGTTTTTCTGTTGTTTTGGCTGTGTAAGTTTCTCCTATGAGGGAATCTTCTGCTCCAGTTTGTGATTGTATCTGGCATATTTTACCCATATTGTGTGAGCTATTTGCCCCATTGGTGTTGGCCCAAGCTCATTTGTATCTAAAAATCAGAAATTCCCCTCTTTTGAGCTGAGTTTTTTGGGTGTGTGTGTGTGTGTCTCTTTGTGTGGAGTGGGTAAATGGGTAGTCTCTCTCCTCTCACTCCATAGGTGTGTTCCCTGTCTCGGCAAGGTGGGTTGTGTAAGCCGAGTGGTGCCCCATAGTGTGTGTGTATATCCTTCCAAGAGTGTGTGTCGGGTCATTATAGAGGCGTTCAGTGTGTTTCCATCCCGCTCACAGCGGCAAATTGTCTGCCATGCCGATAGCATGGTATGCTATTCTTGTTAGTACCTCATGTGCACCCAGATACGGGATCTTACCCTCTTTCTTGGTACCCTTCAGTGTTGGTAGCACATACTGCATGTGATCAATGGGTTGCCTGGTTGTCGACTTTAACACTTGTGTGAATGTAGTCGCAACTGCATGATTTGGTGTTGTGTACCTTGGCGGTCTCTTTGCTAGAAAGTGGAAGTGTTGATGATATAACCGTGCTAGTTCTTCCACTTGCTTTTGGATGAGATCAACAAAGGTTGCTGCAACAGTTTTCTTGGTGAAAGGGACTGCTGTCTTTCTGTCTCACGGGCCCTCATTGTCATCCCCTCTATTGGCAACTTCAAAGCCTTGGCCACAATCTCTTTTGTGATGACTACTTTGACTTTCTACCCTTGTTGGTCAGTAAGTTGGGCTGATCCATCTTCCTTAATTGTAGACAAGAACTCATAGGCTTTCTGGAAGTCTACACCACATGGTTCTTGGTCGTAGAATTCTCTGAGGCCAAGCCTTCTATTGGCATCCTTTGTGTCATGCTTTGCCGCGATATCATAGATTTCTTTTGGTAGTAGTTGCAACTTTTCCTGATGTCCTTCTTCACTTTTAAACCTGCATGTGAAAACTGTTGCACTGTTTTCTTCAAGCTGTTCCTAGATAGATATGTTGCTTCGGCCATCTTTACTGAACCGGGGTCCAGTTTTGGTAGGGTGGCAGCTTTTGCAGCTTTTCTTTTTGGGATACCCTCTTCTTTGCCTTCTCCGTAGCTTGCATTGCTCTGTTAAGTTAATAGAGTACCAAAGTTTGATAATTTCTGCAATTTTTGCTATGAAATGCCTTTCAGTCCGAATTGCAGACAAATTGAGTCCAACTTGCTTCAAATCAATTTTTGAACATGCATAGATGCATAAAAACATGTAAAGATCAAAATCATGAAGTCCAAGCAAAATTTTGCAACAAAAGTAAATAATTGCGATTATTTACAACTGATGAATTTTTCCAACTTTTTGCAAATTGGCATCATATGCTTGAAATATATATCAATTAAATACTCTGAGTGAAATATAGGCTCATTTGAGTGCACATGGTGAAAATGGTGCCAGATTTAGGCTTTTAGCCTCCCTCTGAAACAATACATATAAAGAAATTTTGAGATTTTGAGCTTCAAATTTGTTCAAATTTGGTTAGTGGGCTTAGGACATCATGTGCTTTGGTCCCATCAAGTGAAGTTGCGATTTTTCCCCATCTTGGTAAAAAAGTAAATAATCGCGATTATTAACTTTTTCATCAAAATGAACATTTTTGGGTACAACTTGGTTCTTGGCATGATGTAGACTCTGTGTATGAGATATGAGGTGATTTGGATCAAAAACTGTGACTGATAACTCAAAAATTGGTTTGAAAGGACTTCTTTACTTTTTTTGACAATTTTTCAAGTTTTCATTGATCGTTTTGGCTCATACTTGAAATGTGGCATGTAATAGGTGTGTAAAAGGATAGGTGATGTGAAGGTACCATTTTCAAGCCAAAAAATTGCAAAAGTAAATAATCGTGATAATTTACATCAGTCAACTTTTTTTGCTAAACTTGACAAATTTTGACCTAAACATATTCAATACACCTAAAAAAAGTCCTAAATTGAATTTGGTAAAGTTTTGTCTTGTTGGCATCACTTCACGCTTTGTTGACTTTGAATTCACTGATTTTTGTGACTACATGGCCTGTGGAGTTGGTTAGTTGCTTTTGAAGTTATGGACTTGTCCGTTACATAGTCCGGAAGCTACTCATCCAATTTTGGTCCATTTGGAGTCAGTTTGACTTCGTATGTCAAATTTGACTCTTTGTAGCCTTCGAGCTGTTTTTTGCTATTCGAGAGCTTGCCTTGATTGTTTTTATGAAACCAACCATACAAATTGTGTATAGACCCAGTTTATAACCTATCTGTGGAGTCATAATCCAATTCTGGCATTTGGCAAAAACCTAGCTTTTCTACTTGGGACCCCCTCGACCCCTGTCGAATGGTCAGCTATCGGTATAGAAGTGTTCTATTATGTAGGGGCATGCTATAGTTCAAGTTTTGTCCGATTTGGATGAGCTGACAGGCCGCTATAGTCAATTTTTTGTCGTAGAAGTTTGTGCACTGCTGGGAATCTAGGGTTTTTTCCTGGGGTTCAGACTAGCTACCGGCCGTACAGAATGGATCATTGATAAGTATAGAACTTATTCCTCATGTCTCATGTGAGACGACGCTGTAAAAGGGCGACTGTGGACTCCGTAAATTGCGCACGAAGAAGGTAGAAAGCTCTCTCTCCAAGGGCGACAAGTGGAAATGAGGTTATTTTAGACTACCCTGGATATCTATACTCTGACTTTCCGAACCACTTTTCCCCAAATTCCACTGTTAGTCCTACTACACCGTGAAATCTATGTTAGACTCAAAAATTTTCCCAATCGGATTCCTGTAGCTCATTCTGTAAGAATTTTGCAAAAGTAGGCCTTGGCCGCCTAATTTAGGCTTCCCGCTTCCGTCTGCCGATTTGATTGAAATTTTTTGTGCATGTCCGCCTTGTCCTTCTGATCATCAGCATATCTTCAAATTTTCCATCTGAGCTCATCTGCTATTTATTATTAATTTTTGACTTGTTTATTAAAAAAATCAAAGAAAATAACAAAATGCGCTAAAAAATCAAAGTGAATATCCAACAATTAAGAAAATTCATTGAAAAGCTTTATTGCTTTTTGTTGGATTTCTCCATTTCTAAGTCCCAGTATAAAGAAATATGATGAAAAATAATAAAAAAAGACTATTTTTTGATGATTTTTGATAGTATATACATTATTTACACTCATCGGGAAGATGTTATCTCCTGTTGATGACTTGTAAGGGCATTACTATGTATCTTTGCAAAAAATCACACGTTAACATCAAACTTTTTCCTCCCTCTTCAAACATTGCCCTTAATTACTTAGTTCCCTTCCACCCCTCCTAGATGGCGTACTCTGGGACGACTGTGTGCATGGGTTGAACAACCGTGTCTATGCATAGCCTTGGTTGGCTCTACCATGCTTTGAAGATCAATACTGTTCAAACCATTATGCTGTGCAAGAGTTGGGTCTTGAGTAATTAACTCAAGGATTTTTGATGTCAAGGTTTTCTTTTGCTGTCTTCCAAAGAGCAAATCTTGTAGCTTGTGTGCTCTTTCCTTTATTGTACCATCAGGATGCTTGGGTAGACTGATTTCTTGAGCTGTTGGTATCAACAGTGATTGTTGTCGAGCTTTTACCCACCATGGGTATCTTGGTTTGCTTGGGTCAGAATGATGTGGTTGAGTCTTTTGAGACTTAACTCTCCATTGCTTGATTGGTTTTATAGTTTGCGAGAAGATAAGTGCTCCTTTTTCTTCAAAATCCATTTTGTGTTAGGTTCCTTGCTTGGAGATGCTCTTCTTTGTGTTTTGAACCTTGGAACCGTCTTTGGTATTGTAGTTGATGTTTTGGGCACCCAGATTTGAATCGGCTTGTCCTTAAGCTGTGCTTTTGGTACCCAAATTTGCTTGACTCCTTGCATGCTACTTGTAGCATTTACTTGTCAATAGGATGGAGAAGATTGATTGCTTTGTGGTTTGCTTTGTTGGTAACCTCCTTTCCATTCCTCTTTGCTTAATGCAATTGGAACAATGAGTTGTCCACCTTTAGGTGATAGCTTGAGCTGATTGGTATTCCAATTTGGTACTACCTTGTAAGTCCACATCCATGAGATTCCAAGAATCATTGTTTCATTCATGTGTTCATTTGGTAAGCATACAAATTGATGAGGACATGAATATCCATGTACTATCACATTTATGTTGACTACTGCCAATGTTGGTGTTGCTTTCTTGTATGTGGAATAACTGACTGCATTTACTTGAGCTTTTGTGTCGATCAATGCATTCGTGATATGATTGTTCAATTGTACTTTGATGCGAAGGTCCATTCCATCTAACCATTCATTATTTGTTGACATTGCATCTTTCAACAATTCCCATTGTCAGTCATCTGGTTTCAGAGTGTTGATGGGAATAGGTATTTGTTGATTTTTGAGCGCAGCTTTCCTTTTGAGTACTCGAAGCCGAGCTTCCTCTTGGGCTTCATTAATAACCTGCTGTCGTTTTATCTTTCTTTGCGTAACCACATGCATCCTTTCTAGAAATTCATTGGTTAGTGGCAAATTGTACTTCTTTAAATGGCATCCACTAATCCAATTAGCCATTGGTTCACCATCTAGGGTGGACAACTTAACTGCTCCACTGGAGATACATATTCAATGATAAATGGTCCGTTTCCCTTTTTCTTAAACTTGGGAATGTGTTGCTTAAGGGAATAGATTAAAATTAAGTCACATTTTTTGAAGATTTTTATAAGTAGATGGGAATCAAAAAATTGTTTTTGTTTTCGCTTTTGTGCATATATGTAAGCTATAGCAGTTAGCCTTTGCTCGCCAAGCTTTTCTAAATCTTCAAGTCTTTGAGACAATTCATGTCCAGTCCACTCAAGATCCTTAGCTAGCCTTAGTGTCAGCAATAGAAATTCTATTGGCAGTATGGCATCAAGACCATAAACAAGGTTAAAGGGTGTAGCATTTAAAGCTGTTTTGAATGAAACTCGGTAAGCCCATAGAGCAGCATGGAGATTCATTTCCCAATCTGTTCTTCCTGAACTAACCACTTAAGTCAATAGCAAGCTAAGAATTTTATTTGTATGCTCAGCTTGTTCATTTTCTTGTGGGTGATAGGGAGCCAATTTGTTATGGATGACCATAATTTCATTAAGCAAATACTCAATTACCTCATTAAGGAAATGAGTTCCCCAATCATTGACAATTTCTATTGGCAGTCCATATCTTGTGAACACGTACTCATATAAGAATGCGGCTGTGGTTCTGGCATCATTCTTTTGAGTTGCTTTAGCCTTGGCCCACTTGGTCAAATAGTCCGTAGCTACAATGATATATTGAGCTTGGGTTCTATAAGCAAGCGGCTGTATTGGCCCAACAAAGTCTATACCCCATTTTGCGAAAGCTCTAGCCCCCATCATTGGTCTTAAGGGCATGGTATCTACATGGGTTGGCATTTTTGCTCTCTGAAATGCATCACACCTTCACCTTTGAACATATTCCTTGGCATTCGCAAAAAGTGTGGCCAGCATACGCCTACCATTAAGATTGCTCTTACGGTGGTCTCACTAGAAAAGTGACCTCCAGCTAATCCAGCATGTGCTTGTTCTATAATGGGAATATATTCGTCTTCATTTGCACAAAGACGCAAATGTTGATCCTTACCTCTTCAATACAATTGGTTTTCAATAAGAGTATAGTCTCTTGCTTCAGTTTCAATTGCTCTTTGACGGCGTTTACTCATATCCTCAGGAAATGTTCGGCTTGATAAGTAAGTAACTAGATAGCTACTCCACTTAGGAACAAGTGATATTTGGAACAATGTTACATGAGGTATGGGTGCTTGTTCTTGACATTGAGGACAATCTTTCACAAAATAATGAACATCCCTCCTCATAGTTGGCCAAAATACTTCAAGTCTCAAGATCCTTTGCATACTTTGATCTTCCGCAAAGTGAAGTCCTACTATGGTAATATGTGCTTGACTTAGGTATTGGGTTTTCTCCTCACGGTTAATGCATAAAAGCAATATTCCATCTCGATTTTTTTGTATAACCTTCTAGTTAGTAGCTAATACATAGCCGATTGCTCAATTAATCTGATTGTAATAGGAAGTGGTATTTGCGAATCCACTTGAGCTATGGTAAACAATGATACTATGTTTTTTGACCATCGAGGTATCATTTCCACGGAGAAAAGATATGCATCTAGTAGATCATTGTCTACTCCCTTGGGTGGTTCTCCCGAAACGATCCTTGACAAATGATCGGCTCTTTGATGAGTGGTGCCCTTTTTCACAACTATAGTGAAATCAAATTCTAGAAGAATGATGAACCATCTCACTATTCTCCTTGTGTTGCATGGCTTTTTGACCAAGTACAATAAGGCTTGGTGGTCCACAAAGAACAACAAATTTGTTTACTAGTCGGTAATGTCTATACTTTTTGACTGCATAGATAATTCCTAATCCTTTCCTTTCGATGGTTTTGTAGTTTTTCTCTACCATATTCAACTGTCGGCTAGCATAAGTAATAGGAAAATTAATTTTTCCATCTCCTGGTTGAGCTAGTATACACCCAATGAAAAAATTGGAAGCATCTACATGTATGTGGAATATCTTATTCCAATCTGGTGCTTTCAAATATTGGAGCTGAAGTGAGAGCTTGCTTAAGCTTCATGAAGGATTCTTCACACTCATCAGTCCATTCAAAGTGTGTAATCAAACTATACATGGGTTTTGCAATTATAGCGTACATGTATATGAATCGCCTGTAATATCCACAATGTCCCATTACATTCACTCTATATGCAAAATGGGACGCCACTTGCGAGCGGACAACTTTGATAAAATCCCTATATACGACTCATATTAGGGAATATGACCCCCCTTTCTACACTTATACAACAATCAATGAAGAAATTATCATACCCCTATCTTACATATAAAATTTAGGTCTCACATAATCTACTTAAGTAAAACTAGTCAAAGAGTGTGCAGCATAGTGATTGGCAATGTACTAAGGAACCTCTTATGTTGATAACTAGATGTACGGGCTCAATGTGTTTTAATTTGACTTTCAAACTATGTGCCCGATCAACTTGCACTCTATCTACTCGTTCAATTCTGACCCATCCAAAGTTGGTGTAAATCAACCCTTGACCTGCTCCAAATCAACCCTGATCTACTATGACCGGCTTGATGAAAAATTTGATGTGTGAATTGATAAAAACTTTCCCAAAATTCATATGAGTTCTAATGCACACCGATGACCAATCATTTTAAGTAATCAACCCAGGCCAGGTCCCCCCCCCCCCTTCTTTAATATGATACCCCTCTCCCTTATTTTAAGCTTGGGATATAAATTATTGGGGGCCTACCCCTAACTTATACACTTATGTAGCTTTAAAAAAAATCCCCCTTCCTTGCACTTACATGGTGCAGTAAGTTTTCCATGGTGAATCCGCCAGGATTCCATGAAGGCTTGAACCCCTTTGACTGTTGTTTGTCTAGGTAAATCAACAATAACATGAATTTCATCCGTATCAATAGCTATGTCATTTTTAGACACTATATGTCCAAGAATTTTTTCTTGTCTACCCATAAATGTGCACTTTTCAGGATTTAAGCAAATCCTATAAAGTCTACATTTTTCGAATACCTTTTTGAGGTGTTCAAAATGATCAGCCCATATTGATGAATGTACGCATAGATCATCCATATATACTTCCAAAAAATTAAGAAGATATTCTTTAAAAGCATGGCTCATTAATCTTTGAAAGGTAGTAGGAGCATTAGTTAACCCAATAGGAAAAAATACCCCATTCAGTTGCAAAGCGAGTTTTATGCTGATTTTTGGGTCAACCAAAAGTTGAATGTATCCCAAACAGCCATCTAAAAAGCTATAAGCCTCTTTTTCTGCAACTCGTTCTAAAACATGCTCAGTGATTGGAAGAGGAAAGTTGTTGATACCGGATTAGCCGCACCCCCCTCTAGCCCGAGCGGAGAGTTAAGGTTCTCAGTTTTCGAAACCCAAACCGCAAGAATAAGCCACATTCAGGAGCATGAGGTAACACAAATAAAAAAAATATTTGTTTTCTCTTATTACTTCCACCACCAATTTCCCCTTCCTTGCTCGTGCGCATGCAATAGGCTGCCGTGTTTTCCCTTTTTAACCACCATCTCTCTATCTCTTACCATGATTCTCTACCATCTAGCCAACAAAATAAGCCTACATTGTTCTTTTCCATTGGCGGGCCACCATGCATGAACCAGAGTCAGTCTCTCTCTTGTATTATTTATACACACACACCCTTCACATTTTTTAAATTATTTCCTCTCTCTCTCTCTCTCTCTCTCTCTTACCTCCCTCTCGTCCACACTCCCTCGCCATACCTCAACCACCCTCTCCTCTTGTCCACACTCTCTTGGCCTCACACACATGTTTTTTCTCCCACCGGCGGGCCACCGCGCTCCTCTCTCTCTCTCTCTCTCTCTCTCTCTCTCTCTCTCTCTCTCTCTCTCTCTCTCTCTCTCTCTCTCTCTCTCTCTCTCTCTCTCTCTCTCTCTCACATAACCAAGACACCGTTGACAAAGCCCCCCCTTCCTCGCTCGCTGTCGGCCAGGTGATGGCTCGAGGTCCCTCTCTCTCTCTCTCTCTCTCTCTCTCTCTCTCTCTCTCTCTCTCTTTCTCTCTCCCACTCCTGGTTCAAGCCCGAAGGCAGCCGTGTACAGATTACCTACCTCTCTCTCTTATCCACACACACACACACACACACCTACTCTCGACTGTCTCACCCTCTCCCTCACCATCTCATCCCCCACCATCCCCTCAGTCCCTTGCTCTCCTCCCCATATCTCATTCTCTCTCTTTTCCCTCTCGGCCATCTTCTCCATCAGACTCTCTCGCTGTCTGTGTAAGAGCCCATACGGGCGCATAAAGTAGTTTTTTCTCTCTCATACCTGCACACACCCATCCACACACACGCTCACACACTCCCTCACGCCCTTCACCCAACTCTCTCTCCCCCCCTCATCTCCCTCCCTCTCACTCTCCCTCTTGTTCTCTATGGGCTGCCGCAAGCACAGGGCAAAGTAACTCTCTCTCTCTCTCTCTCTCTCTCTCTCTTAGCACCTACACACACACACACACACACACACACACACACACACACACACACACACACACACACACACACACACACACACACACACACACACACACACACACACACACACACACACACACACACACTCACCCCAGCCCCCTCAGTCCATGCCCTCACGCTCTCTCTCACTCTCACTCATGCCACTTCTCACCCTCACTCACGATATCTGTGTAGCTGCAGCACGTAAGAAATGATAATAAAACAATAATAAAAGTCGCTCTCTCTCTCTCTCTCTCTCTCTCATTCCCACACACCACACCCTCTTTCCGAGCACGCACCCACATACACACCCACAACCGCATGTATATCCGTACACACATACATACATATATGCACGCACACACAACACATAAATACACACACATACAAGCACCAACACACATAAAACGCACATACTCACACTCACGCACTCACATATATACACACTCCCCTACACAAACTCACCCATAGACACACCGAACACGCACGCATATACGCACACACCAGAGAATAATAAAAAAGCAAGGGAATCAACACCAACAAGAAAAAAGAGGACGGCCAACTTGCGCGCCGCCAACACCAAAACAAGAAGTGGCGCCGAAGGCGCGCCTCGGCTGGCACCGAGAGGAAGTGACACGTAGCAATCTCGGCTTCCTGCAGCAACTACCAATTCTGGCAACCTTAAAACTCACACCGACCATCTGAACCATCAACAAAACCCTTGTAAATTCCCTGAACTCCACTCTTCCCTAATAACCTAGGCAGTGGCTAGTGGATTGTAAAAAAAACTCTCCCCACCCCACTCTTTCCTCTGTCTCTATCTCTACCTTCTCTCTCTCTCTCTATCTCTCTTACTAGAGAGGCATCTAGGCCTCTACAGCGACCGGTGGATATTTGTAAAGACCATTGGGTAAGGACCACCTCTCAAGCCTATATAAAGAGGCCTCCGCTAAGCACAAAGGAAGGACAAGTGAAGCACGAACACATTAGCTCCATGCACTCTACATTTCAAGCACCACTAAGCACATAATGTACCCCCCAAGCTAGAGAGCTCATGGCATCATGTTTGGGTGCAAGCTTGGGCATTTTAGCATTGGCAACATCACCATTTTCCCCATTATTCACCACACCATGGTTGAATTACTAGTCACAACCACTCCATGCACATAAGGCAGTCACTACTCTCTAGCAAGGCAACATGAGCACGCTAGGATTGAATGCATCGACACCATGCTACCTTGGGCCGCTCTCGATGTTGGTGATTTACGTCATCGGTGGCAGCATCGTCTTGATGTTTTTCCTCCACTAACCTCCCCACTAACTCCAACTTCGCCATGCACCATATGGCGCTCGCAATCCATCATGCATCCCTAATGCCAAGAGACATGTTTGTAACCGTCAAGACCACCATTTGTAAGTATCATCATTGCCAATAAAAGGATGCAGTGTTGTCTTGATCTTTGGGGTCCATTCTTTGTTCTCCTTAGTTGTGTTTTTCCACATTCGTGGGATGTTTCATCTCTTGTATATCACTCTGCTTGTGCTCCATCATGTACGGCCTCTCCAATCAATCAGTATGCTCCATTTGGACCTTATCACATACCTCCCTCGTACACACACTCCTGGCTGTTGACTAGGCATTTTCTACTTGTGGATGTTAGCTGTATCACCATTTCATGTTGGTTACCTAGAGGGCATTTTCATTTTTGCTACCCTAGGTCATGTATGTCTGAGTCCTAGCTGCACTTATGCTAGGTGGTGCCCCTCTCTACCTATAGGATTACTCCTTTTTTGAGATGATGCTTCGGGTTGTTCAAGCTATGTGTGGTGTAGAGGCCACCCCATATGGTATGTCATTTCCGACCATCATTTTCTTGGCGCCCCCACCGAGGATCCTTTCATGAAACCCTCCAGTTTACAAGATTGAAACCCTTAAACTTTTGTGGATGGATGACTGGTTAGCAGGGTTTGTTAACTGGACGACAGAAGAAGAAGAGCTCCAAGCACAACTAGACGAACTCCGCATCTCCATCGAAGCTCGAGTGCCAGGCGTAACGGTAATCAATTTTCGAAGTGGGAGAGTCAACCAATATGCCAACTCAGTGGATATACAAAGGCCGGGTGCCAAGAAGAAGAAGGAGAAAGTCAAGACCATGTCCACAACCTACAACCAACCCGCAACAACCAGATAGAAGGAGCTCTGCACAATAGAGAATCACACTATTCTACTTCGAGAATCGGGTAACTCAAGTCACCGAGGTAATTATCATAGTCAGTTTCCAAGTGGCACCTGATGCTGCAACACAGATAATGGAAACACATGCTCACGCTCTCACTAGAGAGACTAGGGATCTACCGAGCTTGTTTAAGGAAATAACACCACCCTCTCCCACAAGCTTGGACAGTGACTAAGCACCTCTAAGCTTCACATGAATCAGTACAAATTACCTCAAGCCAGATCACACATTCCGATACGAGTACGCTCAATCAAGGTAATACTAGATTTGAAGGCTCACTACCAGCACGTTATCGACACCATGATGGGTGGGGAGTGCTTCTTTGAGGTTCTGGCATCAGATCAGCCATTTGTCTTACCTTTGATACAAGGCAATGTACCGTTTGAGATTTTAATCTATGTTCTAGTATAAAAATGGTATACACGCCTCCTTGTAAAGAAAAAGAAAAAGAAAAAGAAAAAGAAAAAAACTTTTGATTGCAAGCTAAGCAGTGTGTCTTTCTAGATCTCTCTCTCAGTAATCATGGCAAGTGTAGCATTTCCAACATTTAAAGGAAAGAAGGGGAGGATTTGGTAATAGATTTCGTAGATGACTTTGAAGTAGCATGTGTAGTAAGAAACAAAGATACATATGAATCCCGGGTTAGAATATTTAAGCATCTCATGAAGCTAGAAGCTAGGTCATGATACAACGCACTTCCACAAGCAAGTAAGGATGACTGAGGGCCCTTAAAAAATGCTTTTAAGAGGCGCTTTGGGAGAGGTACCACTTCAGAGAAGCTGTGGGACAAGTTGAGAGACTTGAAGCAGGAGGGTCTTTTAGAATACGCCACCTATGAGTCCAAGTTTGTGGATTTGTGGGAACGGTGGGTTGAGTCACTGGCAAGAGGGGAAGCTGCACCCATTTCCTAAAAAAGGACTGGTTCACGCATGGCTTATGGCCGCTTCTCAAGGAGACGGTGAAGGGTAGATTCCTGGCTACGTACGAGTTAGCCGTCGAGATTGCTCGCCTTAAGGACAAGAAGCTGCGGATGAAAGCCAAAGAAACCGAGTCAACAAAAGCAGGAACATTGCTTCAACCAACAACCACGACAACCACCATTTCTCCACCACCACCGGCTCCTGGGGTAAGAAATGACCAACAAGATATGTTGGCCCATATTACTGACCAACTGTAGAATTTGTCTGTCCATTTGATACAGCAAGGAAGGAATCAAGAAAGAGATCAAGACCCGGGAAGAGCACGATGACAAAACACGGAATATCACTGCTACAACTACAGAGAAGATGGTCACGATATGTACTATTGTCCCAAACCGCGACAAAACTATAATAGAGGAGGTAGGAGGAACCAACTGTCACCCCGTAGAGAGAGAACACCCCCACCCCGAGCACCAGCTTCACCAACACAAATTCTACGTCCACCCCAGGCACCACCACAAGCACCCATTCCACCTCTTCCACCGGCACCACCACCTGATTGCCCTGTAAACATCATAAGGCTCGAAGAGAAAGGAAAGGCCGTGGTAGTGGATCCACCCAGAGCAAAGGAGAGGGATAAGGGTAAGGAGAAGGTAACCTTTGTAGAACCATTTGAAGCCATGACTGTAAAGAGAGCTAGGAGGGAGAAAGCTACACAATCTGATGATGAGAGAAGCATGAAAGGAGAGACTAGCAAGAGGCCATCAAGGCCACAACGGAAATTAGGCATCACCGACTTCCAGTTAGGGAAAAGTTCTAGGCCCTATGATCTAACATTGGATGTGGTAGAGCAAGGACCAAAGATTACATGGCCACAGCTGCTACATCTCGCACCAAAGGTAAGGCGGCAATGGTCCAAAATGGTAAGTACAAGGCGCTCCAAATCAAAGGTAGTCGGAGCAATTTCGGGTTGCAACATGGATGACACCCTTCCAATTGTCGATGTCAACATAGAAGGTAAGAGGGTTGGAAACATCTACATTGATGGAGGTGCAAAAATTTGTGTGATGAGTGAAGCTATGATGCTTTGGCTAGGGCTCGCGAGGTTGACATGCCTTCTCCATGCAAGGCAAAGATGGCAAACAACGCAAAAGTAAAATGTGCAGGTGTGGTAAGTGCTGTGAAGACAAAATCTTTCAACACTGAGGTAGAAGTAGATGTTTTTGTAATGCCTACTAAGGGGGAGGGCTATCCATTAATCTTGGGAAGGCCATGGTTGATGGCCATGAAGGCAAAACAGGATTGCGGCACTAGCCTTCTACACATGACTGGTAAGAAAGGTGAGACAATCTACTATGACATGAAGACTGGCAAGAAGAAGCAAATGGACTTAGAGACATCATCAGATGAAACCACTAGTGAGTCTTCCACTTATGAGGAGGAGACCACATCCACTGACGAAAGCGATAGTTCCATCAATGTGATGGGTATCATCATAAAGGATCTACAAAGGGTAAGCACAACTGGCGGTTCATCACCAGAAGGGCAAAGCAACAAAGAGGAAAGTAAATCACCTGGCCTAGGAGAAAGTAGGTTGAAGGGTATGTTGTCTAAGGAATTAACAATTGAGGAGAAAGATAAATTTTTGCAAATGTTGATGGGATTTCCTGACCTTTTCATTGACAACTATGAAAGAATCACATGAATTACAATAGTGGAACATCATATTAAGCTGAAGGAAGGGGTAAAACCAGTAGTGCAAAAGCTACGACGGCTGGGGGTCATACAAGAAAAGGCACTCCTGGCCGAGGTAAGGAAGCTACAGAAGCAGGGTTCATCTATCTTGCAAAAAACTCAGAGTGGGTGTCACCTGTAGTAGTGACGCCTAAGAAGAATGGTAAGTGGAGGGTCTGCGTTGACTACAAACCACTAAATGCAGCTACAAAGAGAGACCACTTTCCTCTCCCTTTCTTGGATGAAATTCTGAATGAAGTGGCGGGTTTGGAATGCTACACCGTGTGTGATGGTTATTCTGGGTATTTTCAAATACGCATAGCCTTGGAAGATAAGCTAAAAACCACTTTCATTACACCATGGAGTTGTTTTGCATACAGAGTTATGCCATTTGGTCTCACCAATGCACCTGCCACATTCCAAAGATATGTCACATATGTCTTTCAACTGTTCTTTGGAACATCCATAAGAGTGTTCATTGATGATTTTTGTATATATAGCCCTTGCATTTCACACTTAGAAAAGGTAACTGAGGGTTTGGCAATGTTGCAAAGCCTAGGTGGGCAATTAAATGTGGACAAATGCCACATTGGGGAAAGTAGAGTCATTCTGTTAGGCCATGAATTTTCAGCGAAAGGTATCAATGCTGATCCAAGTAAGGTGTCCGCACTCATAGCCCTACCTTCACCAACAACCGCAGGTCAACTGGTCTCTTTTTTACAAAAGGTAAGGTACTTGAGTAGATTCATACATCTACTATCACAACTTGTTCTACCATTGCAACAGCTCACTCAAAGATCAACTTTCACCTAGGAAGAGGAGAGCGAACATCACTACAACAAGGTAGAGGAGGTCTTAGCCACCCTACCAACTATCTCACCACCTAAGTGGGATGAAAAATTCTATGTCACCTCAAGTGTGGGTGATGACTCATTGGGGGATGTGCTACTCCAGAAGGATACACCAACATCTTTCATGAGGCCAATTTACTTCTCCAGTCAAATGATGATAGCAGTAGAGAAAGGTTTCACCCATGTGGAACACCTAGTCCTAGCCCTTAGATTTGCAACTACAAAGTTCAGGTCATATTTGCTACCTAGGCAATTTGTGATTTTAACCATGGATGAGATGTTTCCCTATGTTGTACAACACATGGATGTTTCTGCTAGGATTACTAAATGGCTAGTTCGTCTGCAAGAATTGACTACACAGTACAGGTGAAAAGCACGACAAGAGCAAGCTTGGGGGGACTCATGACCTACCAAAACCTTGAGAAGAAGGTGAAGCAATCTGAAGTGGAAGGAATTCAATCACTTCCAAAGACACAGGTGGTAGAAAGAGCACACTCTCTCTACTTTGATGGAGCCTACAAGCGAGCATCCGACAAGGCAACTGTAGGCATAGTGGTCTTTGATGACAAATGTATCAAGGTATTTTTGCTTGGCCATTTGTTAGAATCACATTCTAACAATGAAGCTGAGTATGCAGCATTAACCAAGGGTTTACAATGGTGCGTCTCGCAAGGGGTAAAGCACCTTAACGTATTTGGGGATGCTCTACTTTTGGTAAGGCAAGTAAATGGAGTATGGACATGCAAGAATCTTAGCTTGAGGACTCACTTAAGATGGTAAAAACCTTGTCGGGTAAGTTTGAAGAAGTTCAATTACACCATATCCCAAGGGATCAAAACCATGAAGTTGATGCCCTAGCAAGCGAAAGACTGCAGGAAGTGGTGGTTGGGGCTATAAAGCTAAAGCTCCCTCTATTTCAAGGTAGTGACGCCTTACCTGACATCATGCATTTTTTGGAAATAGGGGAATGTCCACTAGATTTAACAAAAGGACAAAAGCGATGGCTTACCCGGAAGGCCACAAGGTATCGGCTTATCAATGACAGTTTGTATTGTAAGGGTAAAGACCACATACTCAGGAAGGTCCCTCTCTCTAATGAAATTACGGGGGTAATTGCCAGTTGTCATGATGGTGTTTGTGATGGTTACTTTGCCCTAGATATAACAAGTAGGAAAATCTTGCAGGCTGGTTTTGTATGGCCTAGCCTCAACCATGATGTACACACTGGTGTAAGACATGTAAGTTGTGTCAAAAGGCCGGCACCATGTCACTCATGCCTGAACCACAGAAACCTATCCTTTCATATGGACCATTTGAAAAATGGGGTATAGATGCCATAGGACCATTGCCTAGGGCCAACTGAGGGAAGTTCTACATCATCATGGGAGTCAACTATATGACTAGATGGGCGGAAGCTACAACCACAA
Organism: Adiantum capillus-veneris; assembly: GCF_014529385.1. Classification (NCBI taxonomy): domain Eukaryota; kingdom Viridiplantae; phylum Streptophyta; class Polypodiopsida; order Polypodiales; family Pteridaceae; genus Adiantum; species Adiantum capillus-veneris. Next base: position 120,419,817 of record NC_140933.1, read on the forward strand.
CTAGGATCACAGCTGTAGAGGTAGCTAAGTTTGTCTATGAGCACATATGCTGCAGGTTTGGCACACCATTAGAAATCATCTATGATAGAGGGCCAGGTTTCAGAGCAGACTTGGTAGGAGAGTTAATGCAAAAACTTGGCATTACAAGGAGGCACTCCTCACCATATTACCCTCAATGTAATGGCCTAGTTGAGAAAGTGAATGGAATGGTTTGTAAAATTATCACCAAGCAGGTTAACAATCATCCTGGAGATAAGTATCTACTCCCAGCTTTGTGGGCCTACAGAACCTCATTCTGTACATCTTTGGGGTTCACCCCATATCATTTGGTATTTGGCAAGGAGGCAATCTTGCCTATTGAGGTGCAACTAGCAAGTCTCAGAGTGATGGCAAGCCAGCTTCAACGGCCCAACATGCATTTGAGAGATCACATTCTCGACTCAGAAAGACTACAGCTGGACAGAGAAGAAGCAATCAATTATTATGCGGCACAGGTAGAGCACAGACGACTTAATTTCAACCAGTATCTTTGGCGCAAAGATTTAAAAAAAGGAGTTGGTGCTCCGCTACGACAATTGCTTCGACACACACAAAGATAAGAAGCTCCTACTCCGATGGGAGGGCCCTTTCATCATCAGGAAAAGGTATGCCAATGGAAGTTACCAGCTTATGGAAGCTGATGGTAAGTTTCATAAAACAAGAGTAAATGCTTGGTGGCTCAAACCTTATTTCCTTCGATTTGATCAGACTCCACCTATCGACATTCCTGATGAGAATACACCATCGACCTCCACCTTCGACGACAATGATCAAACAAATGAGTTAGAGGCATGAATGCCCCTAACCTTAGGGGGAGGGCTAATGATATGGGGTTAGCCGCACCGCCCTCTAGCCCAGCCAAAGAGTTAAAGTTCTCAGTTTTCAAAACCCAAACCGCAAGAATAAGCCACATTCAGGAGCATGAGGTAACACAAATAAGAAAAAAGTTTGTTTTCTCTTATTACTTCCACCACCAATTTCCCCTTCCTTGCTCGCGCGCATGCAATAGGCTGCCGCCTTTTCCCTTTTAAACCACTGACGGGAGCAAAGAAAACCCTGAGCCCCGACGGCCTCTAAAACGACGGGGGCCGAATGGTACGCCTCGAGCCTATCACACGGTAAAGCGAACAGGGGGCACCACCTAGCTTTGAGCGGCTAGGACGCAGACCACGATGATGTGAATACTGCAAACTTACACACACACACACACACACACACACACACACACACACACACACACACACACACACACACACACACACACACACACACACAGATAGATAGATAGATTAGATAGATTTAATTATCGTCCACGGAGGTCAAATATGACCCATGGGACCGAAACAAAAGCATTACATGTGTTCTTTCAAGGTGAAGCATTCAATACATATCAGTTAGGGACTGAGGGTCCAACATGGATAAAGGAGAAAGGGGGAAAAGGGAAGGATAGGAACGAAACAAAACAAAACCTAAGGGGGGTCATGTTGAGGGGGAGTTGGCTTGGGAGTTCGAAACTCTTGAATGATGGCTTTACCGCCACGGTAGACTGCCCATTTACCTTGTCTACGAGCTTCATGCATCTTTTTGAGCTCGCTTGCTTTACGCTTGAGTTGATTTGCAGTCAATTCCTCGGCAATCCAAAACTTTGTCCCCTTGAGGTGATAGGATTGACGTAGCAACCTCATCCGTTCTTCTTTGTTCTTGAAAGTGAGGATGCATTGGCCATGGGGCACACGCCTATGTTTGTCGTTGATCCAAGAGATAGTGTCGGGCTCGACGTTGACTGGTTGAAGAAGGTCATTGAGTTTGATGATAGATTCTTCGAGGGTATCCTCCTCAGTGCACCATGGTGAGGGGAGTCCTCCAATCCTAATCTTTAAGGCAAGGGATTCTTGTATCCGGCATTCTTGTAAGGCAGCTTGTATTTCGGTGTCAATCTTTTTATGCGCTGCCTCATTGGCTTCTTTCTGGGCTGTCTTGACAGTCTCAGTGAGAGACGCTTCAACTTTGAGTTTCTTTGCAAGCAAAGTTTCGCTCTCCTTAGCCTTTGTGTCCTCGAGCTTAATCAAGCGTTTTTTCAGTTCAGCATTCTCCAAGGAGAGTTCTTGGATCTGAACCTCTAAAGCTGTGATCCTTGCGTCTTGGCGAGCAGCGGCATCCTTTCTGGGCGAAGCTGCCACAACAAGAAAACTCTTGCGTGTGTTGGAAATTGGTGTGTTGAAGGAAGTCATGACTATGCGGAAAGCTTTGGGTCTGTGGCCAAGCTCTGCTTTGTGAGAAAAATCTATTGTGCGACCCCACTCTTGCAGACTTTCAAAAAATGACCTTAATGCTTAAGAGGAAGGGATGGTTCTGCGACTGTCGTGACTGCTGCAGGCCGACCAAGGCTGTTGGGCGAGTGACGGCAGGTGTACACACACACACACACACACACACACACACAGAGAGAGAGAGAGAGAGAGAGAGAGAGAGAGAGAGAGAGAAGGGCTTGTGCCCCCTCTGTATTCGAGAGAAGCTTGGCTCTGTATTCGGCAGTAGCCCGCAGCTTGGGCGTCACGGGCAGGGTTTGAGAGAGAGAGAGAGAGAGAGAGAGAGAGAGAGAGAGAGAGAGAGAGAGAGAAGAGAGAGAGAGAGAGAGAGAGAGAGAGAGAGAGAGAGAGAGAGAGAGAGAGAGTCCTGCTCTGTCCTTGACAGTAGATCTCACAAAGACTCTGTGTGTCGCGGTGGTGCTGAGGACAAGCTCACAAGGACTCTGTTCGACCGCTCACGAGGGCTTTGTGTGTCGCGCTAGAGCTGGGGTATGGCTGAAGTCTCGACGCCCCCCCCCCCCCCCCCCCCCCCCCCCCCCCCCCCCCCCCACAGGGATGCCCTCGCCCAGGGGGAGACGTGCTCGATGCAAGGAGGGAGGCTTAGGGTTTGCAGCAGTTGAGGGGAGAGAGAGAGAGAGAGAGAGAGAGAGAGAGAGAGAGAGAGAGAGAGAGAGAGAGAGAGAGAGAGAGAGAGAGAGAGAGAGAGAGAGAGAGAGAGAGAGAGAGAGAGAGAGAGAGAGAGAGAGAGAGAGAAGGGCTTGTGCCCCCTCTGTATTCGAGAGAAGCTCGGCTCTGTATTCGGCAGTAGCGCGTAGCTTGGGCGTCACGGGCAGGGTTTGAGAGAGAGAGAGAGAGAGAGAGAGAGAGAGAGAGAGAGAGAGAGAGAGAGAGAGAGAGAGAGAGAGAGAGAGAGAGAGAGAGAGAGAGAGAGAGAGAGAGAGAGAGAGAGAGAGAGAGAGAGAGAGAGAGAGAGAGAGAGAGAGAGAGAGAGAGAGAGAGAGGAGTCCTGCTCTGTCTTTGACAGTAGAGCTCACGACGACTCTGTGTGTTGCGGTGGTGCTGAGGACAAGCTCACGAGGACTCTGTTCAGCCGCTCACAGGGGCTTTGTGTGTCGCGCTGGAGCTGGGGTATGGCTGAAGTCTCGACGCCCCCCCCCCCCCCCCCCCCCCCCCCCCCCCCCCCCCCCCCCCCACAGGGATGCCCTCGCCCAGGGGGAGACGTGCTCGATGCAAGGAGGGAGGCTTAGGGTTTGCAGGCAGTTGAGGGGAGAGAGAGAGAGAGAGAGAGAGAGAGAGAGAGAGAGAGAGAGAGAGAGAGAGAGAGAGAGAGAGAGAGATTGACCAAATGATGAAAACCCTCGGGGGTGTGAGGGAGAATTATTTCTGTAGTATTTACAATGAACTTCCTTCCAGCAAGGTGGCACACCGTGGTGGTAGAGAGGTAGGGAGAAAAGATGGTGAAACTACTTGGTGCGTTCTCTAAAGAGGACTCAATGATTGTGAAACTTGCTACCAAGGATGTGTGTGTGTGTGCATCGACCATTGGAGTCGAGAGGTGGACGTGGCTCCCTTCACATGGTGCAATTCCCAAGGCAAACCAACACACAAGCCCCCTCCCTGTGATGTCAATAGTGTCAATTCTTCCCACTAAACTCTACCAAGTGCTGACCTCTCATGAACTGCCCCCCCCCTGATTGTGACTTCTCAATGCCCTTTTATAGGTGTTGGCTGCTTGGATTAGGGTAATCCCCGTTTGATTAGGGTAAGCTAATTGGGGAGACAAAGCAAGGCGGTGGGCCCGGTCTGGTTGACCCTTGCTTTGTCTTGGGGGGTTATTAAAATGAAAACCTCTAGGTGGGCCTTTGTGACCATCACCTAGAGAGAGGGAATTTACAAATTGGGAATTTACAAGGCTTGGGTGAAAACTGAAGAAATGATGAACCTAACCTACAAATTACTGAAAATGGCATCGTGGTTGCGTGATGCCGGCGAATGGTGTGTTGCCGGTGCGTCGGTGTAGCGCGTACGTCTTTTCGGGGTCCGCCAGGGCATGCCTTCGGTGCATTTTTTTTTTTTTTTGTTGTTGTTGACGGCGCGTGATTCGGGTTTCCCCTTCTTTGTCGATGTGTCGTAGTCGTAAGATCCTCTATTTTTTTTGAATTTTTTGTGTGGTGCGTGCGTGTATGTGTGTGTGTGTATGTATAGGTGCGTGTGTGCGTGTGTGTGTATATATATAGAGGTGTGTGCGTATATATATACATGTGTGTGCGTATGCGTGCGTGGGAACGGGGGGGTTATTGTATGTATATATATATATATATATATATATATATATATATATATATATATTTCTTTGTTTGATTTACGGTGACGCTGTGGCGATGCAGAGACGGGGGGGGGGGGGGGGTGAGGATGGTGAAAGGGGTGTGTGTGTGTGTGCGCAGTGTGTGTGTGTGTAGCATGTGTGTGTGTAGCGCGTCTGCCGGTTGTGTACAAAGAGAGCGTGAGCGGCGTTGTGGAGCCGGGTGCCGCCTGCGGGCGAGAAAGAGCGCGAGAGAGAGATCATGAGGGTGGAGGAGATGGTTAGGGAGGGGAGAGGGGATAGGGGTTGTGAGGGGTGTGTATGGCAGCAAGCGCGCGGGCGGGTGCGGATGAGCGCAAGGCCCGGGATGGCGGTAGCTGACAGAGGGCGAGACAAGGAGGGGGGGGTGTGCAACGAGAGAGAGAGAGAGAGGAATTATGGGTGGTTCCCACCAAGGGAAGAGAGGGAGAGAGAGGGAGGTTGTGAGGGGGGGGGGGGGGGGGGGGGGGGAGGGAGAGGATATGGTGGGGGTTTCAAGGATAGAGGAAGAGAGGGTGAGAGAGATAGAGGGAGGGGAGAGGAGAGCTTTCCCTAAGACCCGCCGTGGCTACTCCCAAGAGAGAGAGAGCTAAGGCTAGGTGTAGATAGGGGGGGTGGGTTTAGGCTAGTGGTCCGCTAGGGCGGGGGGGGGGGGGGCGGGGGTGCTTAAGGCCGAAAGGAGTGTGGACGAGAGGGGGCGGGGGTACGGCCCGCCGGGGCTGGAGTGTGGACAAGCAGAGAGAGAGAGAGAGGGGGGAGAATATTTGGAAGAGAGAGAGAGAGAGGATAATATCTGTGGCGGCCCGCCGGGGCTGGAGTGTGACAGAGACACCAATGCATCTACCGGGCCGGATGATGCAGCGGCAGAGTAGGAGAGAGAATATTTAGCGTAGTCGGGCAGTAAGAGAGAGAGAGATTGTCTTTTGGTGATAATGGAGGGGTGTGGCCAAACTGGCGGCACCCCACTGGTGGTTAACCTTGGGGGGGGGGTATGGTGAATGGTAAAGGGCTTCTTTTTTTTGTTTTTTTTTTGTTTTTTTTTTCTCTTTTTGGTAACAAACCTTTCCTTCCTTAGGGTGTGGTTCTCACGGTCACGGTTTCAAAAACCGGCTATCATTAGCCTTCCCATCTGGCTAGAGGCATTCATGCTTCTAGCCCTTCCTTTGCATCTTTAGTTGTGGAGTTGGAGGGTTCTCTCTCTTCTGGAATGTCTAGCATGAATTCTGGATCAAACCCAAGAGAATACCTTTTCAGTCTCCATCCATTGACCCTAGTCTTGTGAATTCTCCCATCGGCTTCCATCAGCTTATAGCTGCCGTTTTCATAGCGTTTCTTAACAATGAATGGTCCTTCCCATCTGGGTTGAAATTTCTTGTCCTTCCTGGTGTCGAATCTGTTGTCGTATCTCAGCACTAACATACCTTTTTCTAGTCCCTTTTCTTTAAGCCCTTGATTGAAAGTGAGCCGGCGTCGTTCTGCCTGCGATGCATAATGATTGATTGCTTCTTCCCTATCTAGTTGGAGCCTCTCCAGATCCAAGATATGGTTTCGGAGATTTACGATTGGGCGCTGTATCTGGTTAGCCAAGACTCATAAGCTGGCTATCTGTACTTTAATGGGTAGAATTTCCTCCTTTCCATAAACTAGATGGAAAGGGGTGAAACCTAGTGATGTTTGGAACGTCGTTCGGTAGGCCCAAAGAGCTGCCATGAGATGTTTATCCCAGTCTCCTGTGTGATTGTTCACCTGCTTTGTGATGATTTTACAAATCATTCCATTTACCTTCTCTACCAGACCATTGCATTGTGGATAGTATGGTGTGGAATGTCGGCGTGTGATGCCTAACTTCTTCATCAGTTCTCCCACTAGATCGCCTCTGAAACCTGGTCCTCTATCTGATATTATCTCTAGAGGAGTGCCAAAATGGCAACAAATATGCTCAAAAATGAACTTTGCTACCTCTTGGGCTGTAATGCGGGTGGTGGCTGTTGCTTCTGCCCATCGAGTCATGTAGTCTACACCCACTATGATGTACAGTTACCTAATTGGGCCCTTGGTAAAGGACCGATTGCATCTATTCCCCATTTCTCAAATGGACCATATGAGATGATAGGAGTTTGTGGCTCATAGGTTAATGTGCGATCACTGGCCACTTGACAAGCCTTACATGGTTTACACCAATGGTGTACATCCCTGTTCAAACTAGGCCAAGAGTATTGTGCTTGTAGAATCTTCCTACTGGTGATATCTAGAGAAAAATGACTACCGCAGACGCCATCATGGCAACTTGAAATTACCTCTGTGATCTCACTGGAGGTTGGCACCCGCCTGAGAATTTGATCCTTGCCCTTACAATACAAGTGGTCATTTACAAGGCGGTATCTAGTAGCCTTACTTACCATCCACTGTTTCTGGCCTTTGGTGTATCCTTCCGAACATTCTCCTGTATCTAGAAAGTTGACAGCATTAGGTATAGCATCACTACCTTGAAAGAGGGTCAGCTTCAGTTTGATGGCTCCTACAGGAACGTCTTGTATTCTTTCTTTGGCTAGAGCATATGCCTCCTGATTTTCTGTTGTGGGGACATTAAATAGTTTCATTGCTTCAAATTTCCTTGGAAGATCCTTAACTTGGCGTAGTTGATCAAGTAAAACCTGATTTTTACAAACCCAAGTGCCATTTATCTGCCTTATCAAAAGCAAAGCATCGCCAAACACATTTAGGCGTTGAATTCCTTGTGAAATACATCGTTCCAACCCAAGAATTAGGGTTGCATATTCTGGTTCATTGTTGGAGTGGGAGTGTAATAACTGCCTGCTGATGGAGAATACTCTTTCTTGTTGCTCATTGAAAATGACTATGCCAGCTGCAGACTGGTCCATTGCTCTCTTGTATGTTCCATCAAAGAAAAGAGAGTGAGCTCTTTCTAGCCTAGGACTCTCTACCATTGGTGTTTCTTCCTTTGCTTCCGTGTTGACCTTCAGCTTCTTCTCATAGTGGCGATGAGTGAGAATTCCCGCTAAACTAGCCCTGGTGGAGTTTTCTACTTGCATGGTGTAGTCAAACTCTTGTAATCTAATTAACTACTTAGATATCCTAGATGAGACATCCATGTGTCGCATTACATATGGGAAAACCTCCTCCATTGTCAGGATTACAAAGGGTCTAGGTAGGAGATAGGAGCGGAACTTTGTGGTAGCAAACATTAGTGCCAGAACCATGTGTTCTACTTCGGTAAATCCCTTTTCTGACAGGGTCATGACACGACTAGAAAAGTAAATAGGATGCATGAAAGAAGTTTGGGGGTCCTTTTGCATTAGCACGGCTTCAAATGTATCACTTCCTAAACTAGGGTTCACATAAAATGGCTCGTCCCACTTAGGGGGTGAAATGGTGGGAAGCTTAGCTAGGATCTGCTTTACCTCAGTAAATTGCTGCTCATTCTCTTCACTCCATGAGAAGACATCCCTCTGGGTGAGTTGTTATAGGGGAAGGACCACTTGAGATAGCAGGTGAATGAACTTGCTTAAGTATCTTACCTTCTGAAGGAAATAAACCAACTGCTTAGTGGTGGTGGGTGACGACAAAGATACCAGGGCTTGAATCTTGCTAGGGTCAGCCTCAATCCCTTTTGCTGAAATTACATGGCCAAGGAGAGTGACTTTGCTTTCACAAATGTGACACTTATTCACATTGAGCTGGCCACCCAAGGTTTGCAGCCTGGTCAATCCATCATAGACTTTGCTTAAATGAAGGGCTCGTGAACTATAGATGCAAAAATCATCTATGAAAACCGGGATTGATGTTCCAAAGTAGGGTTGGAAAACAAAGGTCACATGGCGCTGAAATGTGGCCGGGGCGTTAGTGAGGCCAAAAGGCATCACCCTGTAAGCAAAGCATCCCCAAGGTGTGATGAAGGTTGTCTTCTTTTGATCTTCTTCCGCAATGCTAATTTGGAAGTATCCTGAGTAGCCATCGCACACCGTGTATCATTGGTGACCCGCCACTTCATTGAGAATTTCATCCTGGAATGGGAGGGGAAAGTGATCCCTCTTCGTGGCTGCATTGAGAGGTTTATAGTCCACACAGACTCTCCACTTACCATTTTTTTTTGGTGTGACTACTAATGGGGAGACCCATTCTGAGTCTTCGACATGGTAGATGAAACCAGCTTGTAGCAAACTTCTCACCTCTTTAAGTAGTGCCTCTTGTTGGATTACTCCAAGTCTTTTGAGCTTCTGCACTACGGGTTTACTGCCTTTCTTGAGTTTTATGTGGTGTTGCACTAATGTAATTCCTATGATCTTATCATAGCCATCAATGAACAAAGTAGTGAAGTTACTTAGCATGGAGACATATTCCTTCCTTTCTTCATCGGTTAGCTCATTTGAGGGAATTTTTTGTAATTTGCCTGCATCCTCCAAGGACTGCGTACCTGAAGATTCCTCTTGGTTTGTCGGGGGTGCTTCAGATTGTGTCAATATTTTTGGGTCTTTAAGAATGACCCCCATCACTTCGATGCTACTGTCAGATCCTTCGGTGGTGGTTGTGTCTTCTCCTGAGGTAGACGAATAGTCACTGGTGAACTCATCTGCTGAAGCCTCCAAGATCATGTTGCATTGCTTCCCAGTCCTCATGTCGTAAAATATGGACTTCCCTTTAGCGTCCTTCATCTGAATCATTCCGGTGCTCCAGTCTTGTTAAGCTTCCATAGCCATAAGCCAAGGCCTCCCAAGAATGATGGGGTAGCCCTCCCCTTTGTGTGGCATGACAAAGATGTCTACCTCCACTTCTGTATTGAATGCTTTTACTTTGACCACATTCACAATGCCCACACATTTCACTCTTACATTGTTTGCCATTTTGGCTCGGCAGGGTGCCGGCCTACTTACCTCTAGACCTAGATGGTGCATCATCTTTTCACTCATGACGCATATTTGTGCACCACCATGTATGTAGACATTTGAGATTTGTTGCCCCTTGATGTGGGCATCCATGGTTGGTAGGATGTTGTCGAGATCCCTTCCAGAGATAGCCCCAGCTATCCTGGGTCTTGATTTCTTGGTACTCACCATTTTTTTCCATTGCCTTCTCATTCTTGGTGCAAGGTGGAGTAATTGGGGTTAGGTTATCTTCGGGCCCTGCATTAACACATCCTGAACTAAGTCATAGGGTTTTGCATACTCACCTAGTGAGAAGTCCACGATGTTTATCTTCCGTCGCGGTTTAGCTGCTTACTTGCTAGACTCGGCCTTCCTTTCATCTTATCTTCTCTTTGAGAGGTTTCCTCGTGCCTGGCACGCTTCACTCCCATAGCATCCACTTCTTCTACCTTCGCTTTCCCTTTGTGCTTCTCTCGGTTTCACAGCAGGTGGTGGGGCTAGTGGTGGAATGAGAGGTTGGGGTGGTGGTTGTTGTTGTACGGGTGGTCGAAGGATCTGAACCGGTGGGATCGGCCCTGGTTGCCTAGGTGGTGGTGTTCTTGCTCTTGGTGGAGAGATCTGATTCTGTCTCCCCTCTTTATTGAAATTCTGCCTCCTTGGATGTGGGCGGTAGTACATACCATGGCCGTCTTCCCCGCAATTGTAGCAGTGGTACTCTTGGTTCTGCCTTCATTGTCCTCTTCCTTGTTCTGGATTCCTGACAGGTGCATGCCGTTGCTGCACCAGATGCACGGATAAACTCTCTAGTTGGGTGGTGATGCGACTCAGCAGGTCTTGCTGCTCTTCTGATGCCTTTTGCGGTTGGGCTCTATGACTGGCTGTTGCAGTCACTGGGGTTGTCGGGCTGAGCTTGTTTCCTCTGACTCGTTTACTCTTGCTTGCATGCGCAGCTTCTTGTCTTTAAGACGGGCTACTTCTACTGCCAACTCATATGTTGCAGGAAACCTTCCCTTCACCTTCTCTCTAAGTGGCAACCATAGACCAACAATGAAACGATCCTTCTTTAGGAAATTAGGCGCTCCTTCGCCTTCCTCCAGTGAGGAAACCCATCTCTCCCATAAGTCCACAAATTTGGACTCGTAGGTGGCATACTCTAGCACACTTCCCTGCTTCAATTCCGTCAGTTAGCTGCCATAGCTTCTCCGAGGTTGTACCTCCACCAAACCTCTTTACAAAGGCAGCCCTAACACATCCCATGCATTCTTGGTAGCCTGGGGCAATGCATTATACCCGGACTTGGCCTCTACTTTCATTAGTAGAGGAAAAATTCGAAGTCGTGAACCGTCGTCATCTTTGTTGGAGACGACACAAGCAATGTCGAAATCATCCAAAAAGTCGGTGGTGAGATCTTCTCCCTTCTTTCCGCTGAATGTGCGGAAAGACACACTCGCCATGGTAGTGACTCAGGAAATTACAAACTTTTTTTCCCCTTTTTCTTCCTTCTTTTAAATATTAATGACAGTAGCGGCTCATAGCGGCTTTTTACAGGGTTGGGTGGATAGGTTAGAACAGGATAAAGATAGAAACATTAAAGGAATGATGGTAATCCAATATGGGGAGAATGATAGGGTTTGGGGAATTAAGGATTTCTCCTAGTACCGCCGCACCGAATAGGTACACAATCTTCTGTTGGTAGAAGATTTTCCTACCTACATAGATATTCACATGCATATGCTACAGGAATCTGAATGGGAATGCTGTCGGCCCATTTTCCATCATGCACAGAGGGTGGAGTACTTACTTATACTCTTACCGTGCTAGTGTTGATGAGTCGGCACATCCACAGAAGGTCGTCGCCTTTCATGGGCTCTACCTTTCCTTCGTCACTCAACACGTATGGGGTGATGGCAACGCGTCTGACCCAGCCTCTTGGCTAGTAGCAATTGCAGATAATTTCCATAGTCGGAGTGTTGCACGAATTCCACTCCATTTAGCTACAACTAGTCTCTAGACCACTGGGTTTCACCCGTGGTGGAGAGCTTCTTCATGATAAGTTATACGGGGAGAGGAGGGAGATCCTCTACCCATCTTCCAAAACAGCAAGAGCAATAGCTGAACCACTCTTCCCTACGATATGGGAATCTTCTTACCACTTCTTCTTCAGGATTGTTGAAGTGGATTGGTAGCACTCGCATGCGTCGTGCAAATCGGTAGGCGACCTTTCGCCGCTTAGCTTCGGATGACTTCCTCTTTGGCAAGCTGGGCACAACCCGGCTTTTTGAGCTTGAAGCAGTTGCTTGGCCAAATGCTTCTCCCTTCGGGGTCATGTGTTTCCAGACTGGATTATATTTTCCTTACCTTTGGCTCGAGCAGCCCCTTTAGGCCATTTTGGAGTAAAGGTTATAAGTTTCTTTAGGGAAAAGAGGCCTCACCGTTTTCTTTCCTCCTTTGATGTGAATGAATTCTTCGCGATGAATGTCGATGTAGACGATTTCAGTCCCAAGAACATGTGTGTGTGTGTGTGTGTGTGTGTGTGCATCGACCATTGGAGTCGAGAGGTGGACGTGGCTCCCTTCACATGGTGCAATTCCCAAGGCAAACCAACACACAAGCCCCCTCCCTGTGATGTCAATAGTGTCAATTCTTCCCACTAAAATCTACCAAGTGCTGACCTCTCATGAGCTGCCCCCCCCCTGATTGTGACTTCTCAATGCCCTTTTATAGGTGTTGGCTGCTTGGATTAGGGTAATCCCCGTTTGATTAGGGTAAGCTAATTGGGGAGACAAAGCAAGGTGGTGGGCCCGGTCTGGTTGACCCTTGCTTTGTCTTGGGGGGTTATTAAAATGAAAACCTCTAGGTGGGCCTTTGTGACCATCACCTAGAGAGAGGGAATTTACAAATTGGGAATTTACAAGGCTTGGGTGAAAACTGAAGAAATGATGAACCTAACCTACAAATTACTGAAAATGGCATCGTGGTTGCGTGATGCCGGTGAATGGTGTGTTGCCGGTGCGTCGATGTAGCGCGAACGTCTTTTCGGGGTCCGCCGGGGCATGCCTTCGGTGCATTTATTTTTTTGTTGTTGGCAGCGTGTGATTCGGGTTTCTCCTTCTTTGTCAATGTGTCGTAGTCGTAAGATCCTCCGTTTTTTTTGAAGTTTATGTGTGGTGCGTGCATATATGCGTGTGTGTGTATGTATAGGTGCGTGCCTGTATGTATGTGTATATATATAGAGGTGTCTGCGTATATATATACATGTGTGTGCGTATGCGTGCGTGGAATGGGGGGGGGGTTATTGTGTGTGTGTGTGTGTGTGTGTATATATATATATATATATATATATATATTTGTTTGATTTACGACGATGCTGTGGCGATGCAGAGACGGGGGGGTGAGGATGTGAAAGGGGTGTGTGTGTGTGTGTGTGTGTGTGTGCGCAACGTGTGTGTGTGTGTGTGTGTGTGTGTGTGTGTGTGTGTAGCGCGCGTGCCGTTTGTGTACAGAGAGAGCGCGAGCGGCGGTGTGGAGCCGGGTGCCGCCTGCGGGCGAGACAAAGCGCGAGAGAGAGAGCATGAGGGTAGAGGGAGATGGTGAGGGAGGGGAGAGGGGATAGGGGTTGTGAGGGGTGTGTATGGCAAGAAGCGTGCGGGCGGGTGCGGATAAGCGCAAGGCCCGGGTTGGGGGTAGCTGACAAAGGGCGAGACAAGGAGGGGGGGGGGGGGTGTGCTTAGTCAACAAGAGAGAGAGAGAGAGGAATTATGTGGCTTAGGGGTGGTTCCCACCAAGGGAAGAGAGGGAGAGAGAGGGAGATAGGGGTTGTGAGGCGGGGGGGGGAGGGAGAGGGATATGGTGGGGGTTTTCAAGGATAGAGGAAGAGAGGCTGAGAGAGATAGAGGGAGGGGAGAGGAGAGCTTTCCCTAAGACCCGCTGTGGCTACTCCCAAGAGAGAGAGAGAGCTAAGGCTAGGTGTAGATAGGGGGGGTGAGTTTAGGCTAGTGGTCTGCCAGGGTGGGGGGGGGGGGGGGGGGGGGGGGGGGGGGGGGAGGAAGAAAAACAGAAAAAACAGGGGGGCGGGGGGGGGGTACTTAAGGGCCGAACGGAGTGTGGACGAGAGGGGGTGGGGGTACGGCCTACTGGGGCTGGAGTGTGGACAAGCAGAGAGAGAGAGGGGGGAGAATATTTGGAAGAGAGAGAGAGAGAGAGAGGATAATATCTGTGGTGGCCCGTCGGGGCTGGAGTGTGACAGAGACACCAATGCACCTACGGGGCCGGATGATGTAGCGGCAGAGTAGGAGAGAGAGAATATTTAGCAGAGCCGGGCAGTAAGAGAGAGAACGATCGTCTTTTGTTGATAATGGAGGGGTGTGGCCAAACTGGCGACACCCCACTAGTGGTTAACGTTGGGGGGGGGGAGGGGTATGGTGAATGGTAAAAGGCTTCTTTTTTTTGTTTTTTTTTTCTCTTTTTGGTAACAAACCTTTCCTTCCTTAGAGTGTGGTTCTCACGGTCACGATTTTGAAAGCTGGCCATCACCACCATCAATCTATCTCTTACCCTGATTCTCTACCATCTAGCCAATAAAATAAGCCTACATTGTTCTTTTCCATTGGCGGGCCGCCATGCATGAACCAGAGTCAGTCTCTCTCTTGCATTATTTATACACACACACCCTTCACATTTTTTTAATTATTTCCTCTCTCTCTCTTACCTCCCTCTCGTCCACACCTCCCTCGCCATACCTGAACCACCCTCTCCTCTCATCCACACTCTCTTGGCCTCACACACATCCCTCTCTTCCCTCTTGTTTTTTCTCCCATCAGCGGGCCACGGCGCTCCTAAGAACAATACTATTCTCTCTCTCTCTCTCCCTCTCTCTCTCTCTCTCTCTCTCTCTCTCTCTCTTCTTTCCCTCTTTCTCTTTCTTTCTCTCTCACTCTCCAACTCTCTCTCTCTCTCTCTCTCTCTCTCTCTCTCTCTCTCTCTCTCTCTCTCTCTCTCTCTCTCTCTCTCTCTCTCTCTGTCTCTCTCTCTCTCTCTCTCTCTCTCTCTCTCTCAACCAAGACACCGTTGACAAAGCCCCCCCCTTCCTCGCTCGGTGTCGGCCAGGTGATGGCTCGAGGCCCCCCCCCCCCCCCCCCCCCCCCCCCCCCCCTCTCTCTCTCTCTCTCTCTCTCTCTCTCTCTCTCTCTCTCTCTCTCTCCCGCTCCTGGTTCAAGCCCAAAGGCAGCTGTGTACAGATTACCCACCTCTCTCTCTTATCCACACACACACACACACACCTACTCTCAACTGCCTCACCCTCTCCCTCACCGTCTCAGCCCCCACCATTCCCTCAGTCCCTCGCTCTCCTCCCCATCTCTCATTCTCTCTCTTTTCCCTCTCGGCCATCTTCTCCATTAGACTCTCTCGCTATCTATGTAATAGCCCATACGGGGGCATAAAGTAGTTTTTTCTCTCTCTTTCATCATACCTGCACACACCCATCTACACACACGCTCACACACTCCCTCACGCCCTTCACCCGACTCTCTCTCCCCCCTTCATCTCCCTCCCTCTCACTCTCCCTCTCATTCTTTGTGGGCTGCCGCAAGCACATGGCAAAGTAACTCTCTCTCTCTCTCTCTCTCTCTCTCTCTCTCTCTCTCTCTTAGCACCTACACACACACACACACACACATACGCACACACACTCACCCCAGCCCCTCAGTCCATGCCCTCACACGCTCTCTCACTCTCACTCATGCCATTTCTCACCCTCACTCACGATATTTGTGTAGCTGCAGCACATAAGAAATTATGAAAAAAACAATAATAAAAGTCACTCTCTCTCTCTCTCTCTCTCTCTCTCTCTCTCGTTCCCACACACCACACCCTCTTTTCGAGCACACACCCACATACACACACACAACCTCGTGTATATACGTACACACATACATACATATATGCACCCACACACAACACATAAATACTCACACATACAAGCACCGACACGCATAAAACGCACATACTCACACTCACGCACTCACATATATACACACTTCCCTACACAAACTCACCGATAGACACATTGAACACGCAGGTATATACGCACACACCAGAGAATAATAAAAAACCAAGGGAATCAACACCAACAACAAAAAATAAGATGACCAACTTGCGTGCCGCCAACACCAAAACAAGAAGTGGCGCCGAAGGTGCACCTCAGCCGGCACTAAGAGGAAGTGACACGTAGCATCTCGGCTTCCCGCAGAAACTACCAATCCTGGTAGCCTTAAACCTCACACTGACCACCCGAACCATCAACAAAAACCTTGTAAATTCCCCGAACTCCACGCTTCCCTAATAACCTAGGCAGTGGCTAGTGGATTGTAAAAAAAATTCTCCCCACCCCACTCTTTCCTCTCTCTCTATCTCTACCTTCTCTCCCTCTCTATCTCTCTTACTAGAGAGGCATCTAGGCCCCTACAGCGACCAATGGATATTTGTTAGGACCATTGGGTAAGGACCACCTCTCAAGCCTATATAAAGCGGCCTCCGCTAAGCACAAAGGAAGTACAAGTGAAGGAGGAACACATTAGCTCCATGCACTCTACATTTCAAGCACCACTAAGCACATAATGCACCCCCCAAGCTAGAGAGCTCATGGCATCATGTTTGGTTGCAAGCTTGGGCATTTTAGCATTGGCAACATCACCATTTTCCCCATTATCCACCACACCATGGTTGAATTAGTAGTCACGACCACTCCATGCACATAAGGCAGTCACTACTCTCCCACAAGGCAACATGAGCACATTAGGAATGAATGCATCGACACCATGCTACCTTGGGCTGCTCTCGATGTTAGTGATTTACATCGTTGGTGGCATCATCGTCTTGATGTTTGTCCTCAACTAACCTCCCTGCTAACTCCAACTTCGCCATGCACCATATGGCGCTCGCATTCCATCATGCATCCCTAGTGCCAAAAGCCAGGTTTGTAACCGTCAAGACCACCATTTGTAAGTATCATCATTGCCAATAAAAAGGTGCAGTGTTATCTTGATCTTTGGGGTCCATTCTCTGTTCTCATTAGTTGTGTTTTCCCACATTCGTGGGATGTTTCGTCTCTTGTATATCACTCTGCTTGTGCTCCATCACGTACGGCCTCTCCAATCAGTCAGTATGCTCCATTCTGACCTTATCACAAATATCCCTCGTACACACACTCGTGACTATTGACTAGGCATTTTCTACTTGTGGATGTTTGCTGTATCACCATTTCATGTTGGTTACCTAGAGGGCATTTTCATTTTTGCTACCCTAGGTCATGTATGTCTGCGTCCTAGCCGCACTTATGCTAGGTGGTGCCCCTCTCTACCTATAGGATTACTCCTTTTTTGAGATGATGCTTGGGGATGTTCAAGCTATGTGTGGTGTAGAGGCCACCCCATATGGCATGCCATTTTTGGCCATCATTGTCTCTAATGGTAGCTGCATTCACTTTCTTGAGATTGACACACACTCGTAATTTTCCATTTTTCTTGGGTACTACTACAATTGGAGAGACCCAATCTGTGTGTTCAATTTCATAAATGAATTCGGCTTCCTTTAGCTTCTCTATCTCTTCTTTAATCTTTCTGGCAAATGTTTCATTATATGTGTATGGCCTCTGTCTACTTGGTTTCGCATCATCTCTCATGGGTATGATATGTTGACAGATTTTTGGATCAACACCCTTGAGATCCTTATAAGACCAAGCAAAGATATCTCGGTATTCTTTTAGTAAGCTTAACAAAAGCTCTTCTTCTTCTTCCGTTAGGTCATTTGCAATGTGGGCAGGTCTAGGCTCTTCTCTTGGTTTGGCCATATCTATATTTTTTGAATTTTTAGGTCCCTCGTTGGGCTCACTCTATTTTCTAGTTCCCTGACAGGTTGTTCGACTATAAATTTTTGGTCTTGGAGAGTATATTTCTTGTAATGGGATGGAACACTTATTACATCGTTACCATCCTCCTCAGTGGTTTCCATTTCAGTTGTATATATCTCCTTTAGAGCTTTTTTCAACTCTTGATATTTCTTTCTTCGTTCAACTCGTGTCATGGTCGAGTTCTTGTCCTGGTGTTTTGGTTTTACTTGAGTTTCCTTTCTCGTTTTCCTCGATGTTTTTGATATTTTTGGATTTTTGTATAAAGGATATCTACCAGTGATTTTGTTCTTGACACAATCATGTGCATCTATTTGCATCAGGAACTGTGTTCTACTAGAGACTGATGGCATAGGTCTATCTTTCAAGTTTGTCGTGTCTCTTTTTCTTCTATACCCATTTTTGTCTTCTCGATTTTTGGTTAGGAAAGTCAAAAAAATTTTCCTCCCCTCCTTTCATGAGTAGATTAGCTCTCACATGTTCTTTTTCTGACCCAAATCATTTGTGGTAGAAAAATGTTCTTCTAACTCTTCTGTTGCATCATAGTAGAGGTCTGAAAAGACTTGTTGAGCTTTCATCAAGTGCTTGGATTCTTAAAATTTGTCTTCAATGTGAAGGGTTGAAATCATTTGTATAGAAATTATGTCATAGCTATCCTCATTGCAAAATTGAGAGGCATAGACGTATTTACACATACATCCATTGTTGCCAAAATCTGAGTCCACTCAAATGGCTCAAACAAATGCTCTGGAAAGGGTTCAGGTACATAAGCTTCGTCTGTCACAATCCCTTTCTAAGATACATTCTTCACATTTTAAACTCCCGTTTTGTAAGGCTCCACACATCCAAATAGGTGTGTCTTTGTTCAACCAAGATGGAAGCTTAGTTTCAACCGAAGAGACTGAATCAAATTCTTATATAGGTGTTTTCATGACATCTCTATAAGTGTGATCTTTAAGATTAACTCTTGTTATTGATCCCACTTGCTTCAAGTACAGATAATTGTTTCCCTACTCTTGGATGAGTTGTACTTGTCGCATGAAAGGTCTTCCCAAGATAATTTCATAATTGAGTTTCTTCCCAAAGTCTACTATGGCAAAAGTGTGTTGATATTCAATCCCATAGGAATTAACTATCACTTTTACAAGCAGTCCTAAGGGTCTTTCGATGTGTCCATCAACCAATTGCAATTTCATGCGAGTTTGTCTAATGGCTGGTTGTCCCCAGGATTCTCATACTGCTTTCGTGGCTATGGCTATGCCTGCCCCACTATCACTACAACACAACATGGAGATATCGACACGCGTATATCGACGAAATTAGCGGGCGTCAATATACGAGTCGATATATGCGTCGAAATGTGCGTCGATATACACGTGGAAAGGCTTTATTTCCCACGCGTATATCGACGTGTATAGAGACGCGTATATTGACGCGTATAGCGACACAAAAAAATTTGGGGAAAAAAAGCGAAACCCGCGAGCAGCAGGGGCTATTTTCGCCTGCGCTCTGCTCAAATCTTGGCCTCCACTTGTTGCGCAGGTATTATGCCCCCCCCCCCCCCCCCAACCCCTCTCTCTCTGTCTACATCGTGTGTGTGTGTGTGTGTAGGAAAGAGAGAGAGAGAGAGAGAGAGAGAGAGAGAGAGAGAGAGAGAGAGAGAGAGAGAGGAGAGAGAGAGCGGTGTGTGTGTGTGTGCGTGTAGGAAGAGAGAGAGAGAGAGAGAGAGAGAGAGAGAGAGAGAGAGAGAGAGAGAGAGAGAGAGAGAGAGAGAGAGAGAGAGATGTGTGTGTGTGTGTGTAGGTAATCAAAGAGAGAGAGAGAGAGAGAGAGAGAGAGAGAGAGAGAGAGAGAGAGAGAGAGAGAGAGAGAGAGAGAGAGAGAGAGAATTAATGTATGCTTAGGAAATTAAAATTAAAGAAAAATAATTAAAGAGAGAAATGAAATGAAATGTTATATTAACGTCTTCGAAAGGCCAAAGTGACCTATGAGACATGAGACAAGAAAGTTACAATGTGATGGATCTGATACAAAGTCAGAGTAAGAAGATGACAAAATAAAATATTATGGAATCCTAAACTGCTGGGTATGGACTAAACGGCTAAACCAGCTATCTGGGATAGGTAGATCATAGGAGATCCAGGAGCTTTCGCTGGCGGATCTCATCAATCTCCTCCATGGTCAGTAGTCTGACCGGGCGTTATGTATGTCGAGCCAAAGTGACCTAGCTAGATCCTCTGATGCAGCCTCTGTCGATGTTGTGTAGTTCTCCGCAGTCGTGGACGTCTAGATCTCCCTAGCTCAGTCGCTCGTTCGATCAGTAGAGAGAGAGAGAGAGAGAGAGAGAGAGAGAGAGAGAGAGAGAGAGAGAGAGAGAGAGAGAGAGAGAGAGAGAGAGAGAGAGAGAGAGAGAGAGAGGTAAGTAGAGAGAGAGAGATAGGAAATAGCTAGAGAGATAGAGAAAGAGATTTATATATATATATATATATATATATATATATATATATATATATATATATATATATATAGAGAGAGAGAGAGAGAGAGAGAGAGAGAGAGAGAGAGAGAGAGAGAGAGAGAGAGGAAATAGAGAGATAGAGAAAGAGAGTTATATATATATATATATATATATATATATATATATATATATATATATAGAGAGAGAGAGATGAGAGAGAGAGAGAGAGAGAGAGAGAGAGAGAGAGAGAGAGAGAGAGAGAGAGAGAGAGAGAGAGAGAGAGAGAGAGAGAGAGAGAGTGAGGTAGGGAAGTGAAGAGCGAGATAGAGAGAGAGATAGGAAAATAAGGAAATAGAGAGAGAAAGAGAGATAGCGAGAGCGAGATTGAGAGAGAGAGAGAAAGAGAGATAGCGAGAGTGAGATCGAGAGAGAAAGAGAGATCAAGATCGCTTTTTTGAGCAAGAACCATGCAAGGCTTCTGAATCTTTCTCAAGTTGCTCATCCATCTCCACATTATCTTCTGGCTTGGACATGGAGGCCCTGTCCGGTTTACAATCAGGTAGAAAACTTTCATTGGGCTGAGAACTTCCATGGCTTGTGCATGTGGTGAAAAAAACACCAGGATGGGCATAATATCCTTGGAAAAACCTGTGCAAAAAATTGCAAACAGATGGAACATTACAAAAATGGTCATGCTTTAATATATGATTCATCAAGTGCGGCATTGGAAAGCTTTCTCTGACAGGCTACCTCGGAATGGAGGCAGGTGGGTTCGTAGACAGAGAAGAAACTATGGAACTAAAAGAGGCAAAGGGGTTTTGTCTGCTACATGCATTGCCATGTACACCTGGGAGTGCACGTATGTGTCTACCCATATAGGATTTGACCAATAAAGACGAGATTTTGACCCGGTGGTCCTGATCTCCGTACACCTCTGGACCGAGGTGTACGGAGATTGGGCAAGACTAGAGAATGCGAGGTAGTTTACATTGTGAGGAGTATATATATATATATATATATTAAAACAACATTCATAATCATTGTAGATGGCAACGTCATCAACGAACATGGAGGAAAAGATTGCATGCTCGTGCACGCTCTACAATTATCAAATCCTACGCAAGCGTAGGATATGTAATGAGCATGTGCACAAGTACGGAGAGTTTGCTAGAGAAACCGTACAGAAACTGCGATACGACTCCTACGGAACGGGCATTGATTTCCGCGACATAGCACCTACATCTGAGAGAGAGAGAGAAAAAAGATTATGCGTGAAGGTCTGACCAATATAGAGCAACGGATGGAAGCAGAAAAGGGCTTACAGACAAAAGAGGACGGCATGGAGGAGATGCTGGATGCCTTCTTCCAGACAAGCGAGGAGAACGCGAACGAAGTAGCACCAGAAGGCGTGCGCCTATCTCCTGAAGACATGTTGAGGAAGTTGGCACGTCAACCAATCTATGAAGGCGCCAAAATATCTGTGCTTCGTACTTGTCTGGCGTTTTTGAATCTTCAGTCAGTGTATGGGTGGTCAGATGCAAGCGTCACTGCTTTGTTTAGGTACGTAATTTACAAAAGATATTTTCCGATTGCAACGGTGATGTGCTCAGAGAGCTTTTTAATTTAATGTGGCTTAAATAGGTTATTGCGGGAGAAACTTCTCCCGGCTGGTAATGAAATGCCCCCCTCCAGGCCAGACGCAAAGAAACTTCTGACCTCAGTTGGCTTGGACTACAACAAGATTCATGCATGTCCAAATGATTGCATTCTTTTTCGCAATGAATTCGCAGATTGTCTGTCGTGTCCTAAGTGCGGAGCAATGCGCTACAAACAAGATGCAGTTGGCGAGACAGTGCTAGCTAAAGTGTTGCGGAATTTCCCTATTATTCCTAGGATAAAAAGCATGTTTCGTTGTGGTTCCATTGCAAAGTTGATGCGGTGGCATTCTACGAATAGATCCACTGACGCAACATTTAGGGTGCCCGCTGATTCGAAGGCTTGGAGGCACATTGAAAATACCTGGCCACATTTTAAGAGTGAACCACGCAATTTGCGTTTGGGCATGGCAATGGATGGAGTCAATCCATTTGGCTTGAGAAGCTCGTCATGGAGCACTTGGCCTGTGTGCCTTATCAATTACAACCTCCCGCCGTGGCTTGCTATCAAGAAGGGTCAGTTGATTTTAAGCTTGATTGTTCCTGGTAAGTTCAAGGCAAAAAACATGGATGTTTATCTAGCTCCACTAGTTGACGAGCTCCAGGAGTTATGGCATGGGATCGACATAGCAGATGCGGTTGAACTAGTAGGACAACAACATGCAAGGATCCATGGACTTTTTATGTGGACTATGAATGATTGGCCAGGATACGGAGAAGCTTCTAGTAATGGTTATTGATTTACAAAATTCTCGCTATTCTCAAGCCCTTTGCCTTGGCCTGCTTCATGCTTTGATATATGCAGGACTAACAACTTCAGGATACAATGCATGTCCAATTTGCGGGAAATCTTTGGATGTGCGCTATTCTACCTCTCTTCGAAAGACAATTTATCAAGGCCACCACCGTTATCTTCCAGATGGCCATCACTTGCGCGAAGGCCAGCTTGGTCGCGTCGAATGTCGTCCTATGCATGTACAAGAGTGGCGTCGCCGATGGGAGCAACATGAGGGGCAACCTGTTCCAGGAATGAAACGTTTGTCCATTCTCCATATGTTGCCGTACTGGGGTGATTTACTAATTAACCATTTGCTGGATCCAATGCATATATTCAAGAATGTGGGAGAGCTCCTCTAGAAGACAATCATGGGAATGAAAGACAATTGAGCTTCATGAGATGATTTGCAGTCGGTTGGAAAGATGCCAGAGCTATGGCCTTTCACCAATGCAGCTGGTCAAACAAAACTTCCATGAGCGCCATGGGTATTACTAAAAAATGAAGAGCGACAAGTGAAAAGGGTGATTTTAGAGTTCAGGACGCCAACAGGATATATGCGACGTCTCAAGATAGCATTCACCTGTGACGATCAATTGTCAGGGTTGAAATCGCACGACTGGCATAAGTTCTTGCAATTCATTCTTCCAATTGCGATCAAGGAGTGTTTAACGGAGGAAGTGCGGACCTGCATATACAAGATTTCAGAGCTAGTGCGGTGGATCTCTTCCAAGGAGATATGGGAGGAATCTATTGCAGTCGCAAGGGCTAACTCCATTGAGGCAGTTTGCATGATTGGGAAGTATCTACCCACGAGCTGCCTAACTATCCAAATGCACTTGCTCATCCATGTAGTAGATGAGGTTGCAGTGGCAGGTACAGTCCACAGCCGTTGGATGTTCTTTCTAGAGCGGTTCATGAAAACACTTAAGGGTTTTTTTCGCCAAAAAGCACGTCGAGAGGGAAGCATGGCAGAAGGATGGCTGGTGCAAGAGTCTCTTGTATTGATGACCAAATTTCTATCCGTTTCTGACCCAGAAATGCCTCGACTGTGGAGCGATGAGAAGGATGCAAGACTGGTGGGAGAGGAGCCGCAAGGGCAAGGGGTGCCGAAGAAAATGAACCTGGCCATGCGAGAAAAGATCATGAAGTTCTGTATACTAAATTCAGCGCCGATGTAAAAATGGCTTGAAAGGTACGAAGAAGAGAAAGAGAGATGCAATCTAGAGCGATAGGATTTCAGGTGAAGTCGAACGACTAGAGGCTTACCCTTGCCAGACTATCTCGCTCCTCTACCTGAATTCCCTACAATGGCATGGTTGGACAAGACAGTGAGAGCAGCTTGACAGATCGGAGAACCCATATCTCTAGAAGAGGAAGAGCTGGCTATTGGATGTGACTGGAAGTATCATACATACATGGCACTGTGGTCGCATGGAAAGCATTTCAGAACACAACAAATTGACAGCAGAAGAAACACGTTTCAGGGAGGATGAGCGAACAGCGGTCACGCGGTTCAGACAGCAGCGTGAGGCCGCACAGGTACGACAGATGACTAGGGGGACATCTCATCTTGGCAGCGGAGGCTTCGACACCTTTCGCTATGAGTTTGTGAGTTTCTAATCCAATCTTAACTATGACATTTTTTTAAACGCGATGAATCATGTATTCTTATTACTTTGATTTTTGTATAATTGTAGAATCTTGCGATGCATCGAGCTCCATCACGCGAGGAGGAGTCAGATGGATATCGCAGAGGTATCTATGAAGTACTGAATGATATTGAAGCTTCAGGAGAGCCTGTAGACTGGGAGGCCTTACAGTCTCGCTGATCGCTTGAGGTGAGACGTTAATATGTGTGAGTTGATTTAATTAAGTCAGTATAGGTGAAGTAATATCAATACTAATTTTGTGAGTTGTCCTATGTGCAGGTTGCGACGCCTAGTCATTAGTGGACCAGATTTCATCTATATGCTTTGTGAGACACAAACACGCTTCTGTGTCTCTTTTTTGTACAAACAGTTAGTGTTCAGACAGTTATTGTTTCCCTTATGGTTATGATTATTGTCATTGTCATTGTATAGATAGTTATTGTTTCTCTTTCTGGTTATGCTTATGGTTATTGTTAATTTTGTTTATGGTTATGGTTATCTGCATTATGGTTTTGATCAAAGTGATTATAGCTGGTTATGGTTTTAAGTTATGGTTATGGTTCGTTATGGTTATGCTTTTAAGTTATGGCTATGCTTTTCAGTTGGTACGGTTGTCTTTCATTGGCCTTAAATCTCATGTGAGAACCTACATGGATAGCATGTAGGAGGCGTATACATGATATGGTTTTTTATAAAAAGTTTATGTAAAAACAAAGGGAACTCTGTCAAAATTTCTGCGCGCGGGAGCATGGTTGATATTTTGGTGTTGCTCGCTTTCTTGGGCAGAGGGCAGGAAGTCTGGCTGTGG
Source organism: Adiantum capillus-veneris (assembly GCF_014529385.1). Taxonomy (NCBI): domain Eukaryota; kingdom Viridiplantae; phylum Streptophyta; class Polypodiopsida; order Polypodiales; family Pteridaceae; genus Adiantum; species Adiantum capillus-veneris. Next base: position 120,444,643 of record NC_140933.1, read on the forward strand.
CTGTGTCCATCTTTTAACTGGGCACAGGCCAGGCTACCTGCCCTCTGCCCAATATTTTTTTTTTTTTGCTATGGTCGTCGCTATGCGCGTCGCTAATAGCGATTGGTTTCACAGCGACGCGCATAGCGACGGGCCGCGTCGATATCTGCGTCGATAATACGTTTTTTTGTTGTAGTGTATTCAGTATTGCCATGGTTCTATATCATTATATCTCACTGGAAGGGTTGTGTTTCCTTATTCACCCTCTCTGACTTCGTTCATTGGAACAGATCGAATCTCTTTGTTATCCAAGTTGTGTTTCAATTTTCCCAAATTTCTTGCGATTAGCCCTGTTTTATCCCCACCTTCTCTAGAGTTTTCTGTAGATCATTCATAAAGATGGTTTGATTTTTAATAGTTGTCCTAAAGTAAGAGAGCATTGGATGGGTGTAGACATGATTGAATGGATGTTGTCTACTTCTAGGGTCTGTTCCGCTCTCTTTATGTGAGTGGTTTTACACACTATGGATTCATCTTTGTTATCTCCCAAGTAAGAGGGTAATGTTTTTAAGGTCAATGGTTTAGACATTCTTGAAGCTTCAGAGCTGCAATCCCCATACAAGGATTGTACATCCATGTCCATATTAGGAGGTAGGTTGTCTAACCAAACTTCCTCTATAGGAGTTGACTTCAAAGTTAGGCTCCCATCATTAATCTGTCTAACTCTTTTCCATAAGTGTCCAGGCCAGTCTTCTTCTACGAATTGAATTCCGTCTTGAGGCATCTTCGTTGTCCGGCACTATAAGTTCTGGCTCTTTTGTTTCAAGGTGGGGTTCTACCACCACTTTGGATTTTTCTTTACTCTCGAGCTTGGGTTTTTGTTTTTCAGCATCTCTTGAGTAATTCTTACCAAATTTTGATAAGCTTCAAGCTTAGCTGCTTCCTATGTCTAGAGAAGGATATTTTTTCCATTTGTTTTCCATGTTTTGGCCTGCTTTAAGCCCCGCTTGGTACGCTTCCAAAGCTACATTAATTGGCTCAAAAATTTTGTCAACCAAAATTGATCCTCCAGATTTCACGGTGGTTTCCTTGATTTCGCTTCCAGTTTCTTTCACCTTTTCCTAGAATAGCTTCTTTGCTTTCTCCACGATTTCAGCCCTTTGTTTTTGTTTTCTCATCTCATACCTTTTGTTTCTGCTTTTTTTGGTCTTTTGAGAGGAAATTTATAGTATTTTACGAATCATCAGAGGAGTTATGCTTCTTTTTCTTAGCCTAGGCTCTGGTGATTACCTTGATTGTAACAATTATTTCATTCTCCGACGAGCTACTAGGTATCACTTGGACTACGTTCACTATTGTTTTTCCCTTGTTCAAAGGATTTTTAGGACAATCTTCAGGGAAGTGTCCTCCCTTTTTGCAACATTATATGCAATAAGCTTCAACTGGCTTGAGGTTCTTGTCACGCTTTGGGCATTCATTTTTCCAATGATCATCTGCACCATAATTATGATAGTTTCCAGTTCTTGGCTTAATCATGGGTCTTACCATCGGAGATCTATTACCTTGATTAGCTACATAGTACATCAGTGTAAGATCCGGTGTAGTATAAGTCACAGGTTCTTCCATTGGTGGTGGATGTGAATTATACCAATCTCCTTCTATCATTATTGTAGATGGACTAGGCTCATCATAAGGTGTAACAGGCACTAGTGCTTGTTCATCCATGACTCCCTTTGGATGCATGTACTTTATAGGTACTACATTATGTCCCTAATATGGAGGTTGTTGACCCAACACGGATTGAGTTCTTTCCATACCCATCAATGGTCTTTGAGCTAGGGCCATATTGGACCGATGTCTGTACATGGGTTGTCCCTGTGGTCTTTGAGCTAGGGCCATATTGGACTGATGTCTGTACATGGGTTGTCCCTGTGGTCATGAGCTAGGGCCATATTCGACTGATGTCTGTACATGGGTTGTCCCTGTGGTCTCATACGCACATATTGAACATTTCCATCATACTTTGGTCGATAATAGCACTCATTGGTCTCATGGTTGGTCCATTTTTCCTCGATTGCATACCATTTTTGCGGCCTAATTGGTTGTCCGTGTTGAGGAATCCCTTGCCTAGTCCCCTCATACGTGCTTTTTGCAAGTTATTCATCATGTCATTCATCGTTTTGAGCATGTTTTCTATGGCTGAAAGCGGTGCTCCAGCAGCCGTTCCCACTTGTGCTGATTTGGTGGATGCTGTTTTCTTACTTTGGTTATCCTTAGGGACATCTTCTTCATTGAAAATATCACAATTGTCTTCTAAGTCAATAGCATTTGACACACACTCTTCTAGGGTCGTATGCTTCTTGCTATACAGTATAGCATGAAGTTCTTTGTTTAGTAGTCCCTCTAGAAACAATGATACTAGTATTTATTCTGCATGTATCTCTAGCTCTGGGCATCTTGCAATGTATTGCTTCATTCTAGTTGCACAATCCCTAACAGACTCACCTTGTTTCTGTTTGAAGCTATAGATTTGAGCTACCATATTGTGTTTGATCTCCATTTTGGAACAAGAAGCTACAAATCCTTGAGCTAATGTATTTAAGTCCATGATTGACCTTGGTGGAATGTTTTGGAACCATGTCAGTGCTTTTCCTTCTAATGTCATTCCACATCCCTCGAATTGAGTATGGAAATCAAATATGCATTCTGCTCTTAGCACTTGTTTAGAGCTTTCTAAGTGGTCGTATGGATCCCTAGATCCACTGTATTTTTTGACCCATTTCTAAAAATCAGCTGGTCTGACACGTCTATTTGGTTCAACTCCCGGTCTCCTGGCAATTGATCCTGTTCCGAGTCCTTCAAACCAATCTGTTGGAAAGAGTGATTCATGTAGCCCTGGACTAGCTTTAGTGTCACCCGGTTTTTTTTCGTGATGAGATGGTTTCCGATTTCTTAACATTGCTTTCAAAAGATCTCTCACGGTGTTCATCTCTTGGAATAGTTTTTGGTCCTTGGCCCAATATCCAATTCCTTATGGAGTACCCTTGATATTTGGTTTGTTCCACCTCTTCGAGAGTCATCATAACAAAGTTATTGTTATAACAATCCCTAAATATGTAGGTTGGTAGATCTGTTGAACCCTTATCTTTGATTTTGAAGATATAGATGATCTTAATGGGTGTTAGCTGTCCTAACTTGGCATGAGACGTCCATAGAAGATCTTTGACATTTTTATCCTTCCAACAATAGACTCCAGTCCTAGGATTATCCGTACTAAGACGTTTCAAAGGCTTGAAGTCAACTTGATCGTATCCCTCCAATTTTAAAGTTGGTGGTCCTTCTTTTGCTACCATATCTGGAATTATGGTATTTACTTCTAACCCCCATTTTTCTATCACGTCAGGGTTTTCAACTTATAGATACTGAGTTCCTTTTCTATCCATGTACATTTTTCCTTGTTTGTTTTCCCTAATTTCCTCTTCAAACTCTATGTCATGGTCATCAATGCGAATGGCATACTCTTCATTAGGATTCAGGTAAACTTGAGCTCCATGGTGATTAGTTTTATAAAAAGAGAGTATATGCTTATAGCGCACTGTCATTCCGGTTTATGAATGAGTCGAATAGGAAGAAATTTCAGATGTTGAATATGAAAAGTGTCTGAGACTTCTCCAAAGATAGTGTGCAAGTGATCTCCTTGATTAACACTCTCTTCGGTGGATACACTACTAGCGGTCTCTCCAAATATGCCTTGATTTGCTAGTATCCGACCAGATCTAAGGTTCATATAGACTTGTGAAGCCGTGGATAGAGTACTTACCGTCGGATTGACTTTGTTCTCAACTTCTTCCACTTGACTTGATTGCAACTTTTGTCAAGCTTTCAATTCCTTGTTTGCTACCTAATTCCTGTATCAGTTTTAATCAAGTTAGTTCTTCTTTCACAAAGACTGTACAATTATTGCTAACTATTGTGACTTGTCTATGTGTATCTCTTCAAATTGAGCTGAGTGAGTTAGCAGTTGAGACTTTCAGATTCTACTTTTGTAAAAAGTCAAAGGACTAATCTGCAACTTGGAAACTGAGTGACCATGTACTAATTTGGATCCGATTGAACCCAAAATTGTCTGGTGGCCTTGTATTATGTTGATCTAACATTGCACAAGTTTAAAAGTCAAAACTGGTGTCTCTGTGTAGCAGTAGTAAATAATTGGAATTATTTACTTTTCTTAGCTTTTTGTACTTTTTGGCTTGATTTGCCAAGTATACAACTTGTTAAGGTCTCTCAACAAGTTTCACAACTAAGTTTGAACAAAATTTATTCAAGTTATCATCTATTTCATGTCCGCAGACTCAGTTTTCAAGAATTTGGCTTAAGTCTAACTTTTGTGATCCAAATTTCACCAAAATTGATTTGTGTGGTCTACTTGATATGCTTGACCTTGTGGTATACTCAAATGTGCAAGAATATCAAATTTTTGTAGCAGATGTAAATAATTGCGAATTTACTCCTGCTATTTTTGTGCACTTTTTTACAACAATCTTGACACAAATCTATTAAGCAACTCAAGTTAAGCTCCCTAGCTAAGTTTCATCAAGTTTGGATAATTTTTATTCAAATGGTCATTAAATTTGTATTTGCAGAGTGACTTTGCAAATTTGGCCACAATTTGCATTCCAATGATCCAAATCTTAACAAATTTGGTTTGTGAGCTTAGAATAACATGATAAAGCTAGTGGTATGTTGACTTGGTAAAAAAAGTTAAAAAATGGGTCAGATGTAAATAATCACGATTATTTACTTTTCTCAAATTTTTGCATCTTTTTGGTCGACTGAGCATGTACACCTGTTTATCACATCAATATAAGCCTATGAATCAAGTTTCATTGAGTTTGAAAAAAAGTTTTTCAATTTACACTCAAGTTCTTGAAACTCAGTACAGAATTTAGTTTTTACATAGTTTTTGGTCAGTTTGGTGATCCAAATTCTATGGGCCTTTACAAAAGTTGTTTGTGCACATGCATAGAATCTGTGGTATCAACCTTGGTCACTTTTGAACCAGAAGTAAATAATCGCGATTATTTACTTTAGGCCTAAAATGAATTCGTTTTTGAACTTTTTCACTGGACAGTCTTTTCATGAGCTATTTTAAGCCTCTGAGTCAAGTAAAAACTTAATTTGGTGTAGAATGTCAAGAAAAAGTAATAATCTGAGTTTTTGCAAACTCTTGAAATTTTTACCTCAATGTGTCCTTGAGCTTACCCACTGGTTCATAAAACTTTTAAAGCATACTCTCTAGTCGGCTTGAGTGGTCGATAGTCTTCTGGTGCTATTTCTAGCCGTAATCCTAAAATTCTGCAACTTCACATAACAACTCACAATTGATTCTTTTGGAGAGAGAAATGTTTTGAAATCCACCTCGGATTCTACTTACCCTACTCGTAGCTTCTACTGTAATGGGGTTGTGGAAAGTGTCCACAAACACTCGTTTTACTGCTTTTTATGGTTTTTTGAGCCTTGATCTTAAGACCTGTCTGGTCCATCAATCATTCTCAAATTCCTAATCTAATTCTACAATCCCACAATCCTGAAGGTACTTAGCAAGTACGACTTACTTCCAAGCTACCTCTACACAGTAAAAGACGACAATCTTAAGCTATATGGTTTTAAAAGATAAAGTTTTTACTCTAGGAGATCCTAGAGGAAGGTAAGGATAACTTCACAATATACTCGTGTTTTTCCCTAGTTTAGGTCTCTTTGATCCCCGGCAACGGTGCCAAATGTGGGACGGGTATCTAACCTCACTCTTATCTTATTGCAGACATAGCGAGAACCACGAATATAATTGTCAACCCATGGGACAAAGCTGACTCGACTAGTGCATAGAGGCTACAAGAGGTTGTCAATCTCTTGGAAAACAACAAAAAACTCGCATCTAACTCAAGATACACTAAAATGACTAAAATTACCAAAAGCCAATCGCTCACCCATCAACAAACAAATCACATCCGTTACAGCATCAAATGACATCCAAACGTAACGAAACTTCTAGGACATGTTTATAACACCTAAGCACACATGCTTATGGTCTCAAATCTCACTTTAGGTCAAGTGCAAAAAATGCGATTATTAACAACAATGGATTTGACCTAGACGTTTTTGACCCAAAATGCATCTAAATGCTTAGCAATGATGCCCCAATACCCCGCCTATACTTAGATTTTGATTTTGAAGCTTAAATTCCTACTTATGATGATATTAGGCCGCGATGCCAAAAGCTAGAAAATACTGTGAAATGCTTATGTCAATGCGTAGAGCTCTTACCTACGGTAGGAAGCGCGAGAAGAAGAGAAGTGAGCGCCGTTATCTCACGTTGTGTTTCTATTATCCAAAACTTATGAAAAACTTACAAAAATTGGCTTTTATACCTTAGCCAAGGTTTTTGGTGGTCAAAACTAATAATCTGGGAGCTCTAAGTAAAGACAGGTTGATACAATCTGGAAGCTTGTGGCCCTGGCTCATCAATTACAATATTTATGTGGAAAATTGAAGTTACAATAATTTTGATTCATCAAAATAATAAAGGTTTATACAATGAGAGCTTCGAAAAATGGTATCCGAGTTGGCTTGCTGCTAATAGTTGGCATATTGAAGCTTGAACAATGGCTCATACGCGGTAGGGGTAGGCACTTTCTTTCATGAAATTGGAACCACAAATAGATTCACCTTTGCAGGAACATGTGGTCTCAAGAACTATAATAACTTGAGCAAGTAGATGCATTGTTACATCAGCAATTGCAACATTAGTAAACATAGACATTAGCCTCTCATGTTTACAAAACAAGTTGTTGCATCAATCACACCCTCATCCCAGCATCAATAGGTGCAGGCATTGTAGGAGTCGAGGCCAGTGAATTTGGATGTATGTCAACAACATGAGCAACCTTTGAATCCACAACTTTCTATATCAAAGTTGGAATCAAACTCAGATGTTGAATTTCCCAACTCGCTTATAGAAAAATCACTTCTGACTTCACACATGCAAAGACAATAGGCTTTGCAACTGCAAAGATAGCAATTTCATGTGCATTTGAATCCCCTCAAGAAGCAGCAAATGTTGCAACACAAATCCTAACTTCAACTGTAGCAACTGCAAAAGCATATAAGATAGCAACTAGTAGATCCTTCTAAGCAACTTGTGCTTGAGCCGGGTATATATGATTGCACGTTAATGCAGTAGGGTGAAATTATGTATAGGTGGACCACTTTTGCCACTATATAGTATATGGTTTTTGGGGTTGAGAAAATGGGTGGTTTAGGCGTTTGAAACAGTGGGATTAAATTCAAAATTTATGGAAACAAAGGGTTAAAATTTGACGTGTACGAAGTGAAAGCGCTTACTCGTTAATGATCACCTCAAGGTACGTTCAAGCACGTAACACTAGAATGGTAACCTAACAGGACATAAAAGTGTCCTTTCAGGGTTTTGGGAAAAAATTCCAAAACCATAGGAGATCCACTCATTTTGACAAATCCTTTCATGAGCTTATAGTTCAAACACTACTACACATGGAAAAAATGAGAAACTTGTAATTTTTCTCATCCCTTGGTCACTACAAGCCTCGAAAGTTGATGGACCAGTGTATTTTGCCCAAAACAACAATTTCTTACGGTTGATTGCATATAAATAAGAGTGGGGATTTTTGTAGGACATGAGATAAAATGCCCCGTTAACTTCAGTGGGTTGGTGACCAAAACATATGGTTGCTTTTACCTCACTAATTTTTTTTTGGGCAAAAAAAATAGGTACAAAAAAGTTTCATTTTTGCCATTCTGCGGACCTATCATCAAAGTTTCTATAGTCACGCTCAATACAGATACTATATACATGTTTTCTTAGTTCCCTTTGGGCCTTTGGATTCAAAAGGAGCCATGGAGCATGTCAAAAGGATAATGGATCTCTTAGAATTGGAATTTCGGGGGCAATGATGAAGTGCTAAATACAACAAACATGAAAAAACTGGGTTTAGCATTATGACCTCTAGAAACCCATAGAAACTACTCAATATCTAGCCAAGTTTGTAGTCTATGATTAGATATGGTTACTACCTACAAAATACACACAATTGGCCTAAGAAACTAGCAATATTGAGAAAGTTACACTTGCTACTCTAAAATGTATCGTATTCTTCAGCAATCAAAAAACTCAACCATCATCATATACCATACTATATAGCATATTAGGTCCCCCAAAAATCAAGGAAGATTAGCTTTACACTTACACTTACACAATCAAAATTGAATTTGGATATCAAGAAAGCCACCAAAAAAATCATAAAAGTGCTAATTTTGGCCAAAAAACAAGATGCAATTCTTGTAAATTGGTCATAACTTTCAATTTTAACACTTAGCTCTCCCTACAAGCATCAAAACATGTTGAGAACTATGAAGGCCTAACCTCTAGCCATCTAAACCTCACAACATGAAGTTTAGAGTGGTATAGTTGCCAAAAATTGAAAAAAAGCCAAAAACAGGACCCGTTTTTTCACACAGTTTAGGTTCAAAAATGTTGTGCAAGAGTAAGGTTAATGGTGAGATTGATACTCCAAAAAAAATGCTAAGTTTTTTTTCAGCTCATAAGGCAACTTTGTGGATATATAGCACCTAGAAATTCATTTTCATACTCTTCAAATAATTCAAGCAAAATGGTCACTTAACAGGACACAAAAGTGTCCAAGGACATAAAAGTGTCCTGTTACCATTCTAGTGTTAATGCAAATATTCTCTCCAGTCTCGTCGCTCCGACTCTGTCTCGCTCGTTCCTCCCCCCTCTCTCTGTCTCGCCAGCGCCATTCAGGTTTCTGATTCCCTCTTTCCTCCCTCCTTTGCGTTTCTCTGCTAGCCGAAGCAACAAGCACCAACATCACAACAACAACAAGCAAATTCAGGAGGAGTACTTTTTGCTGGGCTGGTCATCAACTTCAGTAAAAATCCCCTGGAGCAGCAACAGGTATGTGTCATCATGTAGCTTGAAGCATTCTACCTCGAATGTTGGTTGAATTTGAATGTGGCTGGTTTTCCTAGGTAGCATTTCCAGGTAGCATTGATCCATGTTTTAACATGCTTCATGCAGATGTAGAAGCGCTGTATGCTTGTCTCTGAATGTGTGGCAAGATAACCAAAGGGGGCTTGGCCTAGTGGTTAAAGTGAATGGGTGGGTGCGTATGGACCTAGGTTCAACCCCTGGCGATATGGTCCGTCCTCTGTTGGGGAGGGTATTGCAAAAAAAAAAAAAAAGAATGTGTGGCAAGATAATCATGGATTGTAACTATTAATGATGCATGTGTAAGTTTAGAATTTATTTCTGGAATGTATATGCATTGTGAACATCTAATTGATCACCCTTGTGAATGCTTTATAAAAATGCATCATGCAGCTTGAAGCATGAATGCAGATTTTATCAACGGTGTGTGCATGCTTATACGAATGCATCATGCAGGGTCAAGCATGAAAGCATTTAACTATTGATCTTGTATCTATGTGGCATTTGTGATTTTTTCAAGATGAAGAACTAGGCTACAAAAGGACCTTCAGACTCTGACAAGGGTACACCTAGGAAGGGAAAGAGCTCTACGCAGGAGTCGCCTATCAAAACAGGTTAGATGCATCATGCATGCATTTCTAAAATTGGTTTTGTCTTGTAAAATTTCTGAATTTTTTGCACATGCATGCTACAAAAAGAACTTCCGAGTCCCTCAAGGGTACACCTAAGAAGCAAAATATTCAGCAGGTTAGATGCAGGTATTTCCCCCATGGATTCAATTAAAGTGTTGCTTTATTAGGAAAAAGTAGTGTGCACACCACTAGTAAATATCAAGTGGGTGAACCCCACTTTTTATGGGTACAACACCACTGATAGGCTGTGTTGAAGTGGTGCACCTGCAGCACCCTTTAAAGTTGGGCAGAAACCATGGTTGCATCACTACATAGTTATGTTGATATGGTGCACCATCTCTTAAAAGTGATACTGGACCACTTTAAAGTGCTGGGCAGCACTAAAAAGAGGTAAGGTTCTAGTAAAAACTGGCGATACAATGGGTGCATCACTTTCCAGTGGAAAACCCTAACTATTTTGTGGTGAAGCATCACTTTTAAGAGAAGCATCACGATGGTGCACCACTTTTCAGTGGTTCTAAACACTTTTAAGGTACATAATAACGTTCTAGTTAAGAAGCACCACTTTCTAGTGGTCTCCACCACTAGAACATGGTCAACATCACTATAAAGTGGTGAACACAACTATAAAGTGGTGTTTCTTAACTAGAACGTTATTTGGTACCTTAAAAGTGTGTAAAACCACTGAAAAGTGGTGCTTTTTAACCTGAACGTTATTTGGTTTAAAGTGATAAACACCAATAAAGTGGTGCTCACCACTTTTTGTGGTTCAAATCACATTTAAGTGGTGTTTATAGTGGTGAAGACCACTATAAAGTGGTGCTTCTTAACTAGAACGTTATTCGGTACCTTAAAAGTGTGTAGGACCACTGAAAAGTGGTGCTTCTTAACCTGAACGTCATTTGGTATAAAGTGGTAAAACACCAATAAAGTGGTGGCCACCACTTTTTGTGGTTCAAATCACATTTAAGTGGTGGTGCGAGATGGTCAACCACTTTCAGTGCTGTAGAACCACTTTTTAGTGATGCTTTACAAAAGTGCAATAATCGTTAGTTTTGCATCTTTGCTAAAAGTGGTGGTTAAGTGCTTTTAAATAGCACGAGTTTTAAGTTGTGTACAACAATGCACATCGGTGTAGCACAACTGAACAGTGGTTCAACTCACTTTTATGTGCTGGAGCACCACTTTAAAGTGGTGAAGAAACACCAAAAGGTGATGTATCACCAGAAAATAGTGGTGTAGCAGGACTTTTTAGTGTTACCTAACCAGTTTAAAGTGGTTGAAAACCATTTAGTGGTACACCACCACTTAAAAATTTTGCAGTACCACTGAGAATGGTGCATAAATCATTTCAACCACTTCTTATTATTGATAAAACAAGTTTAATTATGGCTCATTACATACTAACATGCATTCTTATATGTTTTTATAGGGAGGTGCACAGTACCACGAGTGGCCTTACCCACTCAAACAAAATTTTGCTTCACCAAGGAAGATTTTCATACTGAATATGGGCTATGCTTGGTTGGCCAAGATCCGAAGCTCCTATGTGATGATGATTTCTCAGATGAGGAGTGTCTTAGTGTATGGCTTTACAAGCGCCACCAAAAGGAGAAGATGCATTTAAAGGGACTGAGGCCTGAAATGTATGAAGAATGTCTCCTGCTATACCACAAAGTATATAAGGGAGCTCCCCCAAACAACGAGGTAGGCGTGCATTTTGCACATGGATTTACTTGGCAGAAGTGCAAGGCCGCTAAAGATTCTCAAGGTTTAGTTGCATGGGCTGTGTATGCTGAAGGTGTTATCAAAATGTTACACCAACAGAAAACTTTAAATAGGAAATTGGAGAAATGGAGGTCCACAAACGGTCCATGTCTTGGAAGCGAGTGGAAATTTAATGCAAAAAATATGCCTAATTACACTGACAGTACTGGCACAGGCTTTGACTGGTAGACATACTCAGGTGGACATCAATTTTTAGGGCAGGCTAAGGAGGAATTTCTAAAGAAGCGGGCCTTTGGCTCGATGGGAACATTTGGAATGTCAAATGTTTCCTCGACTACATTTTCTGCGTCAACGGTTGATGTAGCAGCTATTTCTAACATGAAGGCTAATGCTGCTGAAAAGTTAAAAGAGAAGCAGCAATATCTCGAAGCAATAAAAATTGCTTTAGATCAATCAAAGACAAAGAGAGATGAGCATGTTGGTTTGATGCGAGGCACCACCAAGAAAGTAGAGAGACTGAACAAGGATATGGAGGAACTCAAGTTGCATCAGGCTGGGCTTGTACCAAACGAGGAAGCAATGGCAAAGCTTGAGACCTTGATTCAAATAAAAAAGGAGGCTCTCAAAGACATGGGACTTGATATTGAAGTGCACAATCTCGATAACCTAGGTGAAGAGGCAACACAGTTATTTACAGGTATGTAAGCTTGATTGATTTACGTAGTAGTAGTCGATATTACTTAAAAGTGGTTAAACTCTAATTAGAAAAAAATGGTTAGAGACCATTTTATATGGTAAAAGACCACTTAAATGTGTTTATATAACACTCTTAAGTGGTACCACATAAAGTGATGAAGACTCTTGAAAGTAATGCACAAACACTTATACTGTTTTATAAAGTACGCAGTGCTATTTTTTTACAGGGTCAGCATGACACTTTGTTATGGGAAGTAGAAGTGGCGACAAGGCATCTTCGATTTGTGGAAATGATTACTAATTTGTTCAAGTCAAGAATGCCTATCCTTCCTGTCAGGCCGCCTGTTCATTTGGGATCGGACAATAGCTGTGTACAGTTAGGTGATTGTGTTGCTTGTGGGATGTCTATCATGCAGACTGTTGTTACCGGTGTCTACATGCTCCGGTGTCAACATCCGTATCACCCAATTTGTTTTGTAAGTGCCTGTAAGTCTGCCAGCTAGTGTCTATTTCATGGATGTGAGGAACCTTTAAAAGATGCTTCGAAGCTGTTGGCACCTGGAGAGGCAAACATGGATGAGCATGTTGGTACAGGTAATCGATGTTTTTATACCTTATGATATGAAGCTAATTGTAGATTCATTTCTTGACCATTTTGTTTCTTTTCTCCATGTAATTGCAGAGAAAGATCCAATGGAAGGCATCTTTGGATCTCCTGTTGATGGAATTGGTAATATTCTGTGGAACATTCTTCTCTTTGAATGTTCACATAACTTAATATTGAGTATTATTACATTGTCTTTTATGTAGCACACTCCCAAGCTGGGTCATCACGCAAGCCCAATATTGATAGCATGTGTGGTGGGTGCGGGGATAAGAATGCATCCCAGAAACAAGTAGGTGAAGACACTCCGAACCAACAAAAGGCAAAAAAAAGGGCTGAAAAAAGAGTAGATGTAGTGGGAGCTCAAGGTGACGCATCCAAGGAGTCAGCCGAGGTGCCTCTGAAGCCAAAACCTGCAATGAACAAGGACGTAGAGGACGCTGAAAAATCATGTGAGAAGTCAATTGAAAAGGATACAATAGTGAACTTGTGTGATGAGGACTCGGATCTTCTTATTTCAGTTGTTTGTGCACACATTTTGGGGTGTAGGAAAAAGAGGAGCAACACTGAAGAGCGCGCCACACCAAAGAGAAAAGCTAAGGTTGCATCCGCGCCTCCAGAGCCTACTCTAGAAGGTAAAAAATCCAAGGAGCCTTCATCTGCTCGGAAAAAGACTAACCTCCAAGCACCCAACCTTAAATCTCCTGCCAAGTGGACTGTTGCCATAGAAGTTTAGAAAATTAATGAAATGGAAATCAATAGCCTGGAAGGTATACTTTTCAAGTGTATTTTGAAAAGGTTAATATGTCAGTCTGATTGAGGTTTTTAAGGCATGGTACTTGTCTATGGCAGAACTTAGCTGGATTGGAGATGTTCAAGAACCAGATGAGAAGGTTGAAGACATAGGAGCTAAGCAAGATGCAGAGCAGGATGTAGATGTAACACCAGATAAAGTAGAGGAAGACCAGGAACCAGCAGTTTGCCCCGAAATTGAGAAGATTTCGCCAAACTGCCCTGGATGGGGATATCTTGTTTCGAATTTCTGCAAGATCAAAAAGTTCATCATCCTTGATCTCGATGGACTATTCGTGAAACGAGATGTAACCAAACGTGATCCAAAGATTGGACAACTTAAACACCCTCCACGTCCAGCTTCCGACAGAGTTAAACTAAAAAGAGTGGACGAGAAGTTGTGGATCTACTACCGTAGAGATGTTGAGCAATTTGTTTGGGATTTGAGGCAAATAGGAGATGCAATGATTTGGAGCAGTTGTACTGCTGCTAACATTGAGCATATCCTCTATACATGTTGGCCAGACATATGGGATCATAGGACTTATTACTTTAGGGATCTCTTCTCAAACTGGCAATGTGAAAAGTGGTTGTATTTTGAAGAGATTGCTGGAGCTCCAAGAGACCTTGCAGGTGAACCTGTGTCTTTCAAGCCCCTTTACCATGTCTGGAACAAGTTTCCAGAATATGACTCCTCTTGGACATTGCTGGTAGATGACTCCAGATATAAAAATCTGCGCAATGTCTGGGACAACTGTATATGTCCACCCACCTTTGATCCTCTTGATGAAGAACAAGACCCTGATTACCTCACGCGCACACTGTTGCCATGGATGTGCAGATGGGCACTAACCCCCCATACCATGGAGTATACAAAGGCAAACCCCATCAGCAATCCCAAAGATGAACTTTCGAGTCTAGTCTTTGAGCACTTTGTTATAAATGGAGATGAATGAGATTGTACATCCGGAAGTGCCAGAAACGTTATATATTGTACATTCTTGGTGGATATGTAGACGTTTCTGGATAATTGTTGTAATATACTTTTTGTAATATACAAAAGTTCTGGCACTTTACTGTCTCTGCACTATACATGTCTACACTTATGAATGTCTCAGAACCACTTTTTAGTGGTGCTAAACCCCTAAAACGTGGTTAAATTTTTATTATGTTATTGCAACAGTTTTTCTGGAACTGCAACACCATTTAATGGTGATGTTTGGGGGGAGTGGTGAAGCATTCTTAACCACTTTTTAGTGGTGCTAAACCACTTAGTGGTACTAAACCACTTTTTAGTGGTGCTAAACCACTTTAGTACCACTAAAAAGTGGTAAATTTTTATTGAGTTTTTCTGAAACTGCAACACTTTTTAGTGGTGATGTTTGGGGGGGGGGGGGGGGGGGGGGGAGGGGGGAGTGGTGAAGAATTCTCAGAAACCAACATGTCAATTCCATCGTACGTTTACACCAATTCCATCTTGTTCAATCTTTCACTAGATGATATAAAATCAGATTTGATTTACAATTCAAAGGGCATGCTATTGTATATTGCCTCATGGTTTTCATTGGAAAGTTCAAACACTTCTCCTATGCCATCGAACACTACAGGCTCCATAGGGAAATTTATTGCCCTTATCAAGTGGGAATATATGAAAACTACTGGCTTGTTATCCCACAGCTCATACAAGTTTGCTTGTAGGGATTTATATCAATGGCCCGTGACCATATAAGTATGCTTCTCTATCTTGTTGCCCCATGCATCAATTTGCTCATTAGTTGTTAGGCCCTTAGCTACTACACACTTCAAAATGTAGAAGTCAACAAACTCCTCATTATTCTCTTCAAAAGTGACAACAAAATTGTCTCCAGGTGTGAGAGCATCGCTTAAGGAGTCATAATGACCTGCATAAGTGGCACCATGGAACTCCTCATCGTCTGAGTCTCCGTATGACTGGGAATCATTAGCAAGTGGCTCCAAAGTGTGATATTGCATGTCTCCACATGTGATCTGTTCATACACTTTCTCCAATGGCCAAGCCTGCAAGGAAAACAAAAGCATGACAATCGTTTTGATCGCAATGCACAAGTGTTGTTCTCAGAATACCCATTCACACATTGCATTGCTCTTGAGCCCTTCAATGGTTTGCAATCCCATTGATGGGATCGTTGAACATCGCCTAGCTTGACCTCCCAGAACACCCTAATGACCTCCCTCTTTTGCTTGTCATACATAGCAGTTGCTCCAGTACTGAGATGCATTCTCAAAAAAGAGACAACTTCAACTGCACAAGTCAACCGCACGTTATTTTGCTTCAATTGTTCATGAGTAAGAGCCCTTTTAATGACAGCCCCAACCCCATCATGTTCCCCCTTTCCATGTCCTGAGCAAAAAAAATTCCAATTCATTTCCATGCCAGTAAGGCTCCAATATCTAGCAACAAAGTAAAACGGTCGCTTTGCTTTAAATTGTGAAGCTACGCCATCTGACCAAACCCAATGTTTTTTAAAGCTTATCCCTTGATCTCTCAACCATTGAGCATGTAAGAGAAAAGCATGCTGTGCGCACAAATAAGGTGTCATGTTGTTTATCATCTGAGACAAAAAAGTGCACGGTCTTCTTTATTGCACCTGATGCGATGCAAAAATATTAAGTAATCAGGACAAAGATAGTGACCCGCTTAGTGTACCAATGCATTGACTGGATCTCATTTTGCTCCTTGAAGGAGTAGTTCTCTGCAAAGTCAACGACGGAGACAACCACATCATCTGGAAACAAAGAAATGCAGTCCTTGAGCTGTTGTGCTTGCCACCTAAATATGAAATTGTGAGTGACATACTTCTTCAAGTGGTCTTGGTACACTCGCAAAAGTTCTCTAGGTAGCATTTTCTTGTGGACAATGTCTTTCACAGTGCTCTTTCTAGCTTCATTGTTTAATCTAGTAGCACCCACTATATTTTCAAAAAACTTCACAGATACTTGCTTACTCTTCTCAACTTCTTCTCTTGGACAGATCTGAATATTACCTACACCGCATGCATTGCATGTTCCCATTAAGCATTGGTAGCTATGGAAACTATGTTCTGCAAGTATAGGGCAGAGTATAGACTCCAACAGTGAAGTGGTACTCATACTTGCATTTTTGTATGCAAGACATCCATGGTTGACAACTTCATCATGATGAAGGCATATAGGGCAGCTGCACATGCAGCAAGAACCATGAAGATCAAAACTTCGAGTCCGCATGTGATTTACTGCCTCTTTAAGGAAAATCATTTGTACATGCACAAAACAACAGCAGGTGTAGCGATCCCTCAATTTTCGGAAAAAGAACGGTTCACAGACTCAAAGCAACATTGCGAAATCTGAATATCTGCATACTTTGTCTTGAATCTTAAATAAAGCTCCACCTTCAATATACATGTATACAAATGTTAAAAATAAACTTAGCATTCAAAACTGGTTAAATTGTTTCAAAACATTAAAAAGTGATTCTATATCACTAAAAACTGGTGTGCACCACTAAAAAGTAGTAATGATACATTCAGTAGTATTGTTTTACCTGTGAAAACAATGCACCACAAATACAAATTAGTGTAGAAACTAGTAACCATACAAAAAGGTAGAATATTAAGAGGTTGTGTGAGGACAACTTAATAGTGGTGAGAAACCGCATTCAGCGTAACTAAAAAGTGGTTTGGCACGACTTAAAAGTGAATTCAAACCACTTGATGGTGATGAACCGCCAATAACAAATGGTGTGCACTGCTTGAATATGGTGGGCAACGATTAAAAAGTGGTGAGTAAGGACATGAAAGTTCTGAGGAAGTTCAGAACTAGCACTTAAAAAGTAGCTGGGAGGGACAAAATACTCGGCGACAAACCAGCATTAGCACTAGATAGTAGTCCAACACAACTTGAAAGTGGAGGAGCTCTTGTGAAAAGTGTTTGATGACCACTTTAGAGTGGTGAGCAACTAGTTCAAAGTGGACAGTCACCAATTAAAATCTAGCACTTAAAAAGTAGCTAGGAGGGACAAAATACTAGGCGACAGACCAGCATCAGAACTAGATAGTGGTCCAACACAACTTGGAAGTGGAGGAGCTCTTGTGAAAAGTGCTTCATGACCACTTGAGAGTGGTAAGCAACTACTTCAAAGTGGGCAGTCACCACTTGAACGCGGATTCTGGTCACTTGAATGCGATTTCTGGCCACTTGAAAGCGGAAACTTGCCGCTTGATTGCAGTGACAAGGTTTTAGCTAACACTTGAAAGTGGTGTCTTGCCACTTGGGAGTGGTGCCTCATCACTTGCATGGAGTGATGATTGATGTAGTGACTTAGCACATGAAAGTGGTGTCTCACCACTTGACGACCACTTGAAATTAGTGAGCAACTACTTCAAAGTGGGCAGTCACCACTTGAACGCTGATTCTGGTCACTTGAATGTGGTGTCTGGCCACTTGAAAGCGGGAGCTTGCCGCTTGATTTCAGTGACCAGGTTTAAGCTATCACTTGAAAGTGGTATCTCACCACTTGATGACCAGTTGAGAATGGTGAGCAACTAGTTCAAAGTGGGTAGTCACCACTTGAATGCAGATTCAAGTCATTGGAATGCGGTATTTGGCCATTTGAAAGTGGTGTCTCACCACTTGGGAGTGGTGTCTCGCCACTTGCATGGAGTGATGACTAACATAGTACTTTGCACATGAAAGTGGTGTCTCACCACTTGATGACTACTTGAGAGTAGTGAGAAACTAGTTCAAAGTGGGCAGTCACCACTTTAACGCGTTTTCTTGTCACTTGAATGCGGTGTCTGGCCACTTGAAAGCGGGAACTTTCCGCTTGATTGCAGTGATAAGGTTTTAGTTACTACTTGAAAGTGGTGTCACACCACTTGGGAGTGGTGCCTCACCACTTGCATGGAGTGATGGACTGACATAGTTACTTAGCACATGAAAGTGGCTTCTCACCACTTGAATGCGGTCAGACACCATGTGAAAGTGGTTTTTACACGTGTAAGTGTTGTGTGCACCGCTTCATTGTGGTGTGACATCACTTGTAAGTGTTTACTAACAAAACGTGTTCAAACTCCACTAATATGGTTTTGGTTACCATCATAAGGTGGTGGGCACCATTCGTGCAGTAGCAGTAAAAAGTCTATGGCACTACTATAACTGTTGCACCATGACTAAAAGCTGCTACATCACTTGGAAAAAGTGAGCTGCACCACCAAAAACGTTTGCACCTGTAACACCCCCTACGAGTTTGTAAAACACGTATGTTAGCATTGGGTAAACAAGACTTTTTAGTGGGTGAACACCACTTTGTAGGGTTTATGGTGAAGCGTTGGTGCATTTCTAGTAAAAACTATTTCTTAAACATTAAAACCTACTGCAAAACATTAAAAACTGGTTCAAACACACAAAAAAGTGGTGTGGAAACACAAGTAAAAGTGCTTCAAAAACATTTAGAACTATTGATCAAATTTTAGAAGTGGTTCAGATACAATTAGAGACCAATATAGTAATGTTTCACCACTTTTTAATGTTGCAGCACCACTAGAAAGTGGTGCAAAACACCAAAACAAGCTGTAGCACTAATAAAAAGAAGTATAGAAACATAATGTTGTGGCAGTAATGAGTTGTAGCACCAATAAAAAGTGGTATAGAAACATAATGTTGTAGCAGGAATATGAGTTGTAGCACCAATAAAAAGTGCTAAAAAAATATATATTAATTACCTGAGGCTCCTCAAGAAGGTGGATTGGATGCTTTACATATGAACATCTAGCTAGTCTCTTACTGCAAACATCTTTCTTGTTGGGGGACACCCTCGTCTCATCCGTCCAAAATTGAAAGACTATGTCTTTAACAGTTTGAGTGGTGTGAGTTCTCTGTGCATCATCTTTATGACACGCATATGCAGGGAACGAACCATCGGATTCACTTGACATTATTAAGTGATGTTTGGCTGAATATAAGTTTCTTTTGTGGATCCCCATAAGCTTGGCAGCTTGCGGTATGCTCATGTCAGTGTTTTTCTCCTTGCTTCCACCATTCACCAACATCATCATTGCTGATTTATTCACAAAAAACTCGTCTGAAGATCTTGGGACCTTCACATGATATAAAGTGTTGTGGATGTTTCTCAGCATAATTGCTTCCAACTCTTTGGATTTACTCTGCATAGTAAGGAAGCAAGGATGTCGAAGAAGTTCATCAAAGATTTACTTCCTACCACTTGCATCCATTCCCACGGTTAATGTATCAAAGTGTTGTACCATAGATTGACATATCCTTCGTTTCTTTCTTTCATCCATCTCCCCCGTATTGCTTTCCATCACAAAGTTGACCGTTGCCTTATGTTGCTTTTGTTTTTGAGCAGTCCAATATTCCCTCATTAATTTTCTGACCTGAGGTTGAGCTTCTCTACTCAATGACGATGAGCTGATAGACAGTTCTTCACTGTGCTCCATTGTTGCAGTACTTTCAAAGGATTGCTCTACAAGAAATACAATACAAATCATAACTACACACTATACTTTTAATTAATACATGGCACTTATTGCACTAATTAGCAAGATACTAACAAAGCATAATAAGTGTTTACATACCTCAAGAATCATCAAGTATAAGAGGAACCTATAGAGATAGAGTTCGTGAGAGAGAGAGAAAGAGTGCTGAGAGAGAGAGAGAGAGAGATGAGCACGAGCTCAGACACAAGAGGAGCCATGCTTAGAGAGAGAGAGAGAGAGAGAGAGAGAGAGAGAGAGAGAGAGAGAGAGAGAGAGAGAGAGAGAGAGAGAGAGAGAGAGAGAGAGAGAGAGAGAGAGAGAGAGAGAGAGAGAGAGAGAGAGAGAGAGAGAGAGAGGGCTGAGCGATACAGAAAGCTCGGCAAGAGCTCTGTGAGAGAGAGAGACAGAGAGGAGCTAGATAGAGCTCCAAGAGAGATCTCACAGACAAAGAAAGCTCAGACAGGTTGTAGCAGGAAAGAAGCGGCGGACAATAATCCAGCGTTCAGCAGTAAATTACATTTAGTCTCATTAATTGTGGTACGTTAGGAGACTTAATTGACGTACCTTAGGAGAGTGATATTCTTTTTGAGATTTGAAGCACTTTTAAAACACCCACTTTTAAGCGCAAAAAAGCAATGTCCTTGACATTACTTTCCAGGCCACCTATACATGCTTTCACCCAGTACATGTTCAACCAAAGATAGCTACCACAGGTATGAATCTTGTACCTTTAATCTAGGGTTGTGGATGAATGGTGTATATACACAATGTTGATTTATCAAGCATATATTTCTTTTATGAGGATATTGATAACACTTTTGGTGAAGATTTGTTGGGGAGTCCAGGTCCAAGTAGCACTTCTCAAGTAAACATCATATTTTTCTACTGTCGTGAACTGTGATGTGAATGATTTAAGGGCAAGTTATTTTTTGACTTCTATATGAAGTATCTGTTTATGCAAGTAAAGGTTGTGATCTTTATGCACATTTGTAAGGACACCACATTTGACATACATATTGACCAAAGCATGGTCAAGCACAACATGTTTCTCCAACAGCCTCTAATCTCATCGTGAATTCTCTCGCCTATGTGAAAGTCTTCCATAAGGCCACATGCCTTCAAGGTGCAAGCCTAGGCAATTGCATTTGGTGATAGGTCTTTCCTTTGCATTCCGTTAAAACAACCCAGAGCTTCCTTGTCAAAACCATGTTGGGCATATCCTACAACCAACATTTTCAACATAATAGCTCATCAAGAACTTTATGTACTTTTGTAAGAGCACCACATTTGACATACGTATTGACAAAAGCGATGTTGAGCATAGCATGTTTCTCCAATAGCAGGTTGAGCCATGTTGGGTAGATCCTATAATCAACATTTCAAACAGAGCATTGCCAAGCACAACTTGTTTCTCTAACCACCCCTATCTAGAAATGTTTTCATGCCTTCTATCACCCATAACAAGGTCTTGCATAAGGTCATATTTATGTGCTTTCATAAAGGCACAACATTTGGCATACACACCCAAAAGAGAGTGGGGTTTAGGAGGGCCTCTTTATTTGGCAGTTTAAGGGAGTCAAACCTTTACTATTAAGAAAGCAATCAAAGGATACCTTTTGAATTCAAGCAGGTAAACTAGCTAGTTTAGTTTAATTCAAATTTCTTTCAAAAATGAAAGTTAAAATTTAGCAGGCAAATCCATATCATGTCACATATCTACAGAAAGAGCTCATCGTGTAGATCACAGATCTATAGTCTTCGCTTAAATTGGGGGATCATATGTAGGAGTTATGGAAGGCCAAAAATCATAAAATTTTCACCCCCTTTTTTTTGGGGGAAAATGCATCCTTTGACCACTCTTACACACCTCTTACACACTCGCCATTCTTGCACATGGCGTGCACTTATTCCACAAAATGTTAATCAACTCCATAATCTCATGGCAAATAAAGAGGTCTCCTAGACCCCAACCTCTTCGTAATGTATTGATGAAATCATTACCATGCAATAGCATGTTTCTCCAACAACCCAAAGCCATGTTGGGCATGTCCTATAAAAAAAACTCTCACCTGAAGAGCTAGAGCAGTAATGTAAGGTTAACAAATGTTCTAAGTGTGGGGAGAAAGGAAATGGCTATCGGTCTTTTCCACAAAGAAATGTATGCAATGAACCACCTAGAGCCTCTATGATTGAAGCTCCAAAAGAGGATGGTCATTGCAAAGGGTCACCACTTTCCTATGCATGGGGCAAGGTGAGAGGATATGATGCTTTTATCCTCTTTGATCCTGGCTGAACTCATAATTTCATATCAATTGAGCTAGCCACCAAGTTAGGGATACAAGCTTATGAGATGGGGGATATTGTGCATGCAGATGGGGCTTTCAAGGGACGAGAAGCCTTGGTCACTCCCTTGATTGGGAAATTGAGACTCCATGTCCAAAGTTATGTGGACAAACTTGTACATACATAAGCTTTTGACAAGTCAAATAAAAGTTTGATTTTTGTGTACATGATTTTTGTTAGAGAATCTATGAATGACACTACTGCTTTACTAAATAACAATGATGAAAATCAAGAAGAATTAGAGTTATCTAATTTCATAATCCAATTTCAAGATGTTTTCATTGATAAACAAGGGGATGACAACCATGCCATAGAGCTACTACCAAGAAGTTCACCTCCCAATAAGACTCCTTATAGAGTCTCTCAAGCTCAACAAGAGGAGATTATGAGGCATGTGAATGGATTGGTAGAAAAAGGCATCATAAGGCCTAGTTCATCCCCATTTTGCTTGCCGGTTCTATTAGTGCGCAAGAAAGATGGCACATAACGCATGTGGATAGACTATAGAGCCCTAAATAGAATCACAATAAAATAGATACCCCATACCACGAGTAGAAGATCTATTGGATAAGCTGAAAGGGTCTACATACTTTAGTAGGATTGACCTTAAAAGTG
Organism: Adiantum capillus-veneris; assembly: GCF_014529385.1. Classification (NCBI taxonomy): domain Eukaryota; kingdom Viridiplantae; phylum Streptophyta; class Polypodiopsida; order Polypodiales; family Pteridaceae; genus Adiantum; species Adiantum capillus-veneris. The sequence goes on from NC_140933.1 coordinate 120,467,587, forward strand.
GCTATCATCAAATAAGGATAGTCAATGAAGATATTCTAAAGACCTCTTTCCGTAGTACATTTGGTCTTTATGAATATCTTGTCATGCCTTTTGGCTTGACAAATGCTCCTGCCACTTTCAATCACATGATGGAGAAAATCTTTTAACCATATCACAACTTCATTTGAGTACCCTTCGATGATATGATCGTCTACTCAAAATCTCTTGAGGAGCACAAGAAACACCTCCACGTAATTTTCCAAGTTTTGAGAGACAATATTATTTTCATTAATCAAAGAAACATGGATTATCCTTGCAATAAATTCAATCCTTAGGTCATATTATGTCTCAATTTGGTATCCATGTGCATCCCACAAAGTTGGAAGTAAATAAAGAATGGTTTAAACCAAGGAATTTACATGAGTTACAAAGCTTTATTGGTATGTGTGCATACTATAGGTGCTTTATAGAAATATTACCATTAATAGCCGGTCCACTACATGATATAACCAAAAAGAATGTTAATTATGCATGGATTGGAAAGGAGCAAGAAGATCTTGAGACGCTCAAACAAAATCTTGCTGTGACCCGTGCTTATTTTATGGGATCTCACAAAGCCCTTTGAAGTCCAATGTGATGCATGTGGTAATTGCCTTGGAGCAGTTTTGCTTCAAGAAGGGCATACCATAGCATATGAGAGTAGGAGATTGAATTTTGGCAAGCGAACATTGGGTATTTATGAAAAAGAGCTACTAGCTTTTCCAAATGCCCTAGAAACATGGAAGCATTATCTCCTAGGGACTCCGTTTATTCTACATATTGATCATCAAAGCTTCAAATACTTCATGACCCAAACCAAGCTTTTTGACAAACAGATGAGAATAAAAATTTTCATATTGCTCATTGATCTATCTTCTATGATAGATGAGTATGCTATTGATCCACATTTCAAAGATGTAATTTTTGCCCTTACGTTAGGGAAGAAAGAAGAACCATTTACCTTGCAAGATGGTTATATTCTCTATGGAGCTAGGCTATGTGTTACTCACTCACTTCGTGAGAGAAAGTAATGTATGAATCTCATACTCCTCCTTATGTGGGGCATAGAGGGATTCAATCTACTCTACAAAGAGTAGAAACATACTTCTATTGGCCTACTATGAAAGTAAACATACAAAACTATGTTTCCAAGTGCGTGATATGCGAAAAGACAAAATATGATTGAGGGAAGTAACTTGGGTTACTCCAACCATTGTCAATCCCCGATTTACAATGATATCCATGGATTTTACCTTTGGATTGCCCAAGTCTATTCATGGGAATACGAGAATATGGACTATATTTGACAACTTCAACAAACAAGCTCATTTCATACCTATCAAAAAGACTATTAAGGCACATCAAATGGCAATCCTCTTCATACTACAAATTTTCAAAGTACCATGGCTTGCCTACATCCATTGTGTCAGATAGAGATCCTCAAAAGACCAATAATTTTTGGTTGGGTCTCTTTGAAAATCTAGGTACTAGATTAAATTTCTCTTCGGCCTATCAACCACAAACGGATGGCCAAAGTGAAATAGAAAACTCCACGATTCTTGATCTACTGAAAGCCTATGTTATTGAAGTAGATCAATGTTCATAATGGGAGAAATATCTATTCTTGTAGAGTATGCATACAACAACATTGTACATACTTCTATGGGAAAGCACCATTTGAGGTCACAGAGGGAAGATCATAAAGCCCCTTGCTACTCAAAGTACATGGGAAGATCTTTGTTGTTGATGAATATAGTCAAGAATTAAAAAGAATCTTTTCAAAAGATTAAAGAAGCTATATGTATGTCTTAGCAAAAGCAAAAGGCTGCTGCTAATAAGCATAGAAGAGCCTTGAACTTCAAGCAAGATGATTGGGTCTTGCTAAAGTTTCCTAAAGCATGTCTAAGGCATACCTTGGGCAAGAATCCTAGGAGACACCAAAAGTATTATGCTAAACTAGAAAAAAGATACTATGGTCCCTTTCAAATTTGTAAGACAATCAATGAGGTGGCTTATCAAGTGAAGTTTCCCGATCATTGGCTCATACACAATGCCCCCGGGGGGGTCACCTAAGGAAAATGTAACCTATCACGTGAGTTCAACAGAAGGGTATTTAATGTTCTTGAAACTTACAGAAATATATATACAAAAGGACATTATTTTTTCAAATTTGAAAAAAAATTACAGATTCTAAAAGAAAAGGGTAAATTATATTCCTAAAAAAATTTACAGATAAGGGGTTTTACAAACATGTCTTGAACGCACGTGATATGGTAGTTTTACACATAGTGAACCCCCCGAGACAATGCCTTCCATGTGAGCTTACTTAAGCCTTACAAAGGAGAGCCACTTCAAGAAGCCATCATTGAAGATCCTCCAAAATTTGAAGGTCAAGAAGAGGTACTCCAACCCGAGTCTATCCTATGACATGAAGACAAGGTCTTGCGAGATGGTAAGATTATCCAACAATATCTTATTGAATTCAAAAATATCCTTTTGAAGATACTAGATGGATGCAAGGAATCTACCTTAAGGATAGTACACACCTTGTCAAGGCTAACAATGACTCACTTGAGTAAGCACATGTAAATGTATATAATGTACAAAGTTTTTGTCTTATATGACTCTCTTTCTCTTATTGTGCACAAATTTTAAGGTATGCATGCTTATGATCATGTTTGTGGTGAGGACTACGTCTCCTAAGCACCAAGTAGAACTTGTCAATCTACTTTGGAGTATTGATATGGACTATACAATAGACATGCTTGCGGTAGATAAGTCTCCCAAAAACCAAATGAACTAGTCATCCATTTTGAAAAGATGTCGCTAAGTACAAAGGGATCCTCTACCCACTAGGAAACCATGGACTAATACCTATGATTTATCTTTCCTACCTCATACTCGAGGACAAAATGATTTCAAGGGCAAGGTAATGTCATAAAATCTAACATCTAACTCTCTCAAATGATTTTCTCATATTAAACTAGACATTTAAAATGGGAAGATAAAGGGAGCAAAAGTCAGAATATTAATATGTGCTACTGGACTTATCTCAGTAGCAATAAGATAAATGAGGTTCTGTCTTGCAAGCTGGGGAATAGGTCCGTTGAAGCTTACAATGAAGAGTTTGTCCGATTTTCACGATATGCTCATCTCATGACAGAGGAACAAAAGCTAAGTCGCTTCATCCTTGGAGCTAAGTCGCTTGGAGAAGATTTGGCTCTTGAAGTAGAATCCCTTCGACCTGCCTCACTAGCGGATGCTCTAATCCGGGCCAAGTCAAAACACAAGAGTGTTTTTTAGAGAGATTCTACAACAATTAGGAAGCATGATCTCCCTTCCTACCCCAATCGGTCCTCCAAAGTACTCAAACTGACATTTATACCAAAGCCTATTGTCCAACCCCAGTCTCCACTACATTTTGTTCATATGAATTCTCTTCTAGTCACTCAAAATGGAACAAAAATTTAATGCTACAAGTGCCTAGAATTTGTTCATAAGAAGGCCAAATGACCTCAAGGAAATGACCCTAGTAATTCAGCCCCCCCATGTTACCTTTCAGAACTCCCCAATCAAGGGGAACATCTCTATAACCTTAGAGCCAGAGGAAGAAACCCAACCCAAGCAGAAACTCCCCCTACAACTCAATTTCATGGGCCAACTATCAATCCACCTAGATCAGAAACAGTAAACTTTGTTTCAATAAAGGATGAGATAAATGAACAAGCTAGTGTTTATGTTGCCTTGGGAAAATTTTAGACATGAAGGAGCTAAAGCTGCTACACAAAATGGTTTAGTAGGTTTTGGTCCAGTGGAAGGGCTATCCCATTGAAGATGCTTTAGAGATGCTTCCTAGGAGGACTAGGAACATCTTATTTCTCAGTTTCCTCACATTCTGTAATGTGCTTTTTCCTTTTGTGATCATATTATCTTCCGTAGCCGATGTAATTGATGAATACAAGCTTCATCTTGTTACTTTTTTGTTTCACCCAAGCGATGTAACCTGACCATTTTTGCCCTATTTTTGCCACATAATAACAAGATTAATGTTATCCTTTGTTACTCGGATCATTGTATGGAATTGCAAAATAAATATATAAATAAAGTTAGATACATCTGTATTTCTCTAAAGGACTTCTACAAAATACCAGACATAGGAAGCTAAGCATGAATTTAATTGTATCTGTCACGAGAAATCAAAGAAAGAAGGACTCAAGACAAAAACCAAGATCTTAATATACAATGAACTTGTTAAAAGATACAATGATGTTAGATTTTTGACAAGTCATTAAGCCCATCCATCACATGATCACAAAAGCAACTATCACAAGCAGGGCACATATTAGGCCTTTCATCCATGGGAAGAATTCGTTGTGAAATTGTTGTACTAATCTCTCTAATATGAGGTGAGAAGTTAAAGGGCCCTCTAAGATGTAAACCAAAGTGAGTGTAAAGATATATCTTTTGACGAGGAAGGAACTGTGCAAGCCAAAAGACTCGTTCAGAAAACCCCTAATACATTGAGCTCATCACGCAGTAATATTGAGGACCTAGACCTAGACCCAGACCCATAGCTTCAATAACCATATCCAAGCGCACATTTTTGCAAAAGTGCTCCCTTCCCCAAAGTGTCACCCTTGTTATGCCTCAAAACATTCACCATTTGGTTTGTGCTATTGAAGTCACCAAGTGAAGGACTCGGGCAGTCGCTCATATCGCTCCACAAAATCTCTCCTTACAAATTCACTTGCTTGTTGACGATGAGAAATGGACATAGATAAAACCAAATCCTGCCATTGGTACATAAAGTAAGGAAATGAGTAAAGAGAACAATGCAAATGATTAAACATGCTATGCTCTATGAGTGAACTAATGTGAGAAGAATACTTCTTTCTAGTAAGAATACTTCTTCTTCTTCTTCTCTGTAAGGGCCTCCTCCTAGCCCTTACTCATGGCCAACACTTATAAGCCATTGACACAAAATAAGAAAAATAAAAAGAAAATAATAATAATAATAATAATATTAATTAAATTAATTCGGGCTAAATCCTAGCTCCAAAGTTTACCCACGAATCACTTCCGGCTAACACCATGGGGACATGGGCCTAACCAATGCATGAGAAATTAACTTTCCATTAAAAAAAAAAAATAGCATAAAGAAAAAAAGATAAGGATAAAGGAAAATAAAAAGGTAAGGATAAAGGAAAAGAGAAGATAAGGATAAGGTGAGTAAGTAACTTGAAGAAGTTTTGAAAAACAAGATAAGTTATCAAGATAAGTAGAAAGGACTTATCGAAGCTATTGAGATAAGTGAAGGCAGTTAATATCTAAAATGTGCATAAAAAGAGGGATTCTCTTCTCATTTTACGCTTTCTCTCCTTCATTTCTCAAGGTGTAAACTTGAGAGTAAGCTTGAGAAAGACATAGCCAAGCCTCTTTCACACACACCTCCTACACACACACACACCTCTCCAAGAGAAGCCATGGCCAAAACTATAATCAAGTTTGTCAAAACTTGATCTTCTTCTTCACATTACACTCTTCCTATCCTCTCTCCTAACCCTCAAGATTTCCATGCCTTGAATCTCGTTTATCTCCTTCCTTTATCTCAATTCAAGTAGCAAAATTGGTGGTCTTCAAGTGAAGGTGCAGAGGGAGAGAGCTGAATACGTTTAAAGCAAGGTGTGGGACGCATGTCTAACCTCACCATCCTATCTTATTGCGATATTAGCAAGAACCACGATTAATTTGTCAAACCATGGGACGAAGCTGACTCGACTAGTGCATAGAGGCTACAAGAGGTTGTCAATCTCTAGGAAAACAACTAACAACTCGCATCTAACTCAAGTTACACTCAAGTGACTGAAATCACCAAAAGCCAATTGCTCATCAGCAAGCAAATCACATCCATTACAGCATCAAATGACATCCAAACGTAACGGAATTTCTAGGAAAAATTTATAAGACCTAAGCACGCATGCCTATGGCCTCAAACCCCACTTTAGGTTGAGTTCCAAAATCGCGATTATTAACAACATTGGATTTTTGACCTAGTCATTTTCGACCCAGAATGCATCTAAATGCTTAGAAATGATTCCCCAATACCCCGCCTATGCTTAGTTTTTGATTTAAAAGTATAAATTCCTAGTTATGATGAAATTAGGCCGCGGGTTGGCGATGCCAAAAGCTACGAAATACTGTGAATGGCTTACGTCAATGCGTAGAGCTCTTACCTAGGGTTGCAATGCAACAAATGCATTCGCAATGTGACAACCGGGGAGGGAGTAGCAAGCGCGAGAAGGAGAGAAGTGAACGTCATTAGCTCACGCTGTGTATTTCTTATCCAAAAACTTATTAAAAACTTACAAAAATTGGCTTTTATACCTTAGCCAAGGTTTTTGAGTGGTCAAAAGTAATAATCTGGAGTTCTACCAAAGCTGGGAATTGACTGGCTGATACATTCTGGAAGCTTGTAGCCCCGGCTCATTAATTACAAAGTTTACCAAGAAAATAGGAGTTACAATATTCCCAATTTATCAAAATAGTAATTGTTTTACAAGGAGAACTCCGAAAAATGGTGTCCGCATTAGCTTGCTGCTAACATTCCCCCCCTCCTTGCCTGTGTCGTCCCTTGATACAACTTTATGGGCTGAAGTAGTCTTCGGGTTGACGGCGGGCGAGCCGGTCTTTCAGTGTTCTAGTGCTTTTTGGTATCTGATTTTGTGTTCTTTTTCTGGCCCTTGCAAAAATTGGATGGTGACTCGGTTTTTCAGTTCTGCCGCCGAGTATCCTACAAATCTTGATGTGAGGTTGCTTATCACCGGTGCAAATATCTTCGTTCGCCAGGTGAAGAAGCCAGTGTAGAATGCCTCTTCAAAGGTTAGCATATTATGCGAGGGTAGGAACATGCATCTGGCATAGAATCCATAAAGGATTTCTTTTGAAGGTTGCCCACTTCGATCGTAGCATAGGCCTTTGTTCCCTTCCAAAAATGAGAGCCATGGGGCTCCTGTCTGCTCAGGCTGATTAAAAACCTGTATGCTCACGCTGTGAAATCTATGTTAGGCTCAAAAATTTCCAAAATCAAATTCCTGTAGCTCATTCTACAAGAATTTTGCAGAAGTAGGCTTGACTGCCTAATTTAGGCTTCCCGCTTCCATATTCTGATTTCCTTGAAAATTTTTGTGCTTGTTCGCCTTGTCTTTCTGATCACCATTGTGTCTTCCGTTTTTCCATCTGAGCTTCCCTGCTATTTATATTAATTTTTGACCTTTTTATTCAAAAAAATCAAAGAAAATAGCAAAATGCTCTAAAAAAGTAAAGTGAAAATCCAATAATTAAGAAAATCCCTTGAAAAACACAGCTTTATTGCTTTTTGTTGGATTTATCCATTTTTAAGCCTCCTTATCAACAAAAATGATGAAAAAATACCCAAAAAAGGATCATTTTTGATAGTATATACACTTTTTACATGCATCGGGAAGATATTTTCAGTGAATTTTCCCTTGTTGATGAATTATAAGGGCATCATTAGGTCACTTTGCAAAAAATCACACGTTAACATGGAACTTTTTTCTCCCTCTTCAAACATTGCCCATAATTACTTAGTACTTAGTGCCCTTCCACCCCTCTGAGATGGCGTACTCCGAGACGACTGCGTGCATGGGTTGAACAATTGTGCCTATGCATCACCGTGATTGGCTCTACCATGATATGAAGATCGATGCAATTCAAACCAATATACTACACAAGAGCTGGGTCTTGAGTAAATAACTCAAGGGTTTCCGATGTCGAGGTTTGCTGCTGATGTCTTCCAAAGAGCAAATCTTGTAGCTTATGTGATCTCTCTTTGATAGTACCATCAGGGTGTTTTAGCACGTTGATTGCTTGAGCTGTTGGTAGCATGTTAGACGGTTGTCGAGCTTTTTCAGCTCGCCATTGGTAGCTCGGTCGCCTTAGTGCTGTATAGTGTTTTAGAGCCTGTTGAGACTTAACTCGCCACTGTTTGTTTGGTTTCGTGGCGTGTGAAGAAGATAAGTGCTCCTTTTTCTTCCAAACCTTTTTCATGTTAGGTTCCTTGTTCATAGATGCTCTGGAACCGTCTTCTGTTTCTTTGGTGAAGTTTTAGGCACCCATATCTGATTTGGTTTACCCACAAGTTGTGCTTTTGGTACCCAAATTTTCCTGACTCCCATACTACTTGTAGCATTTTTTTGTTGAGGAGATGGAGAAGATTTGCTTCGTGGAATGGTCTTCTGATTGCATCTTTTCCATTCCTCCTTGCTTGTGCAATAGGAACAATGAGTTGCCCTCCTTTAAGTGATAGCTTTAGCTAATTCATATCCCAATTTGGTACTGATTTGTATGTATGCATCCAAGGAATGCCAAGAATCATCGTCTCATTCATGTGTTCATCTCGAAAGCATACAAACTGATGCGGACATGAATATCCATGTACTATCACGTTCAAGTTGACTACTCCCAATGTTGGAGTTGGATTCTTATTGCATCCTTTGATTGTCGTTATTCCTCGGTCAATGATTGACTTGTTGCTTTTCTGTATGTGGAATAACTGACTGCATTTGCTCTAGCTCCTACGTGTACAAAAGCATTGGTGCTATGATTGTTGAGCTGTACTTCGATGCACATATCCATTCCATCTAACCAGTCATCATCTATTGAAACTGCGTCTTTAGGTAATTCCCATTGTCGATCATCTAGTTCCAAAGTGTTGATGTGAATCGTTATCTGTTGATTCTTGAGAGCGGCTTTACGCTTGAGTACCCGAAGTCTAGATTTCTCTTGGGCTTCATCAATAATGTGCTGTCGCTTGATCTTCCTTTGTTTGGATGCATGCATTCTCTCTAGCAATTTATTGGTTAGTGGAAAATTGTATTTCTTTAAACAACATCCACTAATCCAATTAGCCATTGGTTCACCATCTAGGATAGACAATTTTACTGCTCCACTTGGAGATACATCTTCAATGATAAATGGTCCATTTCCCTTTTTCTTAAACTTGGGAATGTGTTGCTTAACACTAGAATGGTAACCTAACAGGACATAAAAGTGTCCTTTCAGGGTTTTGGGAAAAAATTCCAAAACCATAGTAGATCCACTCATTTTGAAAAATCCTTTCATGAGCTTATAGTTCAATGACTACTACATATGGAAAAAATGAGAAACTTGTAATTTTTCTCATCCCTTGGTCACTACAAGCCTCCAAAGTTGATGGACCAGTGCATTTTGCCCAAAACAGCAATTTCTTATGGTTGATTGCATATAAATAAAAGTGGGGATTTTTGTAGGACATGAGATAAAATGCCCCGTTAACTTCAGTGGGTTGGTGACCAAAACATAAGGTTGCTTTTACCTCACTAATTTTTTTTTGGGCAAAAAAAATAGGTACAAAAAAGTTGCATTTTTGCCATTCTGCGGACCTATCATCAAAGTTTCTATAGTCACGCTCAATACAGATACTATATACATGTTTTCTTAGCTCCCTTTGGGCTTTTGGATTCAAAAGGAGCCATGGAGCATGTCAAAAGGATAATGGATCTCTTAGAATTGGAACTTCGGGGGCAATGATAAAGTGCTAAATACAACAAACATGAAAAAACTGGGTTTAGCATTATGACCTCTAGAAACCCATAGAAACTACTCAATATCTAGCCAAGTTTGTAGTCTATGATTAGATATGGTTACTACCTACAAAATACACACAATTGGCCTAAGAAACTAGCAATATTGAGAAAGTTACACTTGCTACTCTAAAATGTATCGTATTCTTCAGCAATCAAAAAACTCAACCATCATCATATACTATGCTATATAGCATATTAGGTCCCCCAAAACTCAAGGAAGATTAGCTTTATGTTATACATTACACTTACATAATCAAAATTGAATTTGGATATCAAGAAAGCCACCAAAAAAATCATAAAAGTGCTAATTTTGGCCAAAAAACAAGATGCAATTCTTGTAAATTGGTCATAACTTTCAATTTTAACACTTAGCTCTCCCTACAAGCATCAAAAGATGTTGAGAACTATGAAGGCCTAACCTCTAGCCATCTAAACATGTCAAACATGAAGTTGAGAGTGGTATAGTTGCCAAAATTTGAAAAAAAGCCAAAAACAGGACCCGTTTTTTCACACAGTTTAGATTCAAAAATGTTGTGCAAGAGTAAGGTTAATGGTGAGATTGATACTCCAAAAAAAATGCTAAGTTTTTTTTCAGCTCATAAGGCAACTTTGTGGATATATAGCACCTAGAAATTCATTTTCATACTCTTCAAATAATTCAAGAAAAATGGTCACTTAACAGGACACAAAAGTGTCCAAGGACATAAAAGTGTCCTGTTACCATTCTAGTGTTAAGGGAATAGACTAAAACTAAGTCCCCTTTCTTGAAATTTTTTGTGATTAAGTGGGAATCAAAATTTTTTTTCCGCTTTTGTGCATAGATATGAGCTACAGCAGTTAGCCTTTGCTCGTCTAGCTTTTCCAAATCTTAAAGTCTTTCTGCCAATTCATGTCCAATCCACTCAAGAGTCTGTGCTACCCTTAATGTCGGCAATATAAACTCTATTGGGAGTATGGCATCAAGACCATAAACAAGGTTAAAGGGTGTAGCATTTAGAGGTGTTTTGAATGAAACTCGATAGGCCCATAGAGCAGCATGGAGATTCATTTCCCAGTCTGTCCTTCCTGAACTTACCACTTTGGTCAGTACTGAGCTAAGAATTTTATTCGTATGCTTAGCTTGTCCGTTTGCTTGTGGATGATAGGGAGCTGATTTGTTATCGATAACCATAAACTCATTAAGCAAATACTCTATTACCTCGTTGAGGAAATGAGTTCCCGATCACTGACAATCTCTATTGGCAGTCCATACCTTGTGAATACATACTCATATAAGAATGCAACAGTGGTTCTGGAATCATTATTTTGGGTCGCTTTAGCCTCAGTCCACTTGGTAAAATAGTCCATAGCTATAATGATATATTGAGCTTGGGTTCTATAAGCAGGTGGCTGTATCGGTCCGACAAAATCTATACCCCATTTTGCGAAGGCTCTAGCCCCCATAATTGGTCTTAAGGGCATGCTGTCTACTCGTGTTGGCATTTTTGCTTGTTGACAAGCATCACACCTCTGAACATATTCTTTGGCATCTGCAAAAAGTGTTGGCCACCATATGCCTACCATCAAGATTGCTCTTGCGGTGGTCTCACTAGAAAAGTGACCTCCAGCTAATCCAGCTTGTGCTAGTTCTATAATCGGAATATACTCGTGTTCAATTGCACAAAGACGCAAATGTTGATCTTTACCTCTCCGATATAATTGGTTCCCAATAAGAGCATAGTCTCTTGCTTCCGTTTCAATTGCTCTTTGACGGCGTTTACTCATATCCTCAGGAAATGTTCGGCTGAATAAGTAAGTAACCAGATAGTTACTCCACTTAGGGACATGTGACATTTGAAACAATGTTACATGAGGAATGGGTGGTTGTTTTTGAGACTCAGGGCAATCTTTTACAAAAGATCTAACATCTCTTCTCATAGTCGGCCAAAATACCCCAAGTCTTAAGATTCATTGCATAGTTTGATCTTCCGCAAAGTGAAGTCTTACTATGGTAACATGTGCTTGACTTAGGTATTGTTCCTTTTCTTCAGGGTTAATGCATAAAAGCAATATCCCGTTTCAATTCCTTTTATATAGCCTTCCAGATAGTAATTGATACATACCTAATTGCTCGATTAAATTAATTGTGATAGGAAGTGGTATTTGTGAATCCACTTGAGCTATTGTTATTAATGACACAATGTTTTTCGACCATCTAGGTATCATTTCCACGGAGAACAAATAGGCATATGGTAGATCATCGTCTACCCCTTTAGGTGATTCCCCTGAAATGATTCTTGACAAATGATCTGCTCGTTGATGTATAGTGCCTTTTTTTTTTACAACCACAGTGAAATCAAATTCGAGAAGAATGATGAACCCTCTCACTATTCTCCCTGTACTGCATGGTTTGTTGACCAAATATAACAAGGCTTGGTGGTCCACAAAGAACACAAACTTGTTGGCCAATAGGGAATGTCTATAATTTTTAATGGCATAGATCATTCCTAGTCCTTCTCCTTCAGTGGTGGTGTAATTCTTTTCTGCCATGTTCAATTTTTGGCTAGCATAAGAAATAGGAAAGTTGATTTTCCCATCTCCTAGTTGGTCTAGTATGCAACCAATAGCAAAGTTTGAAGCATCTACATGTACGTGGAATACCTTATCCCAATTGGGTGCTTTCAGTATTGGAGCTGAGGTGAGAGCTTGCTTAAGCTTCATGAAGGATTCTTCACATGCCTCTATCCAAAGTGCGTAATCAAGATATACATGGGTTTTGCAATTATAGCGTACATGTAGATGAACCGTCGGTAATATCCACAATGTCCCATGCAGGCTTGTACCCCTTGACTGTTGTTGGTCTAGGAAAATCAACAATAACATGATCTTCTCAATATCGGTGGCTATACCATTCTTAGACACGATATGTCCAAGAATTTTCCCTTGTCTTCCCATGAATGTGTATTTTTCAAGGTTTAAGCAAATCTTGTAAACTCTACATTTCTCGAATACCTTTTTGAGGTGTTCAAAATGATCAGCCCGGATTGACAAATGTACGCATAGATCATCAATGTATACTTGCAAGAATTTCCAAAGATACTCTTTGAAAGCATGGCTCATCAATCTCTGAAATGTGGCTGGAGCATTAGTTAACCCAAACGGCATAACCCGATAGGCAAATATATCCCAGTCTGTTGCAAAAGCAGTTTTATGCTGATCTTTTGGGTCAACCAAAAGTTGATTGTATCCCAAAAAGCCATCTAAGAAGTTGTAAGCTTCTTTTCCTGCCACTCGTTCTAAAACATGCTCAATTATCAAAAGAGGAAAGTTGTCTGTAATGCAGGGAGGTGATGTCGGTGCGAGGCTCTGTAGGTAAGGAGTCCCCCATGGTGTAGTCTGCGGAGAAATGCCGTAGGTTGCAATCTGTTGCGGAGTGTAGCGGCCAAACAAATCCTTCGTCGAATGGAGGTACTGCTCTCGTAAAAAGATAGCCCGCTGTAAGTTAGGATCTACGACCGGTGGAGGAATCTAAGAAGGGTAGGTGTAGGATGGCCATGCCTGCAAATAACAAAAAAAAAACCTATGACA